>NC_041390.1:156329524-156469119 GCF_002162155.2 Triticum dicoccoides | reverse complement strand
GCTTGCTTTGCAAGAACGGATTTGGACCGTCGACTGATTGGAGCATCGTGGTTGGGAAAATTTTGGCCTTTTCCCTCTATGTAAGAGAGACCAAGAGACGGCCATTCACCAGTTCATCAAACGCCGCTTCACTACACGACTTTGGAATTGTGCACATGGACACCACCGCTTAGCAGCTTCACGAATCCCTCTTCGAATGGTGGGATAGGAGAACCAACATGGCAAGCCCCAATAGGAGAGCTATGGCTTCCCTCACCATGCTTGTGACTTGGACAGTATGAAATGAGAGGAATGCTAGGGCCTTCCTGATGCGGAGCATCCCTCGACCATCACCATGGACGTCACACCACCACCGCAAGGACGGAGAAGACCAATGACAAGAGCACACGCGCGTGTCACCAAAACCGAGGTTGACTCCTTCCTCTTCGAGCTCCACTCAAATTCATTCGAGAGTTGGGTACTACCTCAAATGGAGGTGTTGTGCATGATTAGGTATCAAGGTGTTGATGATGGAGAGGCTAGCACGAAGACCCAAGCACCTACGATCAAGGAGAAGGAGGAGAGAAGCGAGAAGAGAGAAGAATGAGAGGCTGTGGACACTCCGGGTGCCCGGGTGCTTTGGCCCCGGAGGCCCGGCCCCTCCATGGCGCTGCTCCCAGCCGGCCCTGGGTGCCCGACCTCACTTGGCCAGCCACGGCCCAGGCCACCCCCGGGTGCCCGGCCCTACCTCCAGCGCCAGAAGCCGCCGGCCCGGGTGCCCGGCCTCTGGACACCGGGTGCCCGACCCCTCCCTGGACCGCGCCCAGCTCGCCCCTGGGTGCCCGGTCCCTCAACCCCGGGTGCCCGGTCTACCCCGCGCCAGCCACCAGCCCCGCCCCGGGTGCCCGGCCGGTTTGACCCCGGGTGCCCGCACCACTCTGAGGGCCTGCGTGCCTCTTTAGGTTTTTACCCTTGTATCCCCCCTCCTCCTCTTATTTGGTCCCTAGACTATATATACCCCTTCCCTAGCTCATTTAGAGGATAACAAAGTATATGAGATGATTATGTGAGCTTTGCTCCTTGTACCCACTCCTATAGGAGATCGAGACCTCCTAGGAGAAGATCCCTAGTGGATATCAAGCACCCATCTTGGGAAGGATCCCCATCATAGGATCATCAAGACCTCTCTCCTCATAGGATTGGTATGAACTAGTACCTTGTATCTTTCCTTTGTTGTCCTTGAATCATTGTAACCTTTTGTGTGTTCTTGGATATAGCATATGTGTGATTGGATCTAGTCAATTTGAGTGTTTTCTATCTCTTGTGTTCTTCGTGTTCTTGGGGATTCCCCCTCCAATTCGTGAAAGATCTCCACTTAGGGTTCCACCCTACAACATCTTGGTATCATGAGCCATGGTTTCTCACGAAATTGGAGCCCCCCTTCTTGTTCTCTAGCCTAATTTTGTTGCGTTCTTCCCCAATTTCAAAAATTCCCACTACAAAAAAATACACTTCCGTGATGATACGTGTTTGTCACAGCAGGTCGCGTTTTTTGTCATGCAGGTACATGCATGACGATTTTATGACAGAATCAAGATAGTCATACCTGTGCTGTCGTAGAAGTGTTCCATGACATTACCAAAATTATCATCACGGAAGTGTCCACTTCCATGACGATAAATCGCGCGTCACAGAAGTGCTTTCGTCAAGGGTGACCGACACGTGGCATCCACCGTAACAGAACACCGTTAAGCTACCGGGTCGGATTTTGGATCCAATAACCCGTTAACAGCCCTGACCAATGGGAAATTTCCATGTGTAAAATTCTGATTGGCCGAAGGGAACACCTGTCAGCTCATCAGTGGGCCAGATGTCGCCCGTCCATTGGAGGAGACATGCCTATGATACGTCGACATGTGGCTGGGCCCAACAGAGGCCCATATAGGTTAAAAAGGCGGGCCCAGTCAAAGGCCTGTAGAACTTAATCAGGTACTAGTGGGCCAGCCCAATAATGGCCTGCTTAATAAAGGCCCATTTATGTCTCGAAGCCAGATCTGGCCCGTTAATTGTTCGCCCAATATTTGGGCCCATTTATGGCTCGAAGCCAGACTGGCCCGTTAATTGTTCGCCTAATATTTGGGCCCATTTGCGGCCTGAAGCCAGATCTGGCCTGTTAATTGTTCGCCGAATATTTGGGCCCAACTACAGCCCAATGACTTTCGGCCTGTTAGAGGCCTGATGTAGACATGGGCCCATTTCAGCCCGGTGTGACTTTCGGCCTAGGAATGACCCGTGCTACCCATGGGCCATATATGGTCCGACGAGACATCGGGCCCACTAACGGCCCGTGCTAAAGGTGGCAACAGTTAAGCCCAACGTGACTTTGGGCCTGTTAATGGCCTGTCGCGTAATTCGGCGCGTTGATGCCTATGCTAAGCTTTCGGCCTCTTAAAGGCCCATGATATCAGTGGGCCAACTAAGGCCCGAGATATGTTTCGGCCTGGTAACGGCCCGTGAGCTAACTGGGCCCAAATCAGCCCGGTCTACATTTCGGCCTGCTGAAGGCCCGTCGACGACCAGTGAAAATTGAGGTCCAACATGTATTTTGGCCTGCTAAAGGCCCGTGGTTTCATCTCGGCCGTAACAGGCCAGTACAATATTCAGCCTGTTAATGGCCCAACGCTACCTGGGCCAAACTAAGCGCTGGGTCGACAAAAGGCCCAACTAAAATATAGGCCGGTGTAAGTTTGGGCCTGGCGCAATGTGTGAAGGCCCCAATCATTCGGGCCCAAGAAAGATGCAGGCTGGCCCAATTGTGGCCCACTAAAAACCTGGCCCATTAGAGTCGAATGTTTCGGTCCGGTCGACTACATCTATTTTTTTCTTCAGATAGTGAATGATGGCAGTAACTAGTAGGAATTAAGAACAAACCTACTCTATACAATAAAGAAATTACGACATAGTAACTAAGAATAAACCTACACTATACAATAAAGGATTTAAGGTATATTACATCCACTGGGCATCGAAGTTCGCCACCAGTGATCATAAAGCGCAACGAAGAAGCAGATTACAAAAACTGGGCACCATTGCAGCGTAACAAAATAATACTGAACCAAGACCACTTCCAAGACAGTTCAAGAAAGGTTAGCCTTGCGGGGGAACTACTGCGTAAGTTACTGAGCAAGGCTGTGAGACCGGCCTAGCATGTCGGTCATAACTTCCAGGTGTAGCTGTTTAGCGATGAGGTTCTCATTGGTGTTCTTCGCAATCTTTCTTAGAGATAGGACTTCAAGTCGAAGTTGAGTTGCAGAATGCCTTTCTGCTAGAACTTGGGACTGAAGAAGCTGAACTGATTCAGACAACAAATTCTGTGAGCTTGTCTGACTATTAGTCTCTAGTAACTTGAACACTGCATCAAGACAAGACTTTGGGGTTGTCTCGCTATCTTCAAGATGTTTTGCCTTCTTTGCTGCAATATATGTTGGGTTTGTCTCACAGCCTTTAGCAGACTTGTGCATGCCATCAGGCATATCACCCTGAAACAAAGCAGAGAGATGACATGTTTTGCACGTGTATAAACAAAGATGATAACTGTTCTGTCAATTCTATCCAATTTCAAATTAGAAAATAAAGAGTAAGTTAAAAATATCAATAGCATAATTTGGCATTGTTCATAATGCGGGGAGCTTCACCACACTACTGGATTAACATGTCAACATAACAAGCATAGATGAAGGGCAAAGAAAATCATTGTATCTATTTTGGATAATGTGCATGGCATGTTGTTCATATCATCAGCCACATCAGTAAGATAAAATAGGAGATGACAAGGTGCAAATGTGGGCTGCTTCACCACACACTGGATTATAGATCCACAAAAACAAGCATACATATAGGGAGTATTAAGTAATGTGCATGGTATGAATAAGGAATTTGGTTTTACAAGTAAAACTTAGAACTTACGGTTCTTACGAACATGCATTTTGGTAGAAACAGCAAACTAAACAGCAGTAAAGGATAGGGAGTATGAGCAAATTAAACAGCAGTTGAGGATAAAGGCTTTAGAAGGACTGACTTACATTAACAGTTAACACCGGCTTTATAATGCCCTTCTCCATGTCAAGGGAAGGATAACTCAAGAATTTCAGCACAGAATCTTCTTCATAAGCATTGCCTGTACTCTATGTAGAGAGTAATTATAGATATGATAATACTGGAAGGGATAGAGGATAATGAAGGTAAGATGCAGAATGATGCTACATAATCAACTACTAATCCCTGGAAGTACAAGCGTTACAGGACAAAATGTACTGACAAGAGCAATGGGCTACACTTCTGCACTGGCATTGTCTGTGTATTCTACTTGTTGGTAAGATTAAATATAGATCTGATCTTTTTTAGTAAATGGTGGGCGAGGGAGATAAGATGCAGAATGCTACAAAATGAACCAATCCCTCTTCCCACAATACGAGAGTGTTTTGAACACTGGTGTACTGTACAAAACGTGACGGAGGGAGTAGCTGTTAATGTAAGTACAGTGATAGACCACGTTCAGTCCTTACAAGAGGACTGCAGAGCTAAACCTCTTCAAAAGCATTGGGTTGATTCTAAATTTATGTAAGAGTCCATACGGATCTTATAATGTCCACCAAATGGACGATTATGAGGCTAACATGTGCAGTGATGCTACATAATCAAACAACTATGAAAGTAAGTATGGTCATACAGGGCAAGAGGTACTCACAAGAGCAATGAAGTGTGTAGTATAGTTGCGAGATTCTATGGTCCCTTGAGAACGAATGTTCTTCTGCTAATAGTTTTCGTACAAGTGAGACATTAAGGCAAATGCAGAAATGTAGTTCAAATTGTGATGTGATATCATAGACAGTACCTTACGCTGCAGCTGAGACCAATGTGTAACAAGATTATTCCAGTCACCGTCGGATAAATGTAGCACCGGAGACTTTACAGAAATTTTGTTCAGAGGCTTGCCATCGAAGTGTGCTTGCCTCAGGTAGGAATGATACTTCATCAACGAGTTCTTGAAAAGCGCAACCAACCCTTGCTCGTCATCACAATCCAGTTTGCTCCTCGCCTATTTAAAAGAATGAAATCTCATGTCTTCTGTCAGCAGAAACATATGCAGTAATGACCATGAATAACATTAGTACATTACTTACGCGTAAGTTGCGGAGGAAGACTGGAAATTGTTCTGTGTCTGCGGTATAATCTTTCCATGAAGGAAAGATGTGCACAAAGTTCCTGACAACAACATAAGCTTCGTCTTCTAAACTGGGAAGAAATGGAACATGGGTCCTATTTGCTGCAATTGGGGCTCTCTCTGGTTCGAAAAGGGATTTGGCAACTGGATTTGGTGTACTCTTTGCTGGAATGGGGGTTTTGCATCATACAGCTGGTGCTATGTCAACTGGCATAATCATACTGTTTGCTGCAGTTGGGGTCTGCTGAGTTGGGGCATCAGAAATGAGCAGTGTAGTAGGGCTAGAGTCTGCTAGAGTTGGGGTATTTTGTGGGTCAGGTGATATTGCAACTACACCTAATGGGCTATTTGATTTATCAGGTGCCACTACCTTTTCCAAATACTTTGCTTGTGCTCCTCCATGATCAGCAATCGCCCTCTTCCTTTTGAACGTCTGATACACAAGAACAACATTTGAATGGATAAATATGGTATGATGACAGATGGAATATGTACTAAAAATGGATAGGTAGGGCGTATTCACATACATGATGTGTAAACTAAGCTAATGGCAGTTCAACAAAGTAGAAGCAATGCAAATCATCAGTTGCAAGATATGTGCGAGCAATGTAACCTTGGAAAGTTAGAGCAAGTACCTTGATGGGTGAATAAGATAGGGAATCTTCCTCTGACTCCTCCACTAGGGAGCTACACTGACTTAGGTCTCCCTGTAGCTCAGAATCACTGTTAGGATCATATTCTGAGCATGAATCTGTAGGTGGAGAGCGTTTGCATTGCATTGCATCCAGACTTGATTTCAGTCCCTTAATGCCAAGTTTGACAGCCATGGCATTGTTCTGCTTTATTCTTTTCATGCGCGCAAGCTCATAATCATTATGATGCTATTCAGAATATGAGATTCATGAAAACATAAAAAGTAGTCAGATTATCTATGGAATGCATTGCGGATTCAACTCGGAGAGTGTCTCCCTATAAACCCCTGCATATGCAAAGTTCACCTCCCCAACCATGCTGACCAGACCACACACAGAAATACAAACCCCTTATGTCTCTATAACAGGCAGGCACACATTTCAAAACTGAAGTAGGAACATTAGAATCATATGAAATTCGTATTTGAACAAATAAACTAAGCAATTATGAGTGGCGTAATGTTTAGCTTCAAGGGTGGAGTGTTGGTAGTGCGACACAAAGCAAGTAGGCAGATTGTATTCCATGTAAAAGATCGAAACCTATGCAAAAGCTGGAAATGACACTTTCTTTCTATACAATGCAATGTTCGTTACCCACACATGATGGAAGAGATCACATAGAAAAATACTATTCACTCATGTCTACGGTTCCAGTATTTAGAAACAGGGTGGTCCACCCTAAAAGAATATTGACAACAAATATGACAAGGCAAGCATAGATGTAGTGAATCAATCATTTACTTGTGAGCTTACTAGGACAAGTATGCAGAATTGTAACTGCAGTAAGAGACCGTCCAAAATCTGAATGAAGAAGTTTGTCTAGCACTTATTGTTTGCAACTAATCGACGTGAATAATTGGATATTATATTGAATGAGTAAGAAAGACAAGTAAAATTGTCAACAAACCTAGCTTGCAGTAGTAATCTGGGTCAATGTCACTACGACCAACAATCCAAAATGACTAGTTTCTGTTCCGAGGGCTGGAATTTTGAAAACCCTGTGAACTTTAGAGGTACTAAAGATTACCAAAATACATCTGAACCATTAAGTGTAGGTAGCACTGAGCACACAACAAACCCTAATGACAATCCTGCCTAATGAGTAATGAATCAATTAGAAAATGGGTGATGAGGAGTGGCTGCTGAGTGTTGAGGACGTATCTCAGGATAAATCGGGTTGGCTTGGTGGGTGTTGCACGCCTGAGACCTGAACAGACTGGGAAGGTAGGCACGGCGGCGCGCCCGGGCAGCGGTGACGCTGTTGGGCGAGCGGCTCCTGGCCTCCTGTTAGTCCGACGTCTCCTCCTAGAGTCATGCCGTCCGGGGACGGCAAGTCGCCGGGGAGGCAGGTGGCTGGGGGCGAGTAGAGATCGGAAGTGCGCAGCAGAACAGAGGGGAATCGGGGCCTGGGACGACCCAAAATCCCAGGGTGGGCCGGCCCACCATGGGCACCCTGTAGAGATACACACCCGAGCGACGAACATGCATTTTCGAAACTAATTTAGGAACATTTAGCTGACCAATTAAACAACTCTGTTTTAATAATATCAGATTCGTATTTGAACAACTAAGCTTGTTTAGCTTGATGGGTGGAGCAGTGTTATTATGACACGAAGCACGCATTCTGATCGTATAGTGATCATAAAAGGGGGAAACTCTAAGCATTTTTTTAGCAAAAGAGGGTTTCCCCTCCGATTTCTATTAAAGAAACCACCACGGAACCAACATGATCAATTAAACCCTAAGCATGATCAATTAAATCGTATTATTGTTGTGCCATGGCAGTTTTGAAGCTGCAAACCGGAGAAATGATATTTAGCATCCATTGTTTGCTTTGAACTAAGAACTAAATTCTAAGAGCTGAAAAGAAAGTAGAGTAACCAAGTTAAGATCTATTTTCTGGTTGAGATCAAAAAGTTGAGGAGATATGAAGTACCACCTCTCTTGCGGCGCCGTGTAGGCATCGGGGGTGCGATGGCTGTCGGTGGCGTTGAAGCAGATCTGTGGCGGTAGACGGGTGCATCGGGGGATAAGTCCCATTGCGGTGGAAGAGAATGTCGTGTGAGCGGCCCCGACAAAGAGGACAACGGCGCCGATGAAGTGAGAGGACGCGATGCAAGGCTATTGGTCCATCGCCGTGGATGAGAAACGTCCATCTCTAGCAGTGGACGACGCGGTCTTGGTAGGCGCTCCGGCATGGTGGAGGACGGTGGCGATGGATGTGGTGGAGGACGGCGGTGATGGATGGGGTGGCGGACGAAGGCAGGTGTGGGGATGGGGTGTTCTAGCGCGGACGGTGTATGAATGGGAAAATGGAGGGAGAGGTACGGGGAACCATGTTTTTGGGACGCGACTGTCTGAAATATGGGAAAGTTACGAACTTAGCCCCCGTTTAAAATTTGGAAGTCTCGTCGGTTGGGGATAGGACGGTAATCTCGCATCTCGCCAATATTTGCCCACAGCGATTTCGGGCGAGGAGAGGGTGGTTGGCGCCCATGGTTCGCGCCCATGGTGTATGAACGGGGCTGACGGGTAGGGCGGTTGTGTCATGTCTGAGTGAAGTTACAAACCTGCCCCTATTGAAAATATTTGGCTACATTAATTTCGGCCGAGTCGAGTTTGTTTTGCCGCCCACCGTGTATGAATGGGGAATGGAGGGAGAAACAGAGGTCTTTCGGACGAGCTTGAATCAAATGAGTTTTGCCGCCCATGTTTGACGTCCACCGTGTCGGAATGGGCTCAGAGGCGGTTGTGTCACGTCTAATTGAAGTTACTAACCTACCCCTATTTAGAGCAGTGGAAATCGGGCCGATGGATTGTCCGTGTAATGGGTAGACAGTAATTTCCATCTCCCAAACACTTGGCTTCGGGCAACCGATGTGGGAGTGGACATTTTGTTGCTTCTTTCGAATTTTGGGACAATAAGCATCCACGTTTACCCTGGCAACTAAATTCGAATCCATTTTGTATTCCTGTATGAATCTTTATAAATCATTCTATGTTTTTATATATCTTCAAAAGGACAACAAAGATGTATTCCACTGTCATATATGAATATGGTTTACAAGTGCCGATACTCAAATTCAGAAACTAGAATCAAGTTTAAGGTGAATTCGAATATTTGGAACACTTCATGTCCAACTCAAATGTCACATGCAGCATAATGTGTATTCCCATTTAGATATGTACACAAGCGATGTATCAAGATTCAAATACCGAGTCAATCAACCAAGAATGTACAGAACTAACAGACATATAAACACTTATAGAGTATATGGATCAATAATATCAACTAACATACATAAGCCAGGCCGCTGTACTTTTTTTGGCTACAACATCATCCTTTTTTTAGGCAGCATCTTGGCCCTTTCCGATGCGTGCCACTTATGGTCCATCTATACTACTACTATTGCTGAATGCACATTCAACCCGATTGGCATATTTGTAGGTATGGCACAACAATCCAAATGAAATGTCTCCGAGTCTTATCAATTGATACAGACTTGTGGTCAAATAAAATTACAAACCAAAAAACAAAAAAACAATTATTACATGATCTCTAAAACAAATGATTTGATTGATTACATGAATAGACAACACAAAGGTTATTCAACTATGGAAAGAACATTTCACCTATGATTTACCAAGTAGGAATTTAATTTCCTTTTTTCCTTCAAGACCTTAACAATCTGGTCTGTCTCAGCTTGCTTCGTTTTGAAATCCACCAAATATTTAATGGTTGTCTTGAGTACTGCTTGTGATTGTGCTATTTGCTTCCTCAACATGTCAACTTCATCTCTAAGTGCAGCAGCAGAATCTCTTTCTACCACTAGTTTAGCCTCTAGAGCATCAGCAATTGGCAATTCATAATGCACGATTGGGCCGGTGCCACTGCTATGGGATGATGCAACGTCCATGGGGACCTCGCTCTTTGATCTTGGGCTAACCTGTTTTGCCATTAAAGTTCCGATTGGATTCAGAAAAATTGAAGTTAGCAAAACATCTCAACTGGGAGTTATAACAGCAAACCAATTAAACAAACAAGGAATTAAAGAGTTTCAATTAGATGTTGAAAAGTAGTTATTAACATCATTGTAACCCGCTGTTGCAGCAGCAAAGCAGTTAAACAAACAAGTAGATATTTAAGTTAAGGCAAATAGGTAATTCTTAACAGTAAGTATCAAACACATAGATAGGCGCAGTCTACAATATGATTAACAAGCTGTGCCATTATGTAATCAGTAGCAAACTAAATTAAGCCAAGAAACATAATTGAACAATTTTGTAATAAGTGGCTAACTAAAATTCCGAGAAGCAGGTAACTGAACTTACGCTAGTTCTTTGTACAGGCACACTGCAACTTCTTTTTCGCTAACAAGGTTGTACGAAGGAGTCCATGGCATCAATTGCTTGGATACGCAGTCCCAATACTTCTTTCTTCCCACACTGCATGGGTAAGTCGAATGGTTAATCTGGTAAGATGGTGCGTCCTTGATATGTTATATGAGGACCTGTAGTCAGACTAGTTGTAGCCAAACACATCACACTGGCTTTTACTGTATATTTCATGCGATTACTTTTGGCATATCAAGATCTAAGCAATCTACAATAGGATGAAAAGACTGGCATCCGTCACATTATTGGCGAACTCAGTTCATAGAAACAAGCAATTCAACCATCTTGTGGGTAAATCAAAAGCGCCACTGGAATATTTTTCACTATCCAATCATACACACAAAAAGGGGCGACAACACCATAGGGGCTGGTATGGGCGGCCGCCTCAGGTGGCTGGAAAGTGTGCACCTAGTTTGAGTCGTCTAGGTTGGCCCACGCTAGTTTTGTTTGTCCCAACGCACGAGCAGGCAATGTAAAAAATGAAGAAAAATGTTTCAATTTGGATGGGCCAATAACATAAGTGCAAGGCAGGCCCTATAGCAGGCTCGCGGCCCAAACGAGCGCCTCCCATATCGATCGACAACAGGAAAAATCCCAATTCATTCGCTCTAGCCTCCAGTCTGGTTCGCTCCTAACCTAGCCGCCGCTGGACAGATCAACACAGCACTTCCTCGCGCCCTCGTTGGAGGGAGGTCGCCGGGCTTCAAGCGAACGGAAGGACAAGAAGATGAAGATCCAACCCTAGGTGTAGCCTGCATGGGAGGCAGCGGCGGCAGCACGGGCATGGCATCGAGCTTGCGCAAACGGACAGTCGCAGCTTGCAAGAGTAGCATGCGCAACGAGTAGGAACATCACATCCCTGATTATATCTAATTCAACTCTTCAATTTCTGGCCAATAGTTAAACCTGACGGTGTTGTAAAACTGCTTGTATGTAGGGAATCTATGAGAAAATGAAACCAATTTCTACTTATTTTATAACTCCCCCAATCAATATTGAGCCGACTGAATCTGATGTATCTAATCAAGTTTCCGGCGCAAACATACAAGCTCATGTTGTTCTTGAGCCTGAAGTGTCTAATGAACAGACTGCTAATGAAGGATTTGATGCAAACATTTTACATGCTCCTGGTGATGAACATATAGTGTCTAATGAGGGATCTAATGCAAGCATTTTGCAAGCTCATTGAAGGATTTAGTGTCTAATGATGATCTACTATGTTGAGAGAGACAGATATTTGCAGGCATTGATGACAAGCAAATTATAGTGCATTTTCATAGCTTGAGGAAACGTCGAGGCCATCTACCAGAAAGTCCCCGTATCATGACAACATAGCGGAAATACTTTTCTAATCTGTTGTTTGAAACTATTGGCATACTTGTGCAGGATAGACATATTGAGATGCAGTTTGCGCATTGGTTGTACGTGCAATTACACTTCGATATTTTCAGCCAGAGAGCGAATAATTCAAGCAGGTACAGACCATGTTTGTAGTCCTTGTACACCATGTTGCATTTTGTGTTTTTGGTGCTTGCATCATTTAGTGTTTATAATCTGAACTACTTTGGATCATTAGCTGGTTTTCAAAGTGCATGTAGCTTCACATTTCTCAAGTTATGTTGATTTCCGGAGTGCAAGTGCCTTTGTATTTTTTAAGTTAAATGTTCGCCCCTGGTAACTTGAATTCGTGGATCAGCCACTGCACACAAATCATACACGAATGCCAGTATGAATTAAATGAAATGTAGGGACTTACGCTAGCTCATTGTACAGGCTCACTGCAGCTCTGCTTGCGCTTGGGATGTTCCATGTACAAGTCCATGTTACCACTTGCTTGGATGTGCAGGCCTTGTGCTCCTTGCATCCCCCCTGCATTTTTGACACGGCGAATGGTTGATCAAATAAGAGGAATCGACCTTGATGTTGTACCGGAGGACATATACTTACAAGGTTATATGGGTGTGCAGGATGTGTACCAGATCCCGTAGCGCCATCATGCTTCGCTAAAAAATGGATTTGCTTGTTTCAGATGATATCTCCAGAAGAAATAAGAGTTAAAGTCAGAGTTGCATAGGCGTGTAAGCTAAGAGAGCAGTGAAAGGATATCCAAACATCGTCGGAACAGTGCACAAGGGAGTGATGTGTGGATACCTAGTTCGGGCCGGCGTTTGGGCATGCTCGCCTAGCTAGAGTGCGGGTCACTTCAGAGCCGTTGAGGGTGATGCGCTGGCGTTGGCTGGCCGCGCACGGATGCAGATCTTGAGTGGCAGCGGAGCGCTACGATGCGGTGGACGAGACCGTTGGTGAAGCCCCAACGGCCTCGGGGGGTGGAGGTGCGACGATGTGCTCGGCGAAGTAGCCCCGGTGAGCTGGGAGACGGCGTTGGTGAAGCGCACCTGATGCGGTGGAACTCGGTGTCTGTGAGGCACGTCGGTTGCGGCGGCCGACGTTGTCGGTGGACCACTTGGTGCGGTGGACGAGGGCGTAGATGAGGTAGCTCCGGTGCGGTGGTGAAGCGCGACCGTTGTCTTCGTCGTCGTCGTCCGGCACAGAGGTGGGGAACGGTGGGGAAAGAGATGAGACAAGGGGCGATTCGAGGGTTGGCGGCGAATTAGGGATTTGAGCAATCTGGGCGCGGAAGGGGATGGTGGAGAAGAGAGATTTTGCAGGGCTGGAATTGGGGCCGCCAGATATTCCAATCCGAAACATGGAAGCGCGAATTTATATTGTCGTCATCCTTTTTTGGGGGGAGGGGGTGGGTGGCTGGGTGCTACGCGTCCGTCCGACACACGCGACCACCCCGATAGGACTATGCTTCGGTGCCTTAAGGCACCTGCCTTTGTGTCCATGACATGTGGGCCCAACAGGTGGCTGGCCCACATGTCAGTGACCCAAAGGCAGTTGCCTTTAAGGCACCGAAGCAGCGTACACCCCGACACGACCCTGGTCTGCCTGGTGCGCCTACATTTGAGAATGCAAATGAATCTTCTTTCATTTGAAAATGAATCTGTATGTATTACCATGCCCGTGTTTTCCTTGCAATAATTAGTCATTCGAAACGAGATACTCCATCCGTTCACTTTTGTAAGTCGTTTCAGACAACTTAAAATGAATTGTTTTGCACATTGTTTGAAATGTCTTCAAGGTCTTATAAAAGTGAACAGAGGGAGTACTATAGATTAATTAATGAGGAGTTATTTGAAAAAAAATCGAAACGGTACCCACGCTAACGTGGATTAGAGTGTGTGTCACATAATTAGTTATTTGAATTAGGGTGTGTGTCACGTAGTTAGTTATTTGAATTAGAGTGTGTATCACGTAGCGATCTCCAATTCTAACGTGGATTTCGCATTTCACTATATCCATGCTACTTTTTAATACAAATTCATATGTATATGATGAACACAATGGTAGTGAGAAAACTTTTGGATGGATTCAAACATATGACCTACAAAATAGCACAACAAACTGAGTCAATGTCAACTTTTAGAAACTTAGTATGGCACGAATTTGAAATAATTACCCGTATGCCTGGTCCTCGGTTCAAATCTTACAATGTACACCGAATTGAAATATCGATATTAAGTCTCGTACTATGTACATTCAAATGTTGTTTTTAGGCCCCCCCGCACAAACGCTACATACTTCCTGTATCGGTCAATCTTCCTCTCCTAACCACCTTAGGAAGCTATCGGTTTCCAACACACGTTCATTCTTTCTCTCCATGTTTAGATCTCTAAGTCTCTCAACTACACAACCCCTTTTTCCACTCTGATACCAAATGTATTTACCTCACACACCCGCAATTGCACCCCATGCCGACCTCTCTCTCTCCCCCTCTCCCTCTCACCCTCTCGCGCTAAATACATGCATTGCCTATCTAGCCCCCCAACCTCTCGTGCGCACGCACGCACGTTGTATATCTAGGTCACTCCCTCGAGACTGTCTCACTCTTTCTTCCGCACGGCGGGCCACACTCGCTCAATCTCGCTCTCTTTATCTAAGTCTCGTTTAACCTCGTTTTCTTTCACACACAAATGATATATCTCCCTGTTCGGGCCTCGATCGACACACTCTATACTCTCTCACGTAGATTGTCTATCTAGGTCAGTCCATCCAAGCTGCCACCACTCTTTCGACCTCATGGTGGGCCACACTCACTCAATCTCTCTCTCTCTGTATGTCTCGATTGACCTCGCTCTTTCTCGGACAAAAATGATATATCACCATGTTTGAGCCCAATTCAACCTATTCACATTGTATACTCTCTCACGCACATCGTCTATCTAGGTCACTCTCTCCAACCCGTCTCACTCTTTCGATCGCACGACGACCCTATGTGATCGGTTGACCTTGCTTACTCCCACGCACAAAATATATCTACACGCCTGTGACTGGATCATCTCTCAAGCTCTATCTTACAGCCCTCACCCTTGCCAAAAAGCTCAATCCGACAATATCTCTCCAGAGCATATATATTTGTTCAATGAATGTCCGACCACACTCACTTTGTCTCTCTATCTATATGTCTCTCGATTGACCTCGCTTTCTTACACCGTGTTGGTGTACAAAACTAGGGGCACGGTTTTGTCCCCCTTTACCTGTGCACGGGCAGTCAGAGTCGCGCCCGCGACCACATCAAGCAGAGCGAGGGAGGTGAGCCAAGGTAAGACCAAAGCACAAGACGAAGCAAAGCAACAACAAGGACCAAGGCCACAAAGATCAGACAGACGAAGCAGGTTTCCCCGGCAAGGGTCCTTGCCGGGGCAGCCTCAGCGGCCCCGGCAAGACCCTTGCCGGGGCACCTCGCCCACGCTAGCCGAGCGAGCCACCCTCGAGCCCACCGACACTCGACAAAGGCATTGGGACAGGGCTCGGGAGGCACCTCTGTGGTGGCATGCAGATCTTTGTGAAGACAAAGAATAGTCAAAATCAAATGAGGATAGGAAGGCAGCCATCCTCACCGAAGAAACCCACAAGACCCCCGGCAAGATCCTTGCCGGGGACGCCTGCGCGCCACGGCAAGACCCTTGCCGGGCCACCCGGCAAGGCCCTCGCCAAGCGCACCAGCAGGGCCACCGTCAGGCCGCACCAGCCAAGTCTCTGCCGCCGTTCGCATGCAGCTGCCGACCCAACCAGCTGGGCAGGCACCTGCGTGGCAACATGCAGCCCTTCGTGGAGGCTCCACCACCACCCCACCTCAGCTGCCTGCCTGCCTACATGGCACCGCATGCATCACTGGCTAGGGCGCGTGTCGAAGCTTGGAGGAGCGGCGAGGGACGGGACGGGCCCCGCCCCCGTCCCCGATAAAGGAAGAGGACACCCAAGCGATGCATTAAATGCACCTTGTCCTGTAATACAAGGGATAACCTCGTGCCACTGTAGATCTTTCCACCTCTTGTGTGCCATTGTGGCAGCCCCTTTTTCCTATAAAAGGAGGCCCAAGGCGACCAAGAGAAGGATTCGGCTTTTTGGAGCTCGTTACACTCCGTAGCTAGCTCAAGAACTCAGAATACATCCACCAAAGGAGGACTAGGGTTTTACGCATCCTCGCGGCCCGAACCTGGATAAATGAACCGCGTGCTCTCTGTTAGACCCGCTCTTCTCTCAACCCCGCGCCCCGCAACCACAGTAGGGATTCTTGTGATCCCATAGGTGTCGTTTCCCACCGACATCTTTGGCGCACCAGGTAGGTGGCGCGTTTGTGAGAATCTGGTCTAGTAGTTAGCCCAGTGGTTCTTCATCGCTTTCAGTTTCGGAGAGGAAGGCGGCTGGAGGAACGACGGCGGCTCGGCAACAGAAAAGCTAAGTCATTCGGAGCCCTAGATTATTTCCTTTTACACTTAAGGTTGTGGTCCTCAGAGATCTTGCCTATGTATGAGAAACCTGCACGCAAAGGCCCCCCCGCAATTGGCAACGCCTATGTTCTGTTTCGAGTCCGCTCAACAGCTCAAAGCTGCCGCGTCGAGAGTGGCGGGGTAGCCTTCCACACCTGGCAATGCTCCTGACTCTGACTCGAGTCAAACTCGACAGTTCGGACGGCCGCGCTCAGGGCGGTAAGGTGGTTTGCCCGGCAGCAAGCACACCCGGTAGGCCAATGGGGATCCGTCCCCATGCCGCCGCCCTGGGTTTACGCGCCAGCAAGCCTACCCAGTTACGTAGGGTGGATATACAAGGAAAAATCAAACAGGAAAATAACATGCATGATATTAAAAAGTGCTGCAGAGTTATGTTACATCAAATTGTTGCTGCGGTTCTAACTAGAGATAGTGATTGTCTTGGTTGTGAACCTGCAGCGGCGATAAGAAAACGGGGTGCCTAATCCCGACGCTGGCCCTCCACCCTCAGAATTGCGCTGACTCGGCTGATGATGGGCTCAATGCGCTCCCTGAGCGGCGCAAGGTCGGTCCCCTCCGGCAAGCTCTCCAGTGCGGCATCGAAGTCGAGGTCGCGGTACCAGTGCGCCACCTTGGTGAGAACCTTGGTCATGGCGCCCTCACAAAGCATCCGGGACTCGTTGGCCAGTGAGGCCGCCCAGTTGGCGTGGAGCCGCTCCAGAGCACCGATGACCTTCTCAAAGAACATGGTCAGGCTGCAATTGGCGCTCACGCTCCGCTCCGGGACATACCTCACGTCCGGCATCCCCATGATGGCCAGCTGCGCGGCGGCCTGGTTGGCGACGGTGGCGAGGCGATCGAGCCAACGGTTCTCGCCCTCCACGTGATCCGCAAAGTTGAGGCCCTCCTCTTCCGCAACAGCTTCTCGCCCTCCAGCTCCTTGGCCAGGGTCTCCTCGCGGGTTGTAGCCTCCGACAGCACCTTCTCGAGACCCTCCAACTTCAGCTTAAGGTCTTTGATGGAGTTGTTGGCCTCGGAGAGCTCCCCAGCCTTGCTGATGACCGCGCCCTGCGCCTCTGTCAGAGCACTGTTGAGCGTGTCCTTTTCCCGGGACAGCTTCAGGGCCTGCTCCTTCATCCTGTTGCGCTCTGCCTCCAGCTCCTCCACCTTGCCGGCATGAACCTGGGCCTGGGCATCGAGTGCCTCCTTGTGCCTCTGCTCCAGCTCACCGGTCCACTGCAAGACAAGCTTCTCCACCTCTGCATCCTTGCCGCGAAGCGTGGCGGCAAGCTTCTCTTCGCGAGCAGCAAGGTCCTCCTCCTGGGAGTGCAGCGCGGCCTCATGCTGGGTCTGGGCGGCTTCGGCGGCCGCGGCCAAGTTCCTCGCCGTCTCTTGGGCTTTCTCGACATCGGCGAGCTTCATGGTGAGCTCCACGTCGCGCCTGGCCAGCTCGCCTTGGGCGGCCTTGAGCTTCTCGTGGGCCTCGTGGAACCAGTTCTGCGTCTCGACAATGCGCTCCTGGAGATCCGCCTCTGCCTTCTCCACCACCACCGTCCTGGACTTAACTTTGTCCAGGCGGGCATGGTGGAGCGCCTGGAGCTTCCGGAAGCTAGCGCCCATGGCCTGGAGGAGCCGCTCCTCCTGCGAGTCATCGCCTCCAACGATTGGCTCGTCGACACTTCGGCATCCTTCGGCTCCTTCCAGCTCGGAACGGGGCCGTGCACGTTGCAGTCCGGCATCATGGCAATGATCTCGGACCGACGCGAGTTGTTGCACAACGGGACCACCCCCGTTGGCAGCTTGAACATAGGCCCCTTGAGGACCTTACCGGCTTTCGCAGCGGCCCTCGCAACCTTGCCGGTCCGCTCGACCTCGCTGTCATGGCCCATGTCAAGCTGGAAGAGCCGCTGGCAGAAATGGGCATGTGCCATCACTGTGAAGTTGTGGTCGAGGCCGGGGCGGAGCCGCATGATGTCAGCGGGGTTCGTGAAGAGCCAGGCTGGCCTCCCCTTGTTATGTAGCGGAGCAATCCGGCGGTGGATGAAGTCCGCCCCGATCATTTCGAGGGTGAGCCCGGCCTGGGTAAGCCGAAGAATCCTGGTGGTAGCGACCATAAGTTTCCCATCGGCGGCATCAACATCGCTCCAATCGCTACCGCGAACCGGCGGCGCCCGGTGAACTTTGCAGAACGCTGACGGGTACTTCTCTTCAATCCAGCACCACCGGCCCCGCCACTCTTCCAACCTCTCCTTCATGGCATCGTCCGGGTATGCCCCCTTGGATCTTGGGATCCAGCTGATGCAACCAGAGATGGCGCCCCCCGGCTGGATCCGAGGGGAGAAGTAGTGGCGGAAGAGCACCGTGTTGGGGTGCACCCCGGCGAAGCCCTCGCAGAGATGCGCGAAAAGGGCCATGCATGCCACCGCATTCGGAGTAAAATCCAAGAGACGGAAGCCGAAGGTGTGCATGATGTCGCTAAAGAAATCGGAGAAGGGAGGGTAGAGCCCGCAAGAAAAGTAATCAATGAAAAAGGGGTACCGATTTGGGGCAGGGTCGGCGCAGGCGGCGGGGATGACGCGCGTGGCCGGGTGCCCTGAATTCCCCCCGTCTTCACTCCCCACAGAGGCCTGAAGGAGTCCCGAAGCTCGAACACATCGACAGTCGAGGGGAAGAAGAAGGCGGACTGCGTCCGTTGCCCTGACAGCACGCTCTCCGACGGCTCTACAACTCCAACATCCTTGGCCACCCCCTTGCCCCTGGTGGATTTTGGCGCCATAGTGGCTGAAGGAGGAGGGAGGAGCGGAGGGCGGCAGAAGCACAACGGCGGCGAGTGGGGACGAAGCTTGGAGAAAAGGAGGGAGACATGTGGAGGTCTCCGAAATTGGGGTTGCGCGAAGGGTAAAAGGAACAGTGCACCCGCGGTTATCCCTTTTTATGGGGAAGCCGCGGGTCGCGCCGCCCGTTTACTACGATGTGACGCGTGCGTGTGAAAACCTCCCCACGCATGCCGCCCACGTCACGCACGCCCCTCCACGCCATGCCGCGCGTGCGGGTCGTGGGAAGCACAACGCGTGAAAAATCTTACCACGGTAAAAACCACCCCGCCTGCTCGTGCACCGTTTTGGGCCTGGCCCAACAACGTGTCGCGCTTATGTGTGGCCCAGGCACGGGGGCTCCTGTCGGTGTACAAAACTAGGGGCACGGTTTTGTACCCCTTTACCTGTGCACGGGCAGTCAGAGCCGCGCCCGCGACCACACCAAGCAGAGCGAGGGAGGTGAGCCAAGGTAAGACCGAAGCACAAGACGAAGCAAAGCAACAACAAGGACCAAGGCCACAAAGATCAGATGGACGAAGCAGGTTTCCCCGGCAAGGACCCTTGCCGGGGCAGCCTCAGCGGCCCCGGCAAGACCCTTGCCGGGGCAGCTCGCCCACGCTAGCCGAGCGAGCCACCCTCGAACCCATCAACACTCGACAAAGGCGTTGGGACAGGGCTCGGGAGGCACCTCTGTGGTGGCATGCAGATCTTTGTGAAGACAAAGAATAGTCAAAATCAAATGAGGATACGAAGGTGGACATCCTCACCGAAGAAACCCACAAGACCCCCGGCAAGATCCTTGCCGGGGACGCCTGCGCGCCACGGCAAGACCCTTGCCGGGCCACCCGACAAGGCCCTCGCTATGCGCACCAGCAGGGCCACCATCAGGCCGCGCCAACCAAGTCTCCACCGCCGTTCGCATGCAGCTGCCGACCCAACCAGCTGGGCAGGCACCTGTGTGGCAACATGCAGCCCTTCGTGGAGGCTCCACCACCGCGCCACCTCAGCTGCCTGCCTGCCTACATGGCGCCGCATGCATCGCTGGCCAGGGCGCGTGTCGAAGCTTGGAGGAGCGGCGACGGACGGGACGGGCCCCGCCCCCGTCCCCGATTAAGCAAGAGGACACCTAAGAGATGCATTAAATGCACCCTTCCTGTAATACGATGGATAACCTCGTGCCACTGTAGATCTTTCCACCTCCTGTGTGCCACTGTGGCAGCCCCTTTTTCCTATAAAAGGAGGCCCGAGGCGACCAGGAGAAGGATTCGGCTTTTTGGAGCTCGTTACACTCCGTAGCTAGCTCAAGAACTCAGAATACATCGACCAAAGTAGGACTAGGATTTTACGCATCCTCGCGGCCCGAACCTGGATAAACGAACCGCGTGCTCTCTGTTAGACCCGCTCTTCTCTCAACCCCGCGCCCCGCAACCGCAGTAGGGATTCTTGTGATCCCATAGGTGTCGTTTCCCACCGACACACCGTATCTTCCACGCGTTGAAGCTACTACCTCTCCAGCCATCGCAAAGCCGGAGCTATTTACGTTGCGAGGGGCACTCCAACCTTGGATTAATTTGTGTAGGCATTTATTCCCGTCGGTTTAGATTATATTTTCGTAGCATTCGTCCCACAACTACTCCAAACACCATTGCAACCCACGCAACTCCCCTAGTTGATTTCCCTCTGGCTCGGTCATCGCTCTCTCGCACGTCCTTTCTCTCCTTCAACGTTGCACCATGGTATTATTGAAAAAACTATGTTGTTCTCTTTAATTATTATAAATAAGCTACAAAACTACACACCGATAGTCCACTTGGAATGGAACAAATTTCGACCCACAAATTAAAGTGTTACAAACTACACACCGAGGGGCCACATGTCATGAAACAAATTTGGACCCATATACAAATTAAAAAATAAAGGACGAGGATCGAACATGTGACCGGGCCTTCAAGCCGCATGTCAATAGGCAACATACGTAGAATAGCAATGTTTGTTGTACCCCCTTTGTTCACATAATGTTTTTATATTACCACAGCCTAATCAATGGATAACATGTAATATTATCTTTAGTACTATTCGCCTTCACTTACTGGTGGGTTTCATGTGTGCTCTCTCTCTCTCCTCCCCTTCTGCGTTTAGATGCACGGGCAAACAGGAAGAATTCGCGGGCGATGTTGCCGTTGACCATATCTGGACGCGTTCACAAGTCACGACACCAGTTTCACGTACTAGCAGCACTAGTCAGTGTGTACGTGCAATGCATGTTAATTTGGAAGTATATTAAGTGCATGCGGATATTAACTACTAGGATATTATTTGCGTGTTGTCATGTGATTAGCACTATTTTTGGCATGAAATTAACTGCACTCTAAACGTGTTGAGCGTTCGACATTGAAGCAGTCTAGGTCGTTGGATGACAAGGAATACATGTGGCTTGATGATGTTTTATATTTAATTTGATACGGCTCTAGCAGAACATTCAATCGATCAAACCATACATTTTGTTCAGTCTGACTCCGACTTTAAATTATACGACGATCGATATAAAATAAATGGAAATGATAAACGTTCGGATTTTAAGCATGGCAATCCGAACATTTTTCATGGCAAATTTAGATTACGCGGCGGCGGCGGGGGCGTCTCGCGGTGGGAAGCGGCTCCTCTGCCGTGCTCTGTGTGTCGTCGGGCCACTGACCGACGGTGATGGCGGCGTCTTGCGCCGTTGTTGGCGTACTCCTGGACGTTGGCCTAGCTTCAAGGAAGGCTAAAAAGTTCTGGACTTCGGAGCGAGTCAACTGGCGGGAGGAGGTGACTAGCGTTGGTGCAAGGAAGCGGTCGACGGCGGCCATCCATGCCGCTGAGGGGGGCACCAGCACCCGCGTGGGGACAGGCGCTGTCAACGGCGTGGCAGAGACATTCGTGTGCACGGGCACCGGCACGGGCGAGCACGTCAGTGCATGCGCAGGCGCATGCGCTGGCAGGTGCAAGGGCACCGGCACGGCGTGCGCGTCAGTGCACGCGCAAGCGCATGCGCTGGCAGGTGCACGGGCGCGTGAAAGTCGGCGGGGACCTCATGGAACCCCTTGGGATCAATCTCGGCGACAATGTGCGGCTCCCAGCCCATCAATGCCACGGGGATGGGCGCTGGCGTATTCGGGGCGACGGGAGCCAGAACGGGAGCAGGGACAGGTGCGACATCTTCCCGCAAGGCCAGTTCAAGCTCGTCCCAAAGCGCCTTATGTTCTTGAGACTCCGGCTGGGTGTCTTCCTCAGGAAACTGGAACACTAAGGGCAGACCATCGTGATGCGGCATGGCGTACGTTTAGGTCATGCTAGTTGGAGGTAGACGACAGGAGAATTGGAGAGGTAGAGAGAGGACTGTAGCGATACCGGGTAGTGCAGGGTTGATTTTAAACTGCGGCGCCAGCGACATTAAAAGTGGGAGCAGTTGGGACGACGGTGGGCGGCAGAGCCTAGTCAAAGGGGTCTCCTCCCGGTGATCTTGCACATCGGTCTGCTCGCACGCCTCCCGTCGACTCACACGCTTGCTCGGACGGCACCTGCCGATGAGAAGCGGGGACTCGTGGCGGCACGTAAACGCCCACGGTTTCCATAGTGAAAGCGTTCGCCTTAACGTAACAGGTCTTTGTTCCAAAATACCTTGGCTCTTCATTTGTGCAACTTGTCATAAGCAGCTTGTCTCAAATTGAAGAAAAAACTTATGAAGTTATATTTGTGCCATATCACGTGACCATGCTTAGTTTCAAGAATTTAGGCTCACTTTTGGATTTTCTGAAATTTAAGATCCAGGATTCGAAACAATATCATAACCTGCATCATGCAATAAATTTTCAAGCCGTACATCTGTCCTGTTGTATTTCTTAAGAAAGGATTTGGTCAAACATTTTGCTTAGTTAGACTTTAGACAAGTTATATATGCAGAGTAAAAGGATAATCCCTCCGTACCAGTGCATTGCCTGATATATTAACTCAAGTACTAGGCACGAACAAACGGGCTCAATTCTGTGCTCATCCTGGTGTAGTAGTAGTAGTACTAGGCAATGCAGTTGACGGGTGACCTTGACGAGCGACGACCGAGGGAATTGAACCGTGCTCGGCATGGTAGGTAACGTTGTCTAGTTACTAAAGCATCCCTCCGTTGTTCATCGGTAGTCATTATGGACCGGGGACATGAGGGGAATTTCCTAGGGCTGGAATTCTGGCCGCCAGATATTTCGACTTGAAACGCTGAGGCTTGACTGGTTGGGGTTGCCTAATGTGCGTACCACGCACGCCACCGAAGGACACGATCCCGGTTTTTTAGGATCAACACGAGCCAAGGTCTAGCTGGTACGCTGTTGGGTCCTACCATTCGAGAATACGAAAGGAACCTTTTAAATTGCCGAATGAATCTATGTGTATTACAATACCCGTATTTTCCTTGCAAATACTAATCTCAACGTGGTAATTGATTTATGACGAGTTGTTGAATTAGAGTGAGTTTGTGATATAGTGATCTCGACGTGGATTTCACATTTCATGGTATCCCTAGTAAGTTTTCCAATGCAAATTCAAATTTAAAAGATGAACAATATGGAGGTGAGAAAACTTTGTATGTATCAAGCATATGACCACGCACACATACACACACAGACACACATGCACGAACACAACAACAATCCAATAAGTATAGTGCATCTATTTTTCCAAACCATGCATGTATAACACGAATTCAAAAATACTCCTTCTATTCCTAAATATTAGTCTTTAGAGAGTTCAACAAGTGACTACATACGGAGCAAAATGAGTGAATCTAGACTCTAAAATGCGTCTATATACATCTGTATGTGCCAGTCCATTTGAAGCCTCTAAAAAGACTAATATTTAGGAACGAAGGGAGTAAAATGTAAGACATCCATGGTCCTCAGTTCAATATTTAAAATGAACATGAAACTGAAACATGAATATTAAGTCTAGTACTACAGTACATGCAAATGTTGTGTTTAGGCGGAGCTATGATTGTCGAAGGTCAACCCCTCGACCTTAGATACAATTGTGGAGCTCTGTTTAGGGTTGTTTAGATTATATTTGTCCCCACCCTCCCAACCACCGATTGGTTGTGCACCCCCACCCCTCCTCCCAGGGAGAATATCATGTGCCCCCATACCTTAGATGCTATATGCCGATACGAGTTGCTTGGAGCTTGTAGATCTGAGATATAGCAGCTCACATGATGTGTCTTAATATTTTTGCAGGAAACCTTGATGAGTTTGAGAATTGCACACAATTTGTACAAAAACTACTTAGATGCCCTTTGATCCCATATCCAACGACCTCGAAGCTCGTATCACCGTAGCATCTAAGATGGAGGAGGACATCATATTCTCCTGTATGTAAGAATATCATGTGCTACCACACCTTAGATGCTTTGGTGATACAAGCTCTTCGGAGGCGTTGGATTTGTGACCCAACACCTTCTCGGTGGTTCGAATGGTTTTTTGCAGAAAAGCCCCAAAAGAGTTCGGCCAGTGCTTACAAGCACAAAGACTGCTCAGATGCCATTGGATCTCAGATCAAACGACCTCCAAGCTCGTATCACCGTAGCATCCAAGCTGCGATAACACCTTATGTTTTCTCGCACGGGAGAGTATGAGGTGCTCCCGCACCGTAGATTCTATGGTGATACGAGTTCACTGAGATCTAACGGCCCACAATAGGAGGTTTGAATGTTTTTGCAATATACGGCTGATAGAGTTTGGGAAATGCGCAGAAAGTACAAGTACTACGCATATGCCATCTGATCACTGATCATACGACCTAGATGCTCATATCACCGTAGCGGGTAATTAAGCAACGGGGAGCACCTAATATGAGCACCGGGGAGCCGTTGGATCGAAGATGCAGCAGCACACACGAGGCTTGAATGTTTTATTTGCAAAAAAAAAACCTTTGGAGAGTTTGGAAATTGCGCATAATTACAAAGACTACTCCCAAGCCATTGGATCTCACTTCCAATGGTGTAAAAACTCGTATCACCATAGTATCTAAGCTGCGGGGTGGATGTGATATTCTATGCCGCTGTCATTTTTGTTCGTAAACTTGCAAAATACATGTAACTCATGCCGTTACTTGTCTAACCGCGCAAAGTGTTTGTTAAAAAAACCCATCCTACACTAAAATATCGGAACAACACACGGGGGTCCCACTTGTCATTAATCAAATTTGGACCTAAAACTAACAAATCTGAAAGACGAGATTCGAACTGGCAACCTGGACTACAAAGCGTAAGTCGATAGCCTGAAAAAACGAACGGTTGTTGGCTTTGTCCCATAACTTGATTTTATACAGTACTTGCGTTGAGTAGAGTAGAGGGAGTGCCTCGTCAACACATGCATGACCGTTGTCTCACTTACTGGTGGGTCCCAGGTCTGCGATCTCAATCTCTCTTCTCTCCATCGTCTAACCTTTGCACGGGCACACACGAAGAGCGGCGCTAGCTTGCCATGGTGTTATTACAACTAAAAAAAGCTTGGAAAATAGAAGAATCGCTTAGAATAAGAGACGTTGTGGCTGGTCGAGACGGAGCTAACCACATCTATCCTCTGTGCCACGTTTGCATGATGAAGCTGTGTGGGTAGTGGGGTGTTTTCGACCGACTGGCTGGGTCCTGAGGTCGAACCATAGGTACTACGTCGGTGGTGCACGCATATATTCTTCCTGACGTGGGATGCCCCATCGCGCGTTTTCTGGGTCCTCCTCAGTCGTAGCGCTGAAGCAAGTAAATGAGTCGTCAAATCACGAAAGACCACCTTTCCTGCCGAGTACATCAGTGAAGCACGATGGCTAGCTAGTTGGGCTAGTTCGACCGATTAGCTAGGCCGCCGCCACATTTGTTTTTCACCCTTTTTTATCTACTTGCCGGTAGGTAAATTTAAATATCCACCGCGGCATTGCTCTGGTGTTTGGGTGCGGCAGGATTTTTATTTTTTTGATTGACGGGAGCAGGTGCGTCAAGATTTTTATTTTTTTGATTGACGGGAGCAGGCGCAGCAGCAATTAGTCACGATGACTCCGCCTGTAAAAACCCACTGCTCCCTGATGTGAGAAGTCGTCGACTGGTGTTTTATCGTGGTGAAAACCAAAAGATTCCCCGCTCCCTCCGCCTTCCCGTAGATTGCATTGCCTTTCAGCCGTTTCGCCCCCCTTGCTTCCTCTCCCCATTGCTTCTACCTGGTGCCATGGCGGCGCAGTAGATCATGGAGTCCGAGGTCAGGCGCCTGACACAGGAGCTCCATGCCAAGGATGCGGAGCTCAGGGCCAAGGACGTGAAGCTCCGTGAGCTCAAGGAGGAGAGGAGTGCCATGCTCCTCCGTTATGTGTGGGAGTTCACGGAGCTTCAAAAGCAGCAGGCGTCCACCACAAAGATGCTCGAGGCATCGGCGGTGTTGCTACAGAAAGCGGGAGATACGATAGGCCGTCAGGGGAGCCGGCTGGAGCGCGAGCGGGCCGATCGTGACGAGGTCCAGGATCGCCTCAGCCACTTGGTGAACCAAGTTTCCACACACGTGTTTTGGTTGCGCGATGCCTACCGTCGTGCCAGTGCGATGATGCCGGCCATCGGGCTAAACCCGTTCGACCACCCGGTCGACTTCAACGAGCTGTGGCTTCCTGACCTGGTCTCCTTCTTCACCTATATCTCCGAGGAGCTGAGCCGTCTCCGTGCGATGGTGGGTGCTGAGCTGGATAAGGAGGGGTTGTGGGCTACCGTCGCCATTGCCGGGCGAATCCTTTCAGGGCTCCGTCACCGGAATCCATTCGTGCCATTGGACGCCATCTTTGACGAGCTGGCTCCCGTCGACCAGGAGCGAGCTCTATGGGCAGTTGCACCCTGCATCACCAACGTCATGCGCCTCGAGAAGCATAGGGACTTCGGTGGTGTTTAGGCATCCTCTGCATGGGCATGTCCATTTCTCGACGCAACATGACCGTTGGATCAAACTCAGACGGTGCAGATTAGTCACTGTAGCACAAAGCGTGTGGGTGTGTTTGGTTGCATTCTCATCTCAATATAGTTGTTTCCTCTTTGTGTATTTTTGTCAACCTACTAGTGTGGACTCATGCACCGTTCATGCACTCTGCCAAACACCCAAAAGTGGGTCGAGAAGGGAACTTTTGCTCCCATCCCGTGCACCCTTCATACACCCTGCCTAACACTATTCATGCTTCATATGGTTCATGTTTCGTGGAGTACTGTAGCACCTTACTCTCCGTGTGCTGTGGACCTAGTTCTGTTAACATTGATCTCACCATTCATTCTCAACCGGACAGTCGAAAAAGCGGTACTATGTTACATATAGGAGTAGTTGACATGCGCACAACATCATTTGTTATCATCATATCTTACTACACTAGCAACAAGATTGTGTAGTACTGACGTATGAACCACTGCATATGCCTAGTAGTTGGAGCACTGTGTATGTTCAAGTGGATGCCGTGTTTCGCACTCCTCCATCGTAAGAGTGGAAACGCTTGCTGTAATCATTTTTTTCTTCAGAAAAACAGTGGACGCGCTCTACCGTGCGGATCCTGCTCCAGCCATGCACCAAATTACTCACTTTTGCCGACGTGTGGGACAACCAGCACCTGGGTCCATCAGCCATGCACTAAATTACTCCGTAGTAGAGTGACGGTAGACTACCCCGATCGAACCGCCGCAGTAATGCCCAATGAGCCATCAAATCACAAAACCCCCTCCTTTCCAGCAGTAAGTTGGACGGATGAAGCAACCATCATTTCACTCTTCTCTCTCAGCTTCCTCTCTTGAAGAAAACCCCCACTCGCTTTGCTTCTCCCTCATCTCGTTCCTCCTTTCACTCTTCTCTCTCAGCTTCCTCTCTTGGATGGACGCCGGAGTACCGGCCGACGTGATGTCTATGGCTTTGGCCAAAACCGTCGAGGCTCATGGTACGAAGAAGCGCAAGCACCCCGCCGAGACTACCGCAGACAAGCTCAAAGCCATCGCCCTGTCCAAGCCCCCCTCTCCGGGATCCCTCATTAAGCAAGTCCAGGTAATGTCTCTTGTTGACGATCTTTTTCTCGATCTTGATCGTGTTTTTTCATCTAACACGTAGTACTAGTACTGGTAGTACAACTTTCTGGGTGATCTTGCATGTGATTTTAGTGTGCCAAATGACGGTTCTAAATTCCTCTTTTGACCAAAATATGCGAGAGGTTGACACTGATTTCTTATAGATTACATTCAACTACTCCCTCTGTCCCAAATTTCTTGTCTTAGATTTGTCTAGATACGGATGTATCTAATACTAAAATGTGACTTGATACATCTGTATCGAGACAAATCTAAGACAAGAATTTTGGGACAGAGGGAGTACTTTATGAACATGAATGCTACCTTTTAAGAGGGTATATTTGCCTCAGTAACTTGTGTTATGGATTTTGCATGTAATCCCTCTGCTCTCATGCCTTTGAAGACATGTTCTAGTGTCTTTGTTCACTCATTTCTGTGCGTATATGTAGTCATATATGGAGTATAATATCGAAAATCATCTTATATTTCTGAACGATGGTAGTAATAAAATATGGTTTCTGTTTGAATTAGAACCAGGTCCGCGGTGGAGATGAAGTTCTCAAAGTCATGCCATGTGAACTGGAAGACCTGATGATGACTTCTACTGCTGAACTATCCAGCTGCCGTGTCCTTGTCGCCACGTGTCCTGAACTAGTGTTTTCATGTAGCATTGTTGTCAGGCGTGTTCTCGAGGCTGTACTTGACCACAACAATTTTCTGCTGTGCCTTTGATTACGAAGGGTGTGGTTCTTGTAAAGCTTCCCAACAAATCTGATGCGGCATGTCTTCATCATCATGTTTATGAGTGGAAAGACCACTCTGTTAGGTTCTCCAAGGTTGACAAGATGGTGATGGTGCATGTAGACATCTCACATGAAGTCCATGGCCTAGTCAGTTATGCAGGGTTCATCCCATAGGTCGGTGGCAAGAAATAGTCTGCAGAGTTTATTTAGTGCAACTTTGCTTGTCTTAGTAAGCACTATTGTTCAGTACTTGATTTGTGTTTGTGAACCCTGTATTGTTTATTAGTACTGCCGCTTTTGGTGTGTGGTTAGTCCTGAGAACGGTCTATGTTAATGTCTGTCCACTCAGTTCAGTATGCATATTTTGAAGTATCCAAATCATATTTTTTGTGAGGATGGTTTATCAATTATGGTTACACTCCAATATCTGTATGCATTGCAGGGTTTATCATTCCCACCAGGATTTCCAGTCCCATGGATGTTCGGTCCATATGATTTGTCACGACCTTTGGACTGTCCTGCTTGTGGGAGTAGGCGGGGTCCCTGCATGCCACGCGTAGTTGTACGATCAATCTTCTGTTTAGTACTTCAACATAGTGATTTCCTGGTAAGGATTCACTCGTGTCACATCAAGTAAATCTTATTGATTTACTGTCTAAATCTTATTGATTTAATGTCATGTTTTCTTTCTTTTCCTGCAACTTTACGATGCAGGTTTTGCCATGTGACATTCATCACAGAATAAACCGTTTGGTTTGCTCTACGATGGCTATTTTTGCAGGTTTCACTTCTTATGTCGTGTCAGTAACGAAGGCACTGTCCATCACTTATATTACTGGAAAAAATTGGATCAATCTGTTGCCTGAGTACAAGCTGAATCCCTATGATGAACTGCAGTTTGGTTTAACAAAAACGCCACAATTAGTCCTTCTCGTGTTTAAAAGAAATGAAGAAAAAAACTGGATCACGGTCACGGATCCTAGTAAAGTTAGAAAGCTGATCATAGCAGACCAGACACGATCTCCGCTGTCTCGCACAGATCGAGCACCGACAGTTGCTCTAGCACTGACAGCGGCAGCAGCTCAGTCTGATCTAGCTGAGGATTGGGCACCGACTGCGTCAGTGGATCAGTCTGATCTACCGGAGGATCGGGCATCAACACCGGCACCTGCTCCGACACCGGCACCAGCTCTACAAGGAGCACCATCTCCGGCAGCAGCAGCGGCTTCGACACCTGCACCAACACTTGCACTTGCATCTGCTTTGGCCCGTGCAGTTGCACCGGCAACAGACAGGGCTGTAGTTCGTACTTTATATACCAAAGTCCTTACAAAAACCGACATGTCCACCTTCTTGGTAAGCATTGGCCGCCCAAGTGCTTCGTTCTTTTTCTTTCCATGTTGTTTCACATGATTGACTGTGTTGATCTAACTGTTTGGGTATGTCTTCTTGTTTGCAAACAGAGAATTCCTAGAGCAACGAGGGAGTCGTTCAACAATCCGGGCGACCGCGACCAAGTTTCTCTTACCATGCGCAGCCTTGGTGTGAATGAACCTGCTCAATATACCATAAGTACAAAGGATGGTCGCATGATGATTGATGCTAAAGGATGGTCAAGGTTAAAATCTAAATCATATCTTGCGGTAGGGGATGATGTCAAAATCGAACTTTCTCGGCAAGGAGAGCTGGTCCAAATCAACTTTGAAATTCTTCAGTAGCAGCACGCAACTGCCGAACTGATCTATCCTCCGAGAGATTTTGATGTAATAATCTAGCATGGTGAAACAAGTGTCCTGTGTGTATAAGTAGTACGACAGTATTATTTATCACATGGTATATCGTTGATAGAATTGCAACTCTGATTGCTAGTTAGGAACTGTCGTTCGATTTCATTCCAACAGCTGCCGTGCTTTATTCAATTTTGTGTATTCGCCTTGCGACAACATCTAAAACCAGCGCCGTACCGATCGCTTGCAATATGAAAAGCGCTGAGGTAGAACACATGGGCCCCCAAACATGCAGGGTCGGCCTGCGGCCCAAAGTCCAGAACCGTGAGCCTATCTGAGTATTATATTCTCAGCTGAACCCCCATAAAAAAGCTGAGCCCCCATAATGCCCATGCATTGCAGAGGGAGTATATTTATCGGCAAGGTGAGCCTGTGATAAAAAAGATTTGTATATTTCTTTACAAAGGGAGTATCTCTATGTCAAAAAATATATTTACGTGTAACTAGTTACTCCTGTCTTTCTACTTCCTTTCGCTGATATGTGGGGCAACCGGCAACGGGGTTCACGTGCCATATGCACAAATTAGAGTGCACAACTTCACGATAGACACACCCCGGTCGTAGCGCCGCAGTAATGCCCAATGAGCCGTCAAATCACAACCCCCCTTTTCCAGCTTTAGCAGTAAGCTGGACGGACGAAGCGACAATATTTCACTGGGCCTGGATCCCCTTCTCCCTCGTCTGCTTGTTCAGAGAAAACCCCCTCTTGGCGATTGCATAGGGTTTTCTCATGGAGAACCAGGTACGAATTCTTCATCCATCCCCGATAAATCCAAGTCCCTTGGTCGCAGGTAATCCTAGGATGGCAGCCGGATGCATTTTTCTTCCTACTGAATCTAGTGTGTTTCATTTGCAGTGCCCAAAGTGCGAGTACCCTACAGGTTTCTGCGCCCTCGGCGAGACGCCACACTTTTTCCTTCTCATCCTAACACAACATTTTGAAACGCGCATAGTATGTTCCTAGAATCCTCTTTTCTATCCGGGAGGGTGATTTTTTTGAACATGCTGTGTTCTCATATTATTTTTCCTGCAGTGTATTATTTGCTCTGCCAGAACACATGTACTCAAGATGCTCGGCCTTGCCATAACTGAATACACTATTTTAATGGTCACAGTGAAGACAAGCCATGGATATAAGTTCCGAGTTGGGTTCATGAACCAAGAAGATCGCTGCTTTTTTATGGCCGAACATGGATAAACTTTCTCAAGTGTTACAGACTGAAAGTTGGCACACGAATGTTGATGGAAATAGCAGAACCTGGTCTCATCTTCACTGCGATCTTCCACCCCGACGTCGTTCCAATTGTTCATCCATGTTAGTTTTGTATCTGGTTCTTGCTTGTTGCCTCGATTACTTCTTAATCCACCTATTCTATCTAAGTAATCACATTTTAACTCTAGAAGTAGCAACGAATCTCTCACGAAGATGCTACTTCTAACTAATATTTTCTTACAATTGGTGGCACGTGTAGGTTTTTCAGAGTTAAGCAGTCTGCTCGTTTGTTACTCTGTAATAACTCGGCTGTTACTAATGGCAATGAAGTTGACTGGATCGACATCCACAAGTTCCTACACTTTATTGATCGTCTTGAGGTCCTTGTGGGGCGTTTCAATGGTGGAAGGCCACATGGGATATGTGTGCCACTGCTGCACTCGTTGAACAGGTCCAACTGTGTCGAGAAACTTATGGTACGAGCTGTTTTCTGTTATATATGTTGTTCATAAACTATTGCTTATACACAGTTTTACAGCTGTGATCTTCTTGAAACAGGAACTGCCAAGTTCTATTGTTCCTATACAGATGCCTGACCATGGTCGGGTCAGACTTGCGCTTGGTCTCAACATGATGTTTATGTCGACCTACTCAATTCCCCTTGGAGGTGAAAAGATACTTATTCATGGGTGGTCTCAAATAATGAAGGCCCGTCCATCTTGGAGAATAGGACAGAAGATTATGTTCATGCTTTTCCATGGATCTAAAGTGAATATCCTGTTTATTGACCACATTGCGAGATGAAGCCGCTTTCAGAAGGTTGTGGATGCGCGGGGTGGCGCCTGGGCCTTGTCCTGGGGCTTGGTGGCCTCACCCTTGGTTAACCGTAGGCAAAGTAGCACTGTTCGAGGCGTGCTTTGTACGGTTGAACCTGTATAAGTACTCATACTGCTTTCAGCTTTGGTTGTTAAGTGCCCCTGGTGGTTTCAGTTAAGGTTGTTAAGTACTCCTGCTGCTTTCAGTCTGTCGTGTTTCTTCAGCCCTGTCTTCCTCCAGCCGCCAAAACCAAACCAGCGCCGGCGGGGCCGCCTGCTTCCGCCTCCCATGGCTGGCTGCGCCTCAGCGCACGCATCGCCGCCCCAACGTCTACTAAATCGTTAATGTCAACGTCCTCCGCGCCTTTGGTGTGCTTGCCGCGGCGCCGCCCTCTCGTGTTGTCAACATGGTCAACAAACAACAGGAATCGGCAGAAGTATGTGGAGAGGATGACAGTAGGGGCCCACCACGTCAGCGTATGGAAAAATAAAATGCTTCCTCCTAGTGTTTTCCTGACATCTGGGACCCACGACATTGTGAGCGTATATAGTCAATAGACAAGAGAACAGCACAAGATCGGCTGACACCTGGGACGTAGCTACTCGAGCAGTATTTTTTTGTTTGGTATTGTTGAGACGGAGCAGGGTTTGAACTGGGCTGTGGCCCGTCTAGCCCAGGCTTATATTTTATGTTCACCATGTGACCAGCCCAGCTATTTTTTCTTTATGAAAATGAGCCCAGTTTATTTTTTCCAAAGAATACCCAATCCAGGCCTACTTATTTTTCTATGCCCTGATGGGCTGAACTCTTTCAAGACGCCTGCAAATCTTGAAAGTAATATGAAATGGGTTGTAAATATAAAAACAGATGACAAATTGGCAATTACTTTATAATTTCTGAATTTTTCACATTTTCAGATTCCTATTTCACTAGGCATTAACCTAATTTAAATATATCTTCAAAGTACTTTAAATCTGGCTTGACATTTCGGTATTAAAAATAGTTTGGAACCCACAGAAATATGCGAAATTGGCCCTGGCCAACAAAAAAAACGACTGCAATAAATTGCATAAGAAGTTGCCATGAGCTATATATAAATTATTAAAAAAAGAGGGAGTGGTCTGACTTGTGGGCCTGTTTAGTTCACGCGTATGCAAGATTTTTTTAGTTATTATATACGTCAACAAACGATTCTAGCAGACGTAACCGTTGGATGTCAATCCAACAGCCGTCGTGTTTCTTCAATCTTTGATCTTCTTGCTCCAGCCGCCAAAGCAGGGCCGGTGGGACCGCCTACTCCCGCCTCCCATGGCCGGCTGTGCTGCCGTGCAGGCCTCAGCACCCCCTACTACTCCCATCGCTGGCCAGGGCATCCCTCTACTCAGCCACACCCCCTATTATTCTGCGGCGACGACAGCCTCACACCGCAGCCGAACCGGTGAACCCTCGTACTCCTCTCCGCGCGGGCTTCCACTGCCACGTCTTCCCCGGCTCCGCGTCGTCCCCTTCCTAGGCCTCGCCGTCATCCACCGCCGTGGTGCTCTTGGCGTGGCGTGGTCAATGTGGTCAATGACCGACTTCCATCGGAACAGTACTGTACGTGGAGAGGCTGACAGCTGGGTCCACGACAGCCGCAAGGAAGTGCCTCCTTATTATGCGGAAAATAATTATTCCTCCACCTGACAGCAGGGACCCACCGGACAGGCCACCAGTATTTTGCGAAAAAAAATGTTTCCCCTGACTGCTGGGACCCACATGACGGGCCACCATATTTCGTGAAAAAAACGTTCCCCCCGCTGTCAGCTCGGACCCACCGGAAGTGCCTCCTTATTACGCACAAAATGAATACCCCCTGCTAGCTGGGACCCACCTTGGTGGGAGGCTGACTTGTGGGCCTACTAAGTTGACTGGGACGGAGGCCTTTGTCAACTTTAGTCAATATATGAAAGATTCTAGCTCCAGTGACCGTACGATGTCCATCCAACGGCCGTAGTGCTTCTTCAACCTCTAGTCTTCTTGCTCCAGCCGCCCAAAGCAGTGCCGGTCGTGCTGCCTGCTCCTACCGCCCGTGGCCGGCTGTGATGCCGCGGAGGCCTCACTGCCCCCTACTACTCCCACCGCTGGCCAGGCCATCCCACTACGCACCCACACCCCTTATTATTCTGCGGCGACGGCAGCCTCACACCGCAGCCGAACGAGTGAACCCTCATACTCCTCTACGCGTGGTCATCCACTAGTGCGTCTTCCCGGCTCCGCGTCGTCCCCTTCCTAGGCCTCGCCGTCATCCACTTCCCTGGTGCTCTCGGCGCGGCGTGGTCAACGTGGTCAAGGAATGGCTTCCATCGGACGTGGACTGTACGTGGAGAGACTGACAGCTGGGTCCACGGCCGCAGCAAGGAAGTGCCTCCTTATTACGCACAAAATAATTATTCCTCCACCTGACAACGGGGACGCATCAGACGGGCCACCGTATTTCGCGAAAAAACGTTTCCCCTGACTGCTGGGACCCACCAGCTACATCTTCACGCGCAAGGAAGTGCGTCGAAAAAAAAAGATTTGCCCCCTGACTGCTGGGACCCACCAGCTACATCTTCGCACGCAAGGAAGTGTGTCCGAAAAAACGATTCGCCTCCCTGACTGTTGGGACCCACCAGCTACATCTACGCACACAAGGAAGTGCGTCCGGGCAAAAAAACCAAACGATTCCCCCCTGACTGCTGGGACCCAGCAGCTACACCTTCGCATGCAAGGAAGTCCGTCCGGGTAAAAAAATGGTTTGCCCCCTAACTTCTAGGACCCACCAGCTACATCTTCGCAGGCAAGGAAGTGCCTGACAGTCGGGACCCACCTGGTCAAAGCGTACGTAGCGTTGTCATTCTAGTCGCAAACGTGTACGTACATATATACTGGTCGATGTAGAGGCGTGCATGTGTCGTAGTAGAGGCGCGCACGTAGCATGTACACGTACGTACAACGGCCAAGGTGCAAGAAAGAAAATACGGCCACATATGTGTACATACGGGCGGGGTCTCGAACGCCTACTCGCGCATACGTACGGCGAGGGCTCGTTGACATGGCTGGGTCGGAACGGAGAAACAGCGTTGTCGTCGTGTTCATGGGGAGGCAACGGAATGCGGTGTGTTCATCGGGAGGCAACGGAACGCGTGGGAGACAACCGGCTTGGTCGGAACGGAATGCGTGGTCGTGTTCATCGGGAGGGCTTGGATGGAACAGGCGATGGAAACGAGGCCTGGCGTACCGCAGAACGGAGGAAACGGCCTTGTATTCGACCGGCCACGTTCGAAACGGGATCCTGTTCATTGGGAGGGGTCTGGCGTACCGCAAAACGGACGAAACGGACCTCCTACTGTCGAAACGGGGGTCCTGTTGATCTGGAGGGGTGTGGCGTACCGCAAAACGGACGAAACGGACCTCCTACGGTCGAAACGGGGGTCCTGTTGATCGGGAGGGGTGTGGCGTACCGCAAAACGGACAAAACGGACCTCCTACGGTCGAAACGGGGGTCCCGTTCATCCGGAGGGGTATGGCGTACCGCAAAACGGGACTCCACGGGATATTGTTCATCTCCACCGTCGACCTCCTCCAGCCTCCACAGGCTACCGTCGACCTCCTCCAGCCTCCACGGGCTCCTATTCATCCAGCCTCCACTGCGCGCTACTCCACCGGCTACTGTTCAACCACCCCTCCACGGGCACCCCTCCACCGTCTACTGTTCATCTAGCCCTCCACACCACGGGGTCCTGTTCAACCACCCCTCCACGGGCACCCCTCCATCGTCTACTATTCATCCAGCCCTCCCACACCACGGGGTCCTGTTCATCCAGAGGCAACGCCACTGCTCACTGTTCATCCACCCCCCCCGCAACGCTCACTGTTCATCCAATCGATCGGCTTCAGTTAGCAGCAGTAGCGAAGGAATCGCTCGATCGGGTTCAGTTAACAGCCATCGATCGATCGCTCGAGTTCAGTAACGCGTAGCCTTCAGTGCAATCGCTCGGGTTCAGTTAGAGCCCAACGCCTCACTCGGGTTCAGTTAGAGCCAATGCCTTGCACACACGCGCGTATGTGTACGAGAGAAACGCGCATCGCTGGGCTCCCGACCTCCCACCTTAACCGGGAACTCCTTGAAATTTTCCTCCCCCTCGCTTCTACCACGGTTTTTTCCGTCATGGACGGCCCAAAGAATGTCATGCAGCTGCGTCTCTGGCCCGCCTAGGACGAAAAGCCCATTTTTTGTCATGATTTTTTTGTCATAGAAGCAGGAGCCCACCACATCTATGATGATACCGGGTTTTGTCACAATTATCGTCATAGAAGTGTCATATGTATGACAGAATTTTTTTCGTTCGGCCCAATATGTCACGGATGTGTCTTTTTTTTGTAGTGTCCCCACCAAAAATAGCCCCAATTTTTTTGTGATTTGTTGGTTTGATGAGGTTTTGTTGGATTTGATCCATGGATTTGCTTGGTTTCAATTGAATCTAGCCTTCCCCCCATCCATCTCCACCTTTCCCTCCATAAAATCCACCAATTTCTTCCATTTCTCCACGAATTTCCGCCCAAATCCATGACCCCCGGGCACCCGGACCCCCCGTGCAACCCCGCTGACCACCCCGGGCGCCCGCACCCCTCACCCCCGGGCACTCGGACCCCCGGGCCATCTTCTCCGCCCAACCTCGCTAACCACCCCGGGTGTCCGCACCTTCCACCCCCGGGCACCCGCACCCCCCGAGTCAGCCCAACACCATTCACCGTTTCAGCCATAACTTTCGCTCCCGGAGTCCGATTTTGACGTTCTTTAGCTCGTTGAGTAGCTATTGACATTCCCCTTCCATCTAGATAGTTTACAACACCATTTGACTTCATATTTGTTTTGGCATTTTGGCCTCTTTGCATAGGCCATCCACCATATCATCCGCAAAACCATCATAGCTTTCCACCACATAACCCATTTTGCTCCATTTAGCATTTATGGTTGCTTGAGGGGTGACTTGAGTCTCCTAAGGTGTTTCGGCTACTTAGGGACAGTCGCTTCGTCATCAACCACCACCACCACTTCTGCATCGCTAACTCCGGAACCACCTACGCATTCCGCTACCACCATTTTGACATTCTCCTTTGAGATTTTGCGTTTGTGGTTTTTCCCGTTTCCTAGGGTGTTTCGGCTAACTAGGAACGGTTTTACATTGACAACAACGCCGCTCACCTTTGACAAGGACTCGACTTCGACACTTCACCATTTTAACACCCTAACCGTAAGCAAGAACGGTAACCTCTATATCATCTTGGTATCCCATCATTGTACTTTCTTGCCTTTACATTGTTAACCCCTTAGCCCATTTTGCGTCACTTGCCTATCAAGACTAGCCTTTGAGTATTGCCGGCAACGTTACTTGTGCACATTAGTGATCCGTACCTTCCATTGCATACATACCGTATCATATTGGTATCATCTTGGCATCATCATATCATCCCTTGTGTCACAAGATTGTTCCCACATATACACAATAGCTATCTTGGTTTGTGCATTTCGCATAAGTGGCCATATCAAAAAAAAAGAATAAGCTTTTAAGCAAAAGAAAAAGAGAGCAAAGAGCTTGTAAGCAAGAGCCATAGCATCATACCACATTGCACATAAGATTGTCATATCCGATCATCTTGGATCATCTTGAGTAGAACACCGGGAACATCATACACATAGCATACTTGGGATAGAAAGCTCATACATTTTGCATCTTATAGGTTGTGCACAAGTGTCATATCCGCCTATTGAGCAATCATGCTAGCATCTCTCTTGAGTTGTGCAACACGAGCGTTTTCCGTGGATTCCATATTTTGTGCTCATTCCTTGGTTGCACGACCCCATTTATCTATCCGTGTGTGTGTTTCCGTGTGCCACATATTGCTATTGGTCTACTTGTTTCGCTTGTGAATTTGTGAATCTTTTCCAACATTATTGACTCTTGCTAACATTTTGCATCAAAATTTTGTGCCACTATCCTCACCGAGCTCCACCATAAGCCTTACTTGTGTAGGTGTGAGAATTGACAAGATCCGGTACCAATTGTGCTATTTCCTTGATACATTATTGAGTGATCATTGATCCATCTTCAACATTGGAAAGGTACATTTGGTCTAGTTCTTTCCTTTCTTCCACTCACATTTGCTCGAGTCTTGTGATGGATAGGCAAGGCATTTCATCTCCGGTCTTCCACGACAATGACAGCGCGAACAACTACATCACCAAAATGCCCATCTTCGGACTACAACGAGCAATGCGAGGCATTGAGAGACTCACCGTCGACATTCACGAACGCGAAGCACGGACAAGGGACTACATCTACACCAAGTTGGATGCACAATTGGATGACATCCGACACGTGTGGGCCAACTACAAGTCTTCTTCCTCTTCGTCATCTTCAAGGCGGAGACACTCGAGTCGCAAGTCTACGGAATGGCCACAAGATGCAAGTACCATGCAGCACCGTCAAGAAAACCTTCATGAGTGTAAGAGAAGACCGCGAGACGAGCACCTACAAGACGGAGCTACGTATAGTACCACCAGTTTGACATCTTCGCCAAGGGTTATCAAGGCATCTTCGCCTTCGGACGTACGGCATCTTCGCCTACTTCCCACGAGTACGCCTACTTCGATATCATCAAGTACAAGGCGATCACCTACGAGCGAGGGTGACACTTCCATCTTCTGAAGCCCCTCAAAGAAGATGATCGAGCATGGGATTTTCCCTTCGGTCATGGAGGAGAGCGATGATGTGCCATCTTCAGCCTTCATCCAGGGCGACGACGATGAGATGGTTGAGCATGGGATTTTCCCTTCGACCATGGCGACGTATGATGACTTGAGTGACTTGTGCCACCATATTGCGAGTGAGAGTGACTTCACCACTAGCCCCATATACGATGAGTTGCCACAATTCCCATGTGAGGAGAGCTACAACCCCACCACTTGAGTGAGATGAGTGACTCCATCATATGTGACGTTGAGTGCACCTATTTTGAGGGAGTGAGTGAACCACCACATAGAGAGAGTGTGATAGTTGATAGGGCATGTGAGGCCATTTTGATTTCTAACAACTTAACCTCTACCTCTATCGTGTCTTCTCATTTCGTGCTAGGTCCCATATATGATGACGCGCCGATTCTCGACGACTTCATCCTTCCTTTGGACAAGACGATGGCCATGGTGGACGATGATGCACCCCCACATGGTTCCATCAAGATGAAGATGAACATGACTTGGTCTTCGACACCTCACCTACAACACATGAGCGATGCTCCAAAGGTAACATAGGTGATGGTGCTTCTCTTGTCCCACTAGTGGACTATCTCACCAATGATTGTTTGCATGATGTTGATCCACCTATTCCCATGCCTCATGCTAGTGCAACTTCCTCATGTCATAACTTACCAATTTATGATGAATATGATGATGAGCATGTTGAATTGCGTAGTTGTGATGCTATGCTCCATAGGATATCATGTGAAAATTCTTTTGGTCACATCATGTTTGACAATCCATTGAACTTGTCATATGCTATGAGTGAGATCTCCCATATTGCATCATTTCAATCTCAACATAGTAACTATGCATGCCCCATTAGAATAAATCCCATTTGCACTTATGGCATAGATGACGAGATGATGGTTATTGGCATTTGTTTCTCTTGTGATGATATTGATATGCTCCCTTTGCATCATTTATCTACTATGCCATGCCATGATCACATTTTTCCAAATATGCATTATTTTGGATGTTGTCAATATCCTCCATGTGAGGTTTCCACGATTGCTCATGAGGAGACCTGTCGGTGTCAAAACCGACAGATCTCGGGTAGGGGGACCCGAACTGTGCGTCTAGGCAGATGGTAACAGGAGACAAGGGACACGATGTTTTCACCCAGGTTCGGGCCCTCTCGATGGAGGTAAAACCCTACTCCTGCTTGATTGATCTTGATGATATGAGTATTACAAGAGTTGATCTACCACGAGATCGGAGAGGCTAAACCCTAGAAGCTAGCCTATGGTATGATTGTTGTTCTTGGTCCTACGGACTAAACCCTCCGGTTTATATAGATACCGGAGGGGGCTAGGGTTACACGGAGTCAGTTACAAGGAAGGAGATCTACATATCCGTATTGCCAAGCTTGCCTTCCACGCCAAGGAGAGTCCCATCCGGATACAGGACGAAGTCTTCAATCTTGTATCTTCATAGTCCAACAGTCCGGCCAAAGGTTATAGTCCGGCTGTCCGGATAACCCCTAATCCAGGACTCCCTCAGTAGCCCCTGAACCAGGCTTCAATGACGATGAGTCTGGCGTGCAGATTATTTTCGGCATTGCAAGGCGGGTTCCTCCTCCGAATACTTCATAGAAGATTTTGAACACGAGGATCGTGTCCGACTCTGCAAAACAAGTTCCACATACCACCGTAGAGAGAATAATATTTCCACAAATCTAATCTGCTGACGTATTTCACAGTGTGTCATCACACCACAGCCAGGTCACCATTCGAATCATTTTTTACAACCATCCTCAGCGTGTTTTGCGAGGCGGTTTCCTTGGCACATCTTGTCAAAGCAGAGATCATGTCCCCTTATTACGGGATTCCCATCAATACGGACGTGGGTAACCCAACCGCGCCATTGATTACGGTGCTTGGTGCATAAGCGAGTTTTACCAGGCGGGTGGGGACGCATAGTTTCGTCCGCCCTTATAAAGGGATAAGGATTCACCTTTTTCTACCCACGCCTTCTTCCTCCTTGCTCATCCACGCGTACTTGAGCTCCAGCGCCCAAGTCCACATCCTCCTCCTCAACCCTCTCCAATCATGTCCGGAGCGGGAGGCAAGTGGATGGTCTCCTCCATCACGGAGGGACACATCAAAAAGCTGAGGGGAGCCGGATACTTGTCCGAGGATATCGCACACCGGCTCCCAGATGAGGGGCAGCTCATCCCCACCCCCAGGCCCTATGAGAAGGTAGTATTCCTTACCCACTTCCTCTGCGGACTGGGAGTTCCCCTCCATCCATTCGTCCGGGGGCTCATGTTCTACTACGGCCTAGAGTTTCACTATCTGGCCCCCAAACTTCATCCTCAACATCTCGACGTTTATCGTCGTGTGTGAGGCATTCCTCCGCATCAAGCCCCACTTCGGCTTATGGCTGGAGACCTTCAATGTCAAACCGAAGGTGGTGGGCGGCCAGCAGGCGGAGTGTGGAGGTGCCATGGTGGGCAAAATGCCCAACGTCACATGGCTCGAGGGATCCTACATGGAGACCATAAAGGGGTGGCAGTTGGGGTGGTGCTACATCACCGAACCACGCGATACCAAATGGGCGGCGGCCCCCGAGTTCCGATCTGGAATCCCCACACGGCTCACCTCCTGGAAAGAGAAGGGCCTGCCCTGGGGTAGTCCAGTAGAGCTGACCGGACTCCAGACCTGTATCCAAAACATGATAAACAGGAAGCTCAAGCTTGTCAACATAGTCCAGGTCATGCTCATCCGCCGGATCCTCCCGTGTCAACAACTGGCGTTCAATTTGTGGGAGTTCGACCTGGCCCAGCACCAGACTCTGAGCGAGCTCTTTGACACGACACACGAGGACGCCTGGAAGGTGCTGTTTAAGAGTGCCGAGGTTCCCCCTCCCCTCACCGAGGATCGCAGACTCAGCGCACAGCGCCAAGCTGGCGCGGTAAGCTCTTTTATTACTTACAAGGTATTTATTTTCCTCAGTATAACCATATGCGGGATCCGAGCTCCCATGCCTTCGACAGGACTGGGTGGAGACATCGGGGCAGATTGACTGCCTGGCCCCTCTGCCCGAAGACCCTGCAGACGCTCTCCTGACGGAGATGTTGACTCCGGCTCCTTATGAGGTGCCGGGGAAAAAGATTAAGAAGAAGGCCACGGGAACCTGAAAGAGTTCCTGGCGCCAGGTGGTATCGGACTCATCGTCCGATAACTCCAAGACGCACTCCTCCCGTGAAAACGAGGAGGGGGCAAATAAAGGTTCTCCCCCTCCAGCCGGGGAAGACAAGAAAAGGAAGGCCGCCCCAACCGGGGAGGCAGGGAGGGTCCAAGAAGGGAAGGACTCTCCTTCCAGACTGCTCCACCACCGCCGCCGACAACAAAGACGAGTGGTTACCCAGGGCCAAGCCCCTGGCGAAGTCGTAAGTATTCGGATACCAGAGTAACTCATAGCATACTTTTGTCGCACTACTTCTCCTAACGCCGAATATGATTATGCAGTCTGTCTCGAGCCCACATCAACGTGTCCTCATCGAGTGGTTCCTTGGATTCATCGGATATAAATAGCTATTCACTTCCTACCGCCTCCTCTCCTCGCCCCACGGACAATGCCAAAGTATTGTCTCAAGGGGCACCAAGTCGAGGGGAGGTAGTCCTGGAGGCGCCTCAAGGCGACCTTCCGGACTCTAGGAGCAAAGGGAGCAAGGCTCCCAAGGGCTCCAAGTTCAGCCCTAGGCCGAACACCGCACCGAAACCTCTAGCGGTTCCAGACTCCCACAGGTGGCCCCCTGCCAAGAGGGGCAAGCCGCCCGTGCCGGTGACCTCCGTCCATCCGGAGGCACCGGACAATTTGTTGGAAGTGCTTAGCGGCGCTTCCATCGACGAGGAGGACCGCACTATTATGAGTGCGGTGATCAAGAAGGTTCAGTCTGCCAAGAGCAGACTGACTGAAGCCTGTGCTAGCCCTCTAACAGGCTTTGAGGTTAGTATTTAAAATATATGAAAATATTACCGCATAGACAGTAGCCCCTGATGCTCTGTTTGGTGTTCACAAAGAAAAGCCGAAAAGAGGATCGAATAATATCTCCAGGAGTCTAATACAAGTATGTCTATATGCTTATGCAGGCTTCGCTGCTGACCTTTGCCGCACTGACTGTGGAGGTCGCCGCACTGAAGCAGAACCTCAAGCGGGCCGAGGAAGAGCTCGGCCTTGCCAAAAGGCAGCTCGAGGAAGACAAAGGTAAGTAGTACCTTGTCTATATATATATATATATGAAAAAAGAAAAAAATGTGGTTGCAAAATGATAGGATCATCATGAATTTATCAGGGGCCACGACCGAAGTGGCGGCCCTAAAGCAAGCGCTGTCCGAGGCCGGAAACAAAGCGGCCACGGAGCGCACCGAGCGGGAGAAGCACGAGGCGCGGGTGGGCGAGGTGCAGCAAGAGCTCCAGGCTCTTGTGAAGAAGCACGAGACTTTGGAGCTTGACTCAAAGACACGATAGTCCCAGCTTGCCGCGGCCCACGAGAGCACAAAGCATGCCAAGGCTGAAGCCCAAAAGGCCCTCCAAGAAATTGAGGCGATGAAGAAGATAGCGGTGGGTAAGGCATTCATTATGCAAAGCAAGCATGTGAAAGTAAATTACTTGTTACTTACCTGAGTCCGGAGCTCTCCAGGAGCATTCGCAGATTTGCCCCGCAGCGTGTCGGATGCCGCAAAGTATTACCAGGCCGAGGAGGGAAGCTCGATGGAGAAGTTGTTCTGGTCTCAGTATACTGGGACCGAACACCCGACGCCTGTGAGCGACCAGCTGAAGCAACTGGTCGAGCTGCAGAAGGCGGCCGAACAGGCGATGAGGGGCCTTATAGTCCGGCTATGGCCTGGAGATGCCATGCTAGGGAGCTACTTTGGGCTGGTGAGGCGGCTTGTGGATGCCTGCCGTCGGTTAGAAGTTATCAAGCGATCCGTCTGCATCGAGGGCGCCCGCAGGGCGCTTGCCCGTGTTAAAGTACACTGGGCCAAGATGGACGCTGAGAAGCTGGTGAAGGACGGACCGCCGCAGGGCAAGGAGCATCGCCACCCTAGGATGTATTATGAGGGCGTCCTGAAGGGTGCCCGCCTTATGGCGGATGAGTGTTCCAAAGATGTAATTTTTGAGTAAACTTGCTCGTGTGATCCTGTATTATGAAAACGTGTTCATATGCGCTATGCAACGCTTGTTTGAATTTAAAATATTACCTTCGGTGCGGCTGTTTATCAAATCTGAGAGATGGCGAGTCGTCGGCTTCTGCCCCCATGCCACGAGTGCTGGGGTGTTCGGGATAAATCTGAGCACTCTTTTTCGCATTCTTGGGTCCTTCGAGGGAGGTGCTCAGTGCAACGAACAAGGCAATCGGACTATAATGCTTTATCACTCTCACTTAGCCAGAGAATTCTATAATTCTAAATTTTGGCGAAGCCCCTGGTATTCGGAAGGCCGAATTCGGGGCGCTATCCATGCCTAAGCCGAACAAAGCCGACTCCTCGCTCTAAGCGGCATAAGTCTTTTGGGACTCGAAACCTCTCAAACAGCGACCAGCTCTCGCCTTATCATGACAGTCAGTTTTAGCTTTCTCTACTGAGGTGCTTACCCAGATGAACCGGGGCACAATCGCAGTAGTTCTCCCAGTGCTACTTAGCCGATATAGCAGAACGTAAGGTACCAAAACATGGGAGCTGGGCAAACCCAACTATTGACCCAAGACATGATTCAGAGCTGATGCATATAATGCTATAAGTTCGGGGTGCCGCACTGTTGAAAGTGTTCGAACTTCTCACGCCGTATTATGGGGTACGCTTAAGCCCCAGGCGTATTGGCCGTACCAGAGTGTACGGGTGCTGAATGTCATGAATGAACATATATATATACACACACATATATATATATATATATATATATATATATAAGAAAGAATAAGGAATGCGGTAATAGACTAGTGATATGCATTGTTTATTCAAAAAGGGTGCGTTGAAGCATAATGATACAAGTAGTGTGATAAGCAAGAAATAGGACTATTTGACATGTCCGCTCCAAGGGCAAGCTGCGGAATGGTATTTAAAGCAGGTATTTCGCTCGTTATCAGAGACCACCTGAGAGTTCCATGGTGCGACGTAGCTTTCTGCCTCCTTGGTTGTTGTATCATGTGTCCGGCGGACGTTCTGCCGGACAGGGTTTCCATAGAGTAAAGTCCTGAAAGAGAGAAAAGATAACCAAGTGTGAAGCCCCTAGTGTCGTTGAGCCGCGTTTTGGGGTGTGCCGTAGTCGTGCCCCCCTCCCCACCTATGCCCATGGTATTTTTAATGCGTAACTATGTACGCGTGGAATGGATTTCGCCGTTTGGCTGGGACTGGGGTGGGGGCCGCATTGCTATGCGAGCTCGGAACGTGCCAGGTAGTCTTGTTGCAGATTACTTCGGTCGCGCTTGACGGCGTCCGGGTGTTTGATCGCCGAACTGGTGAATTGCCTTGAGAGGCTGCTTTGTGCTTCTGCTGCGAGGGCCGCAGTGTGCTCCTCCGTTCGGAGAGAGCGCTCTGTGTTTCCATTGACTGTGATGACCCCCCAGGTCCTGGCATCTTGAGCTTGAGGTATGCATAATGCGGTACCACATTGAATTTTGCGAATGCGGTTCGCCCGAGCAGTGCATGATAGCCACTGCGGAACGGGACTATATCGAAGATTAACTCCTCACTTCGGAAGTTATTCGGGATCCGAAGACCACTTCTAGTGTGACTGAGCCTGTGCAATGGGCCTCTACACCTGGTATGACGCCTTTAAAGGTCGTCTTTGTGGGTTTAATCCTTGAGGGTTCTATACCCATTTTGCGCACTGTGTCCTGATAAAGCAGGTTCAGGCTGCTGCCACCGTCCATAAGGACTCGAGTGAGGTGAAATCCGTCAATGATTGGGTCTAGGACTAGTGCGGCGAATCCGCCATGACGGATACTAGTGGGGTGGTCCCTGCGATCAAAGGTGATCGGACAGGAGGACCATGGGTTGAACTTTGGGGCGACTAGCTCCAATGCATATATGTCCCTTAGTGCACGCTTCCGCTCCCTCTTGGGGATGTGGGTTGCGTATATCATGTTCACCGTCCGCACTTGTGGGGGGGGGGAATCTCTTCTGTCCTTCGGTGTTCGGCGGCCAGGGCTACTCCTCGTCATCGCTATGCAGCCCCTTGTCCTTGTTTTCGGCATTTAACTTGCCGACATGCTTGAACACCCAATATTCTCTGTTGGTGTGGTTGGCTGGCTTGTCGGGGGTGCCCTGTATTTGACACGAGCGATCAAGTATGCGGTCCAAACTGGACGGGCCCAGAGTGCTTCTTTTGAATGGCTTTTTCCACTGACCGGGTTTGGAGCCTCTCAATCCGGCATTGACTGCCGTATCTTCGACGTTGTCGCTGTTGATGCGGCGCTTGTGTTTGTTGCGACGTGACCTGCCGTCGCTATCCCTGGTATCTGAAGTACCAGTGTTCTTTGGTAAGTTATTGCTGCGAGCCAGCCAGCTGTCCTCTCCCGCGCAAAAGCGGGTCATGAGTGTCGTGAGTGCTGCCATAGATTTTGGCTTTTCCTAGCCAAGGTGCCGGGCGAGCCACTCGTCGCGGATGTTATGCTTAAAAGCTGCTAGGGCCTCTGCATCCAGACACTTTATGATTTGATTTTTCTTGGTTAGGAACCATGTCCAGAATTGCCTGGCCGATTCCTCTAGCTACTGAATTATGTGGCTCAAGTCATCGGCATCTGGTGGTCGCACATAAGTGCCCTGGAAGTTGTCGAGGAATGTGGCTTCCAAATCTTCCCAACAGCCAATGGATTCTGCTGGCAAGCTGTTCAGCCAATGCCGAGATGGTCCTTTGAGTTTGAGTGGGAGGTGTTTGATGGCGTGTAGATCGTCACCGCGGGCCATGTGGATGTGCAGGAGGAAGTCCTCGATCCATACCACATGATCTGTTGTACCATCGTATGATTCGATATTTATGGGTTTGAAACCCTCTAGGATTTGGTGATCCATTACTTCATCTGTGAAGCATAGGGGGTGTGCGGCGCCTCTCTATTGGGCTATATCGCGACGCAGCTCAAATGAGTCTTGTCTGCTGTGTTCGGCCCGGCCGGATTTGCTTCTACTGTATCCGGCATGACGATTATCGTCTCACGTAGTGGCGCTCCCCCGTGATCCGTAGATCGATCTTGCGTGTTTTGCTTTGTCCTCCAATACGTCTCGCAGGTCTAGCGTATTTCCTCGTGCCTTGACATTTTTATTTGGGTGGCGTCGGGGTGCGGGCTGAGCTTTTGGCTGAAATGCCTCTCTGTCGCGGCCACGAGGTGGCTGATCAGCCGCGTCATATGCTGGAGATGTAGGCTTTAATGCTTCCTCCTCTAATCGGGGTAGCAACCTGCGCTTTGGGTAACTCTTGGAGGGGCGTCCGAGTTCATATTCCTCGGCCGCCAGGATTTCAGTCCATCTGTCAGCTAGCAAATCTTGATCAACTCGAAGTTGCTGCTGCTTTTTCTTAAGGCTATTTGCCGTGGCTATAAGCCGGCGCTTGAAGCGCTCTTGCTCGACGGGATCCTCAAGTACGACAAATTTGTCATCGTCGAGGCTTGCCTCGTCTTTGGAGGGAGGTATGTAATTATAATCCTCTTCCTCTCCATCTGCCGCTCTCTCAGGAGGGCTGGCTTCTCCATCCTCCTGCTCTAAATCTTGCTGGAGGGGATTGTCGTCATCTTCGGCACTATCCGGAGTGCTATTCTCTCCTGTGCCGGTATCACCGCTTTTGCTTTGGCGAGACTTAGAGCGGCGCCGCTGACGTCGGCGCTTGGGTTGCTTTTTGGAGTGGTCATCCTCCGTTGTCCCATCGCCATTGCCTTCTTTGGGTGTGTCCACCATATATATATCATATGATGAGGTGGCTGTCCAGTGCCCTGTGGGCAGTGGTTCCTGTTCGTCTCCTGCATCGTCGTCCATACCGTCGATGTCTTCGGAGTCGAAGTCGAGCATGTCGGTCAAATCGTCGATAGTGGCTACTAAGTGGGTGGTGGGTGGGCGGCGAATTTCTTCGTCATCCGCATCCCAATCCTGCCGGACATAGTCCGGCCAGGACTCTCCTGACAAGGAGAGAGACCTTAATGAGTTCAGTATGTCGCCGAAGGGCGAGTGCTGAAAGATATCCGCGGAGGTGAACTCCATGATCGGCGCCCAGTCGTCCTCGGTAGGCACAGGCGCTGGTGGTTCGGAGCCCGTGGCTGGGGAAGAATCCGGTAGTTTGGAGTCACGGCTCTCATGAAGGGTAAGGTTGGTATTCGGCTCAATCGTCGCTGAGACTGCAGCCTCTGGGGAGGGGTCTAGCCACCCGTCCATGGATGGCGCAATTGGCTCCGAATTGAGGGTCGGAGCGGTTGCAGGTGTGATCTCCTGAACACTATCTGACGGCAGAGCTATATCATGCCCATCGTGACCGTGCGACGCACTCGGCAGGGGCTCGAATCCGTCGAAGATCAAGTCTCCGCAGATGTCGGCCGTGTAGCTTAAGCTTCCAAACCTGACCTGATGGCCAGGGGTGTAACTCTCGATCTTCTCCAGATGGCCAAGCGAGTTGGCCCGCAGTGCGAAGCCGCCGAATACAAAGATCTGTCCAGGGAGAAAAGCCTCACCCTGGACTGCATCGCTATCGATGATCGAAGGAGCCATCGAGCCTAACGATGATGACACAGAGGAACTCTCAATGAAAGCACCAATGTCGGTGTCAAAACCGGCGGATCTCAGGTAGGGGGTCCCGAACTGTGCGTCTAGGCACATGGTAACAGGAGACAAGGGACACGATGTTTTTACCAAGGTTCGGGCCCTCTCGATGGAGGTAAAACCCTACTCCTGCTTGATTGATCTTGATGATATGAGTATTACAAGAGTTGATCTACCACGAGATCAGAGAGGCTACACCCTAGAAGCTAGCCTATGGTATGATTGTTGTTCTTGGTCCTACGGACTAAACCCTCCGGTTTATATAGATACCAGAGGGGGATAGGGTTACACAGAGTCGGTTACAAGGAAGGAGATCTACATATCCATATTGCCAAGCTTGCCTTCCACCCCAAGGAGAGTCCCATCCGGACACGGGACGAAGTCTTCAATCTTGTATCTTCATAGTCCAACAGTCCGACCAAAGGTTATAGTCCGGCTGTCCGGATACCCCCTAATCCAGGACTCCCTCAAGACCCCCATAGTTTCCTCATACATTTTAGGAGATTTTGATTCATCCTATCCATTGCATGATCCACTACTTGTGTGCACCGTAGGCTCCCCATGAATAAACATGCTAGTGATGTGCCATATACTTGCATTCTCAACTTGTGTCCCCATCGTGTCATACATAACAACTATTCTTTCATGATGGATGACATGTTCTTATACCATGCATCAAATTTCTTTCAACGATGCTTATCTTGTGCTAACTCACATATGCACATATACATCATGATGGATGATGTGTACATTTACCACGAACACAATTTCTTTGGTTTGTATCTCTTTTGTGTAGGTACCCACGACTACTTGTCAACCTCGCAATCCCACGAGTTGACAAAACGAGCTCTAGAGAGCAACGATGACTCGGGATCCCATGGATAGTATTTCCCACCGCTCCCTTCGCGCAAAGACTTCGCGCATTTCTTCTACATGGCTCTCACATGGTTATGGGTTATATACCACTTCTCACTTTATGCCCATATTGCCATGTTCACTTTGCATGATATGCTCATTACTATGCCTTTGCCATGCATTTGTGACCCTTTGCATTACACATGATGATTGATTCTCATACTTGTATGTGTCTTTGCAAGCTTGGTGGAGATATTGCTTGTTATCGCCATGTTTCCTTTATGATCCATTCTGATGATACTATGATCTTGCATTGTGCTCGTGCTCGCGATATGTCATGTGCATTATCTATGCTTATTATTTGCTCACATGACATGATCGCCATGATTTCCTCTAGTGTGTTGCATCTTCGCTACACTAGTTGGAACGACATGATTGATATGCTTGCTTATGTTGCATAACCAATGATTCATACTTGGTTATTTCATACGGTTGATGACAACCATCTACATGCTTTGCACATGATTATTATTGCTTCTTGTCACATATCTCCATATGTTGCCTCTCTCATGCTAGATGATTTGACATATATTGAGTGCAACAATGACTTACCTCTTGCTAATGAGATTGCCCCCATAGCATTCTCACATATATTTGGAGATTTTGACCCATTTCTTGTGAAGCATGCTTGTCTTACCTCTTTGCACCATATACCTAGTGCCATGAATATGGCCCTTGTTGCATCGTATTATTCATGCACTTGTGCTTCTAATGGTCATGTGCAAGAGAAGAGAACCATCATGATGGATAATGTGTTTATCTACCATGCGCATACATTCTTTGTTTTGTTGTGTGCATGTGTAGGATACTTGGACTTTGTGTCGACTTCCACGTCACGTGAGTTGACCATTCGAGCTCTTGAGAGCGAGCCTCATACATTTGACCACGACTCGCTTCTACAACACCTTTCCTACCACTTTGACAATGTGAAGAATGCACAAGGACACGCCTTCAAGGTGACATCTTTCTTGAACATGGATATTGCGGATCATACTACTGGTGTTGCTTGCACCATGAGACTTCTTGTTCATCTTGGACCACTTGATTGCACACATGTTAGAGATCTTGCTTCGACTTGTCATTTTCACCGTTCCATGCATCATGATATATATGCCTTGTGTGTTGCATCCAATTCTTGGATTATTTGCTTCTATCATATGCTTGGTTGCAACAATATCATTTCTTCACATATGCCATGTCCCATTTCTTGTGACTTGAATGACTTGATTGCCTCGCACATGTTGCACAATTGCTATCTCATTTGGGTTGTGAATGGTTCATATGCATACCATAGACTATTTGTTAACCACTTTATGCATGCTTTCTATGACATTGAGTTAGATGCTTGTTTACTTGTCCCACATATTAGCATTTTTACCTCACCTTTGCATGATGCTTTTCCATGTGCTCAATTCATATGCATAAATGCCATGACACACCTGTTTGTCAAACCATATGCTATGCTTGATGACAACACTTGTTGGGTGAATCACCTCTTGAATTCTTGGTTTTGCTTTAATGCCAACCACATTTGTTTTTCCAAGTGCTTGTTATCTTTGCTCCTTTTGAAGGAATCACTAGATGGTGCGACATTGGAGAGTGCCCATTTCAAGCTTGACGATGATGAGTACTTGGTGGTTGTCCACTTCTACACGGCGATGCCCTCTCTTTCCCATGGTGATGAAGCTCATGATCCGTGGACGGATCTCACCCAAGGGGGGGGTGATGATGCGGAGCATCCCTCGACCATCACCATGGACGTCACACCACCACCGCAAGGACGAAGAAGACCGATGACAAGAGTACATGCGCGTGTCAACAAAACCGAGTTGACTCCTTCCTCTTCGAGCTCCACTCAAATTCATTCGAGAGTTGGGTCCTACCTCAAACGGAGGTGTTGTGCATGATTAGGTATCAAGGTGTTGATGGTGGAGAGGCTAGCACGAAGACCCAAGCACCTACGGTCGAGGATAAGGAGGAGAGAAGCGAGAAGAGAGAAGAAGGAGAGGCTCTGGACACTCCGGGTGCCCGGCCTGCAGCCCCGGGTGCCCGGCCTCACTTGGCCAGCCGCAGCCCAGGCCACCCCGGGTGCCCGGCCCTCCCTCCAGCGCCACAGGCCACCGGCCCGCGTGCCTGTCCTTTGGACACTGGGTGCCCGGCCCCTCCCTGGACCACGCCCATCTCGCCCCTGGGTGCCCGGGCCCTCAACCCCGGGTGCCCGGCCTACCCCGCGCCAGCCACTAGCCCCGCCCCGAGTGCCCGGCTGGTTTGACCCCGGGTGCCCGCACCACTCAAAGGGCCTGCGTGCCTCTTTGGGTTTTTACCCTTGTATCCCCCTCCTCCTCTTATTTGGTCCCTAGACTATATATACCCCTTCCCTAGCTCATTTAGAGGATAACAAAGTATATGAGATGATTATGTGAGCTTTTCTCCTTGTACCCACTCCTCTAGGAGATCAAGACCTCCTAGGAGAGGATCCCTAGTGGATATCAAGCCCCCATCTTGGGAAGGATCCCCATCATAGGATCATCAAGACCTCTCTCCTCATAGGATTGGGATGAACTAGTACCTTGTATCTTTCCTTTGTTGTCCTTAAATCATTGTGACCTCTTGTGTGTTCTAGGATCTAGTCAATTTGAGTGTTTTCCATCTCTTGTGTTATTCGTGTTCTTGGGGATCCCCCCTCCAATTCGTGAAAGATCTCCACTTAGGGTTCCACCCTACAACACTTCCGAAACAAGAGCACACCGCCGCAAATCCTTCTTAAAATTGTAACCGATGAGGCTAAGCTATGGGTTACCGTCAGTGATAAGAAACTAGGGAAAATTTTATTTAGCGGGTAATTGTCAGGACGTGTTGTGTGAGGTCTTGTAATACTCTTAAACTCTATTCTCCTCATTTAATTGATGTGGAAAATGTTTTGTCTCGTGATGTAACACACGTGACAATGGCATGCTTGATCACATCGACAACAATATACCCCAGCAAGTTCCGATCAACCTCTTGTAGTGAACAATGCTTAGAGTATCTCCAATAGATGATGTATATGTATAAATAACAACTTTTTACATCTTTGAAGCCAAAAACGTTGCTCCGACAGATGATGTGGATGCAAAAAAATATCACCTACTCCAAATGATGTAAAATACAACACTTGGATGCAAATTTGCATCTCCACCTCCCTAGTGGTGAAAAACGGCCAGGTGGCCAGCCACTCACAAACAACCAACCGTCACTACATTTCATTTCCCGACGCCAGCCCGCCCCCTGCTCGCCGCACGTCGGCCGCTACCCGGCCCCATAGTCGACTCCGATGACCCCGTCGTCGCCTCCTCCTCTGCGCTAGTCTGATCCATCTTGTCACAGCCGTCGCCGCACCCACCCCGACAGTCGCCGCCACGGGAACAGGTGCGCCGGCGGCTACCAACCTCTTAGTGGAGGCATGAAGCGTCCGGCAGGGCGCAACCCCGCGACGACTCCATCTTGAGCGGCCAAGAAGAGAAATGCGGTCGTGGCTGCTTCAGCCAATTCGATGCTGCCGATGGCTGTGGCAACTCCACTGGACACGGGCCTCCTCCTCCACACCACAAGTCATGCCGCTGGCCATGGGGGAAGACTTGGCCACGCCCACGACCATCGCCTCCAACATGCTCAACGAAATGTCACAAAGGTAAAAAAGTCTTTTTCTGCTTGTTTGGTCTTTTCATTTTGGATACGAATAGAATGTGAGATTGCATGTATGTTCATTTGTAGTCTTGATGATGAAGCATTCATGCGCGCGATAAATGTGGCAAATGAAGATATTTCTCAAAAATAGTATGCATCACGAGAATGTGATACACAATTTGATGATGATAGTCTCGACATGGACAACAAGGAATTCATTGCCAAGAGAAGAATTACAAATTAGACTAGCATCGAAGATGTGTTGATTTGCACCGCATGGAAGTGAGTCTCTCAAGAGGCACCCGCGGGGAGTGACCAAGCCGCGAACACCTACTGAGACCGCATCAAGGAATTTTTTGATGGGTGCAAGACTAGCGGACACTATCGATTAAGGGACTCTATTCGTCAATGTTGGGGCACCATCAACACAGAATGCCAAAAGTGGGCGGGTTGCTTGTCAAATGCTGGTCGCATGAAGTGGTTGCGGTGATAGTGACATGGTAATTGCTTGCTACTTGTGTGTGTTTTCTCTACATTGCACTGATAACCCACAAGTATAGGGGATCAATCGTAGCCTCTTTCGATAAGTAAGAGTGTCGAACCCAACGAGGAGCTAAAGGTAGAACAAATATTCCCTCAAGTTCTATTGACCACCGATACAACTCTACGCACGCTTAACGTTCGCTTTACCTAGAACAAGTATGAAACTAGAAGTACCTGGTAGGTGTTTTTGGATAGGTTTGCAAGATAATAAAGAGCGCGTAAATAAAAAGTAGGGGCTGTTTAGATAAAGAAGCAATAAATTTAGTATACGAGTGTGGAAAAGTGGTGTTAGGAGTTGCGAAATTGTCCCTAAGCAATTGACTACTTTACTAGACCGATAGTAAGTTTTATGTGGGAGAGGCCACTGCTAGCATGTCATCCCTGACTTGGAATTCTATGCACTTATGATTGGAACTATTAGCAAGCATCCGCAACTACTAACGTTCATTAAGGTAAAACCCAACCATAGAATTAAGATATATTGGTCCCCCTGCAATCCCGTATGCATCAATTTATATGTTAGGTTGAAGCTTCTGTCACTCTTGCCCTCCAATACACAGTCCTATCAACATACAACCAACCCTATGGTGTGATCCATGTGCGCACTCATATGATGGGCACCAAAGGACAGCAACATAACCACAAGCAAATTAAACAAATCATAGCAATTCACCAATTACCGATAGGACAACGAAAATCTACTCAAACATCATAGGATGGCAACACATCATTGGATAATAATATGAACCATAAAGCACCATGTTCAAGTAGAGGGTACAACGGGTTGCAGGAGAGTGGACCGCTGTAGATAGATGGGGGAAGGTGATGAAGATGTTGGTGAAGATGACAGAGGTGTTGGTGTAGATTGCGGTGACGATGATGGCCCCGACGGTGTTCCGGCGCCACCGGAAGAGAGGGGGAGAGAGCCCCCCTTCTTCTTCTTGTTCTTCCTTGACCTTCTCCCTAGATGGGAGAAGGGTTTCCCCTTTGGTCCTTAGCTTCCCTGGCATGGGAGGGGCGAGAGCCCCTCCGAGATTGGATCTGTCTCTCTGTCTCTCTCTATTTCTGCGTTCCCTGATTCTGCCCTTCACCGTTTCTTAAATTCCCGGAGATCCGTAACTCCGATTGGGCTGAATTTTGGGCACGGTTTTATTCGGATATTGTCTTTCTTGCGGCGAAAGAAGGGCACCAACCGCCTTACGGGGTGGCCACGAGGGCCCAGGGCGCGCCCTACCCCCTGGGGCGCCCCCCTCACCCTTGTGGGCCCCTCGGGCATGGTCTCATGTTGATTCCACTTCCCAAAATTCACATATATTCCAAAAAAATCTCTGTAAGTTTTTATCCCGTTTGGACTCCGTTTGATATGGATTTTCTGCGAAACAAAAAACATGCAAGAAACAGGAACTGGCACTGGGCACTGGATCAATATGTTAGTCCCAAAAGTAGTATAAAAAGTTGCCAAAAGTATGTAAAAGTTGTAGAATATTGGCATGGAACAATCAAAAATTATAGATATGACGGAGACGTATCAGCATCCCCAAGCTTAATTCCTGCTCATCCCCGAGTAGTTAAATGATAAAAAAAGATAATTTTTGATGTGGAATGCTACCTAGCGTAATCTTGATCTTATAATCTAATCATGGCATGAATATTAAGAGCATCTCCAGCTGTTGCCCCCCCCAGGACGCATAAAAATCGCCCCTGGGGGCGAGCCGGCGATACAATCGGCACTGGGGGCGGCTGGGCATCTAGCCGTCGCCCCCAGGCGTCGATATTGTCCCACTTTTGGCACACTTTCGGCGAATAAAGGGCCCATATGGGTGAGAATAGGCCCATATTCAGCGTGGTTCGTCGTGGTTCGGTGTTCAATTATCAACATAAATATTTTTTTATCACATAGTTCATCACAGAAAATCAAACACTTCAACAAAATAGTGCAACAACAAATCGTTCAATACAAATTATATAGTTCAACAAATAAAAACTCATCACACGTCGCGCCCGGCTTCGCCCTTGAGCCTCCATAGGTGATCCACCAGATTCTGCTGCAGTTGATGATGCACCTGTGGGTCTCGGATCTCCTGACGCACACCGAGGTCGGTAGTCTAGGTTGCCGGTAGCTGGTGATCAACTTCGGATAGAGGACCCTGCCTGTAGTATGGTTCAGTATCAAACACTGGCTCTTCTTGCTCACTCTCGATGATCATGTTGTGCAAGATGACACAGCAAGTCATGATCTCCCACATTTGATCTATCGACCAGGTCTGAGCAGGGTACCAGACAACAGCAAATCGTGATTGGAGCACACCAAATGCTCGCTCAACATCCTTCCGACAAGCCTCCTGCACCTTGGCAAAGTGGGACTTCTTGCCTCCTGGCACATCGTTTGAGATAGTCTTCACAAATATAGACCATCTCGGATAGATGCCATCAGCTAGGTAGTACCCCTTGTTGTAGTGCCGCCCATTGACCTCGAAGTTCACCGGAGGAGAATGACCTTCAACAAGCTTGGCAAAGACAGGGGAGCACTGTAGCACGTTGATGTCATTGTGAGTTCCTAGCATACCAAAGAAGGAGTGCCAAATCCAAAGGTCATGTGTGGCCACCGCCTCAAGTACCACACTGCAACCGTCTTTGGCGCCTTTGTACATCCCCTGCCAAGCAAATGGGCAGTTCTTCCATTTCCAATGCATGCAGTCGATGCTTCCAAGCATCCCAGGAAATCCTCTTGCTGCATTCTATGCTAGGATCCGAGCAGTGTCTTCCGCGTTGGGTGTTCTCAAGTATTGTGGTCCAAACACTGCCACCACTACCCGACAGAACTTGTAGAAACACTCAATGCTGGTGGACTCGGCCATGCGCCCATAGTCGTTGAGTGAATCAGCGGGATCTCCGTATGCAAGCATCCTCATCGCTATCGTGCACTTCTAGATCGAGGTGAATCCAAGTTTCCCGGTGCAATCCATCTTGCACTTGAAGTAGCTGTCAAACTCCCGGACGGAATTCACAATCCTGAGGAATAGCTTTCGGCTCATCCGATAACGGCGCCGAAATGTTTTGTCACTGTGAAGTGGAGCATCGGCGAAGTAGCCAGAGTAGAGCATGCAGTAGCCTTCGAGACGATGCCGGTTCTTTGCTTTCACCCGCCTCGGCGCCGAGCCACCTCGCCATGGCTTTTCATTGCTCGCCAGCAGCTTGGCGAGGGCAGTGAGCACCATGAGATGCTCTTCTTCTTGGACGTCGGCCTCGGCTTCTTCCTCTAGCAGCGCGGTGAGCGCTTCCTCGTCATCTGAGTCCATCACCGAGGCAAGCAAATCACCGAACACCTTGCGCCCGGTGGGCGTGTACCCCGCCGCTAAACTGCCCCTCCGCGGCCGGAAACGATGGCCGAAAACGCCCAGCTGTTGGTGGAGGGGTTGCCTTAGCGAACCTCTGCTATTTTTCTGGCGGGGATTGGCTATCTAGCGGTGAAGGGCGGCGGGCGGCGCCGGGATACAACTAGTGGCGGCCGAGGGCGCGGGGGGTGGGAGGCGAGTCGGCGAAGAAAAACTTGACCTTTCACCTAACGGTGTGGGCCAGCCGCGCTTTTCCCTTGCGCTGGAGCCCCGATCGCCCCCTAGTGCGCCGGGTTCGGCCTGTGATCGCCGGGCCCAAAAACGGGCCGAACCGGCACTTTTCGGTGTCCTGGGGGCGTGACTGGGGCGTTTTTTTGGCGCCGGCGCTGAAAAAGTGGCCTGGGGGGCTTGTTGGGGGCGTGGCTGGAGATGCTCTAAGACACGAGTGATTTAAAGCAATAGTCTATCATTTGACATTAAGACAATAATACTTCAAGCATACTAATAAAGCAATCATGTCTTTTCAAAATAACATGGCCAATGAAAGTTATCCCTACAAAATCATATGGTCTGGCTATGCTCCATCTTCACCACACAAAATATTCAAATCATGCACAACCCCGATGACAAGCCAAGAAATTGTTTCATACTTTTGACGTTCTCAAACCTTTTCAACTTTCACACAATACATGAGCGTGAGCCATGGACATAGCACTATAGGTGGAATAGAATATGATGGTGGCGGTTGTGTGGAGAAGACAAAAAGGAGAAAGTCTCAGACTGACGCGGCTAATCAACGGGCTATGGAGATGCCCATCAATTGATGTCAATGTGAGGAGTAGGGATTGCCATGCAACGGATGCACTAGAGCTATAAGTGTATGAAAGCTCAAACTGAAACTAAGTGGGTGTCCATCCAACTTGCTTGCTCATGAAGACCTAGGGCATTTCAGGAAGCCCATCGTTGGAATATACAAGCCAAGTTCTATAATGAAAATTCCCACTATTATATGAAAGTGATAACTCAAGAGACTCTCCATATGAAGAACATGGTGCTACTCTGAAGCACAAGTGTGGAAAAAGGATAGTAACATTGTCCCTTCTCTCTTTTCTCTCATGTTTTATTTTTTCTCTTCTTTAGGCTTCTTTGGCCTCTCTCTTTTTTGGGGGGCTTCTTTGGCCACTTTTATTTTGATAACCTCACATGGTACAATGTTCTAATAATGATGATAATCACAATTTTATTTACTTACAACTCAATATTACAACTCAATACTAGAACAAAAATATGACTCTCTATGAATGCCTCCAGCGGTGTACCGGGATGTGCAATGATCTAGCGTAGCAATGAAATCAAAAAACATACAAGCCATGAAAACATCATGCTAGCTATCTTACGATCATGCAAAGCAATATGACAATAAATGCTCAAGTCATGTATATGAAGATGATGGAAGTTGTGTGGCAATATATCTCAGAATGACTATTGAAATGCCATGATAGGTAGGTATGGTGGCTGTTTTGAGGAAGATATAAGGAGGCTTATGTGTGATAGAGCGTATCGTATCACGGGGTTTGGATGCACCGGCGAAGTTTTCACCAACTCTCGAGGTGAGAAAGGGCAATGCACAGTACCGAAGAGGCTAGCAATGATGGAAGGGTGAGAGTGCGTATAATCCATGGACTCAACATTAGTCATAAAGAACTCACATACTTATTGCAAAAATCTATTAGTCATTGAAACAAAGTACTATGCGCATGCTCCTAGGGGGATAGATTGGTAGGAAAGACCATCGCTCGTCCCCGACTGCCACTCATAAAGAAGACAATCAATAAATACCTCATGCTCCAACTTCGTTACATAACGGTTCACCATACGTGCATGCTATGGGAATCACAAACTTCAACACAAGTATTTCTACAATCCACAACTACCCACTAGCATGACTCTAATATCACCATCTTTATATCGCAAAACTATTGCAAGGAATCAAACATATCATATTCAGTGATCTATAAGTTTTATGTAGGATTTTATGACTAACCATGTGAATGACCAATTCTTGTCATCTCTCTAAATAGATATAAGTGAAGCAAGAGAGTTTAATTCTTTCTACAAAAGATATGCCAACGCTCTAACAAATATAAGTGAAGAAAAAGAGCATTCTACAAATGGTTGTTTTCTATGTGAAGAGAAACAGGCAATCCAAACTTCAAATGATATAAGTGAAGCACATGAAGCATTCTATAAAGCCATACTCAAAAGATATAAGTGAAGTGCAAAGAGCATTCTATAAATCAACCATGGACTATCTCATACCAGCATGGTGCATAAAAGAAAAGTGAAAACTAAATGCAAAAGACGCTCCAAGATTTGCACATATCACATGAAGGAAACGAATCCGAAAACATACCGATTCTTGTTGAAGAAAGATGGGATGCCTTCCGGGGCATCCCCAAGCTTAGACGCTTGAGTCTCCATGAATATTTACTTGGGGTACCTTTGGCATCCCCAAGCTTGAGCTCTTGCCTCTCCTCCTTCTCCTCATATCGAGACCTCCTCGATCTTGGATCACTTCATCCACACAAAACTCAACAGAAAGCTCGGTAAGATCCGTTAGTATAATAAAGCAAATCACTACTCTAAGTATTGTGGAAAACCAATTCATATTTTGTTTTGCATTGTATCTACTGTAATATAACTTTTCCATGTCTTAATCCACTGATAGAAATCGATAGTTTCATCGAAACAAGCAAACTATGCATCAAAAACAGAATTTGTCTTAAACAGGACAGTCTGTAGTAATCTGAACATTCACCATACTTATGGTACTCCAAAATATCTGAAAAAATTAGGAAAAATAAAAAATTTGTATAGAAAGGTAGTGCAAAAAGTTTCAGAACCATTTGACGTTCCAGTAAAAAAAAATGTAAAATCTCGCACTACAGACAAAGTTTCTGTTTTGCACCGCAGAAACCAACAAGCAATGTAAACATCCTAAAGGCAAATCTTGGCACATTACTTTTGTTTTTAAACTTTATAAAAGCACACAACAGAAATAAATGACTCTCTAAAACTTCTGGCTTGTCTCCCTGGCAGCGCTTTCTTTAAAGCCCTTAAGCTCGGCATATAGTGCTCAAGTAATGGATCCACCAGGATCCCAAGGTATATCAAAGCCAATTTTAATTAACAATGATTTGTGATTTAGTAGTGAGCACAAAGTAACATATATCATGCAACAACAAAGTCTAACACTCTTCCTATGCATCACATGTCATAAAAGAACAATTCATGCACACATAGTAAAAGCCAATGCATAGTATAAGAAGTTTCTTGCAATTTTATCATATTGGAAACATGGAGAGGTGGAGATGTAGTTCCTCTCTAATAAATTGCAAGTAGGAGTAGGAAGCACATGCATATTATATCTATCAAAATCATCATGTGTAGTAGTGAAACGCAACCCATCAATATAATCCTTAATAAGGGCAAACTTCTTCGATATAGTGTAGTCGGGAGAATTCAAAAAGATAATAGGACTATCATGCGTAGGTGCAATAGCAACAATTTCATGTTTAACATAAGGAACTATATCAAGTTCATCTCCATAAGCATAATTCATATTGGCATCTTGGCCACAATCATAGCAAGCATCATCAAAAAGGGATATTTCAAAAGAATCAACGGGATCATAATCATCATCATAGCATTCTTCCTTCGGTAAATTCAAAGGGAAATTAAACAATGTATGGGATAAAGAGTTACTCTCATTAGATGGTGTAAGTGCATCTAGTGCCCCTTAGTGATTTTGGTGTATTGAAGACTTATAGTTTAAGGGACTAATGTGTTTATGAGTGTACACAGGTCCATAAGTCTATGAGGAGTTTGATATTTACAGAGAAAGTCGACCCCTAAAAATGAATATCTTCGACTGAAGATTTTGGTTTTCTGAAGACTTTGAAAGTGAAGAGATTGGTGTGACCTGAAGACTTGGTATTCATTCGAGGAACATGAAGCGTGAAGACTTTTGTTTTTGTAGTTTCATTTTATCTTTCTTGAGTCATAGGAAACACCGTACTGTTAAAGGGGGGTCGAGGAAATACTAAGGAAAAATTTCCATGTGATGCTCAACTCAAAATCCTACACCTACCAATCCCATCGAGTGAGGCCATTGGAAATCTCATACAGCTCAGTCATTTTCTTCAATGACAAAGACGAAGTTCTTCTGGTCGCTGAGGAATATGTTCTGATTGAGGAGTTAGGAATTCGCGAGTGTGGATTGCCTACACAGTGAGGAACATGATATCCCTGAGGAATTTGAGCCTCAAATTTCCGACCGTTGCTGTGCTATGCACCAGTTGTCCCAAAATATCTACCCACCTAACGGTCATATCATTGAAGGGCATTTATGTCTTATCATGTCGGGATGCTCCCTAGGCTATAAATAGCCGCCCCCTACAACCACTAGCTGGTTGGCTGCTCTGAGAGAAACTGACACTTGTCAATTGAGAGCATCCCATCCTCCGAGAACTTTGAGCGAAAATCATCAAGTGAGGAAAAACCCAAACCCAAACACCTACAAACCCAAAGTGATTGAGCATCACTGAAGAGATTGATCTTGCGTAGATCCGGCACTTGTTACCTTTAAAGACTGTGCTTCTTCCAGACGGTTAGGCGTCATGGTCTGAGCATCCAAGAGGAAATTGTGGATCGCCGAGTGACCGAGTTTGTGAAGGTTTGGAAGTCACCTGAAGACTTACCATGAGTGATTGGGTGAGGTCTGTGTGACCTTAGCTCAAGGAGAATACAGTGAGGACTGTGTGTCCTCAGGTTTAAATACCAAGCCACTCCAACCAGATGTACAACTAACACAGCAGTTGGAACTGGTCTACCAAATCATTGTCTTCACTTACTGGTTCTATTTCCTCAACTCTTTCATTTCCTCATTACTGTGTTGTGTACTTGTTCATATTTGTGTCTGAAGACTTTGACTGAAGACTTTCTCATTTTCCTCAAATCAATTTCTTCAGTCTGTTTGTCTTCATCCTGTGCTATCCTGTGTTTACACTTTTTGTACTCTGTGTTTGTCTTCATTTCATCATGATGACTGTCGGTGTCAAAACCGGCGGATCTCGGGTAGGGGGTCCCGAACTGTACGTCTAAGGCGGATGGTAACAGGAGGCGGGGGACACAATGTTTACCCAGGTTCGGGCCCTCTCGATGGAGGTAATACCCTACTTCCCTCTTGATTGATCTTGATGATACGAGTATTACAAGAGTTGATCTACCAGGAGATCGTAGAGGCTAAACCCTAGAAGCTAGCCTATGATTATGATTGTTATTGTCCTACGGTCTAAACCCTCCGGTTTATATAGACACCGGAGGGGGCTAGGGTTACCCAGAGTCGGTTATAAGGGAGGAGATCTACATATCCGAATTGCCAAGCTTGCCTTTAACGCAAAGGAGAGTCCCACCTGGTCACGGGACGAAGTCTTCAATCTTGTATCTTCATAGTCCAACAGTGCGGCCAAAGTATATAGTCCGGCTGTCCGAGGACCCCCTAATCCAGGACTCCCTCAGTAGCCCCTGAACTAGGCTTCAATGACGATGAGTCCGACACGCAGATTGTCTTCGGCATTGCAAGGCGGGTTCTTCTCCAAATCCTGAGTACCTGTCGAGTAGTGTCCGGCTTCCCATGAATGTTGCACTCCTCGGCTTCTGCACCTAATAATGGCTATCTTCCATGTGTCGAGCGAATGCAAGAAGTCGGGGCATTTTTACATTTTCCAGCCTAACCATGTGACCAAATCGTCTATTTAAAGAGCCGGGGATCCAAAGATTCAGATCACACCATCCTCCCATAGCGAGTATCCATCGGAGCGCGCCCGGAAAAGACCATCCCATCATGGCCGGCCATCGCAACTCCTCCTCTCACTCCTGTAGCACTAAGCCAGGCAATTGGGAGAAGTGTTCCGTCCCCCACAACCAATTAGTAGAGTTACAGACCCAAGTGTTTCTCCCTCCTGCGTATATGGTCCCCGTCCGAGCCGGACTAGCCACTTACAATGACGGGGAGCAAGTGGAGAGCTTTCCCAACCCATCCATGGGGGAGCGGGTATGTCTTGTCCCTTACTTATTAAGGAGACTCGGATTTCCAATCCATCAGTTCCTCCGCGGGCTCATGGAGTTCTAAGGCCTCCAGTTGCATAACTTTACTCCCGCCTCCATATTACACATCGCTGGCTACGTCGCCTTTTGTGAGCTGTTTCTGGGCTGCGAAGCTCATTTCGAGCTATGGAAGAGGCTATTCAGCCTCATACCCCGTACACAGGAGGGGTCAATATATCAAGTGGGCGGAGCCGAAATATGGCGCATCACCGGGACCGGATACCTGTCCGGTACTCCGAAGAAGACATCCGAAGACTGGCCTTCGGAGTGTTTTTATATGGAGGACGTCCCCTTTCCGGACCCTATTCGGATGGGCCTTCCTGAGTTTAATAACGCCGCTTTGAAGAAACGTTGTAGCTAGCGCCCTCGGAGCCCCCAGGAGGAAGATAACACGGAGGTCCTTTACCTGATGGGCCGGATAAAAACGCTAGCCAAATCAGGACTGGCAATAATCGAGGTTATGTCAATATGTATAATGCAGGGGGTGCAACCACTTCAATATCGGGGACAACCCATGTGGCACTTCAATGGAGAAGGCGATGCCACCCGCTGCGGCCGTAAAGGTCCGGACTCCGCCGCTGCTCTAGCGAAAATACTGTCCGATTTATATAAAGGAGAGGAAGAGGAGTTCATCTGCATTAAGCCACGGGATGGATTCTCCATGTACAACCCCCCAAACTGGGTGAGCTTCTACTTTTTACTCCAGACCTTCCCGCATTCTTCATCATAAATATTTACCTTGCTATTTCATAGCAGGAACTGCGAAAAGCTATGAGGGAGGTCCACAGCCCGTCTCCACAGCCAGAGGACCCTGACCGGACCCTCGACCCCGGACTCGGAGAATATCCGGACATATTTGTGGAGCTTATCGACATGACGTTCTATCAGTTAAGCTGCGACGGTGCCTTGGTGGCCATAATAGCCGATTATCCTGGACTGCTCCCTGCATCGCATGTAAGTAAAACCAGAGTCCCAACTTCCGAGAAGGATCCCTTTTTTGCACTTCACCCACCGCACACATATGGTGTCTTACAGGGAAGGCCCTCGGGACGCCATGCCGAACCCGCAGTGACTCGCCAACAAGGGGCACCGAAGCAAGGTAGGCTTAAAAGGAAGGTGGTCAGGACTGAGACGTCGTCGCAGAGGTATGAAAAGGAACCCTGCTCCATGGTTGTCGTCTTTAAAATATAATAACGTCCATGTTTCCTGGCAGGAAAAAACGCTCGCCGGACCATATACGAAGAGCCTACCGGCCACGCCTCCACCAGCCGGGCTCCAGAGCCGGACTTAGGGGCAGATGCCTATGTGGGGACAACACCAGATGCTACTCCTATAGAGGATGCGGATAGGCTGTCCGCTATGAACTCCGAAGTGGAGAGTGCCATGAATCGCAGGCGTTGCCGGGCCGTACTCCGCGACCCTGGTTTCTCTGAAGAGGCATTCAATGCCTTCAACTCAGGAGACACGTACATCCGAGCTGCTCAAAATGGTCTTGCCAGAGCCACGGACCAGTATGTAAAGGATATACGAGTAAGAAAATCTGATAATTATGTATATCAATAGCCCCTGAGACATGAAATAGTTGGCACAAGTGATTTAATGATCATATTTGTGTAGGTTCTTACGGAGAAGAATACCCAGTTGTCTCAAGAGCTAGAGGAGTGTAAAGCCCAGCTACGGGCCGCAGTTGCCGCAATGAAGGAGTCCAAGAAAGCCCCATCTGGTAACACTTGTTCCTATAAAAAAGAATGACATATACCAGTTAGTATTCGGCGTGCATGCAAATCTAATAATAGATTCTGCAGATGATCCCGGAGTGAATCCGAAGGTCGTGCGAGGGGATGAGAAACATGCTCATCGACAGCTAGAGGCTGGCGAGCGCGTGCTTACGCAGGTTAGGCGGGAGAAAAATGATCTCCAAGATGCCAATACCCGGCTGGGTGTTGAACTGAAAGATGTTCGGGCCCAGCTTGCTGACTCTGTAAAGGAGAATAAGGAGCTTTGGCGCGGCATTTTTAGTAAGTGCTTGAACGAACTTTTATAGAGTTCGGCGAAGAAACCGACTAACAGAGTTATATCTATAGGTATGCTGACGGGTCGTCCCGGAGAGGAGATGCCCGGGTCTGCGAGTGATCTTCTGCCAGAGCTCTCACAACTGCACGAACAAGTTCGACAGGTGATGTAGGGCATTGCCCAGGCCTTGTGGCCATCCGCCTCCCTGCCAGGAGGCATGGTGGAGCTCGTAGAGATGCTCAAGGGAGCGTGGCGGCGCTTCCGATTATGGAAGATATCTGCCTGCCGACAAGGTGCAGGGGAAGCCTGGGCCATGGTGAAGACTCGATATACCAAGGCTGACCCGAACCACATGGCTGAGGTCGGACCTGTGGGGTCTGATGGGAAAGAGATCCCCGTCAGTTTGGTGTATGACCAGGTAAAATTAGCCGCAAAGTATTCCCAACAGGATTGTAGGCTAGACAGCCTGTTGGATGGTATAGAAGAAGAATTTAGTCAGTCTAAGTGACTGTGTACTTCAAGTGACATATATTGTCCCTAGCCAGATTGTAAATCATTTGTCATGGCGGACCTTTTCGCTTCAACCTCCGGACTCGATAGTCCGGAGTGTATCCGAATACCCGCTGAGTTATGTAAAAACCGGGGTACGCGTGGAAACCAGGCGTAGGGGTCATAAGTGCTTGAACAGACAAGTACCCAACTAGCTATGTTATATTACATGGATAGTAAGAAACATCTTCCAGGGAGAATAGTTTTGTTAAGGGTTCCTTTCCCTAGGTACGCATGCATTAATGTGCATGTCCAAACTACGAAAAGAGATGCAGGATATAAACATCTGGGGGCATGTAGTGTAATAAGTAAAAGTCATCTTTTGTTCACCGACCGAATATTCCCTTAAGAACACTAGCTTTCGACTTCACCCAGTCTGATGTACACATCCGGCTGACCCGGCAGTAACAATCGCAGAGGTGCTCCCCTTATGCCCTAGCCGAATTAACGAGAACGTAGGGCATAAACAGAAGAGCCAAACAACCCAGCTTGGCCAAAACTTAAGTCATATCGATGCATATAATGGCGAAGAAAAGGTACATTTGGAAAAGTAACACATGTGTAGGGGGCATAGAGCCCGGAACATAATTATATTAAGCTTCTGTATAAGAAGCCCCCAGGTATAATAAGCACGCCTAGCGCGTCAAGATTGTGTAGTCGAGACACATTTTAACGTTTTAAGGCCGTGAAAAAAAAGGGAAGAAAGAAAGAAAGATAACAGATACGTATATATAAAAAAAGGACGGAGGTAAGGAGACGAACACAGAGTTCGGCACTAGACGTAGAACCTTCGGAGTCTGGCCGCATTCCATGGGTTTGGCTTGAGTCGATTGTCCGATGCAACCCGCACACGGTGCGCTCCACCGGTTAGAACTTTGTCAATAACGAAGGGACCTTCTCATTTGGGCTTGAGATTGTCCTTTTTATTCTCTGGTAGGCGTAGAACGAGTTCGCCAACGTTGTAAGTTTTGGTCCGTACTTCTCCGCTTTGATACCGTCGAGCCTGTTGCTGATAGAATGCGGAGCGGGCTTTTTCCACATTACGCTCCTCCTCAAGGGCGTCCAAATTGTCCTGCCGATCAACTCGGCTTCTTTCTCTTCGTACATGCACACTCGAGGTGAGTCATGAATGATGTCGCAGGGCAGTACACATATGCGTCGTACACCATAAAAACGGTGTATATCCGGTAGTGCGATTCGGCATGGTCCGCAACCCCCATAGTACGGAGTCGAGCTCCTCAACCCAGTGTGTATCTGATTCCTTCAAGGATCGCACTAATCTTGGTTTAATGCCGCTCATAATAAGACCATTTGCTCGCTCGACTTGACCGCTTGTTTGTGGGTGATAGACGGAGGCATAATCGAGCTTAATACCCATGTTGCCGCACCAAGTTTTTACCTCATCGGCTATGAAGTTCGAGCCATTATCGGTGATGATGCTGTGGGGGACATCGTAACGGTGTACAACCCCGGATATGAAGTCTATCACTGGTCCGGACTCGGCCATTTTAACTGGTTTGGCTTCTATCCATTTGGTGAATATATCCACCATAACCAATAGGTACTTTTTCTTATGGCTTCCTCCTTTAAGGGGTCCGACCATATCAAGGCCCCAGACCGCAAAGGGCCAAGTAATGGGGATTGTTTGGAGAGCAGTAGGTGGCATATGGCTTTGGTTTGCAAAAAGCTGGCAACCGACGCAATGTTGGACGAGGTCCTGTGTGTCTTCTCGGACCGTCGACCAGTAGAAACCTGTACGGAAGGCCTTGCTCACAAGGGCCCGAGCTGCGGCGTGGTGGCCGCCGAGTCCAGCATGAATTTCTTCCAAAAGTTGTCGTCCTTACTCTTCGGAGATGCACCTTTGAAGTACTCCGGTAGCACTTTTCTTATAAAGCTCTCCCTCATGGACCTTGTAGCCTTTAGACCGCTGCACAATGTAACGTGCCTCGTTTGGGTCCTCAGGGAGTTCTTGCCTAGTTAGGTAAGCCAAGAAGGGTCCTGTCCACAGGGTGATGATAGCCATAATTACGTGGGTCGAAGGTGTTATTTCGGTGGCGGAGCCTCCGATTACGTCAGAGTGTTCGGGATCTGGCGTTGTGGCCTGATCCAGACTGTTGTTGCCGGTCTCCCCTTCCCACACCACGGATGGCTTAAACAGCTTCTCCAAGAAGATATTAGGTGGGACAAGGTCGCGCTTAGCGCCGATGCGGGCGAGGATATCCGTTTCTTGATTGTTTTCTCGGACCACATGGTGGAATTCGAGCCCCTCGAACCGAGCCGACATTTTGAGGACGGTGTTGCGGTAAGCCGCCATTTTTGGGTCCTTGGCGTCAACGTCTCCATTTATTTGAGATATTGCGAGGTTTGAATCCCCACGCACCTCTAGGCGTTGAATGCCCATGGAGACTGCCATCCAGAGACCATGCAATAGGGCCTCATATTCTGCTGCATTGTTGGAGTCTGTGTATAATATTTGGAGTACGTATTGGACTGTATCTCCGGTGCGGGATGTCAGGACGACGCCTGCCCCTAGACCAGCCAACATCTTAGAGTCGTCGAAGTGCATGATCCAATTGGAGTACGCGCCGTACTCTTTAGGGAGTTCGGCTTCTGTCCATCCGGCGACGAAATCAGCCAGTACTTGCGACTTAATGGCTCGCCGTGGTTTGTATGTTATGTTGAACGGGAGGAGCTCAATAGCCCATTTAGCAATCCGGCCCGTGGCATCGCAGTTATTTATTATGTCGTTGAGTGGTACTTCAGAGGCCACCGTAATTGAACACTCTTGAAAATAGTGTCGTAGTTTTTGGGATGCCATGAAGACCGCGTATGCTATCTTTTGATAATGTGGGTACTGTGATTTGCATGGAGTGAGGACAGTGGATACATAGTATAGCAGCTTTTGAAGCGGGAACTTATGTTCGTCTGTCTCTCGTTCGACGACAAGCACTGCACTTACAACCTGGTGTGTTGCTGCTATATATAACAACATTGGTTCGCCGATATTTGGCGCGGCCAAGATTGGGTTGCTGGCCAAGAGAGCTTTTATTTCTTCCAATCCTGCCGTGGCCGCATCCGTCCACTCGAAGTGTTCGGTGCGCCGAAGAAAGCGATAGAGAGGTAATGCCTTTTCTCCCAATCGGGAGATAAAGCGGCTTAAGGCAGCCACGCATCCGGTTAATTTCTGGATTTGCTTGAGGTCTGTTGGGATAGCCAACTGTGACAGAGCTCGGATTTTAGCCGGATTTGCTTCAATTCCTCTATTGGAAACAATGAAGCCCAAGAGCTTTCCGGCGGGCACGCCGAAAACGCATTTTTTTGGATTGAGCTTGATGTCATATGTTCGGAGATTGTCGAATGTGAGCCTCAAATCGTCTATTAAGGATTCGACGTGTCTGGTTTTAATGACCACATTGTCTACGTATGCCTCCACTGTTTTGCCGATTTGTGTTTCCAGGCATGTCTGATTCATGCGTTGATAGGTTGCACCGGCGTTTTTGAGCCCGAAAGGCATGGTGTTAAAACAGAAGGGGCCGTATGGAGTGATGAATGCCGTTGCGGCTTGATCGGAGTCCGCCATCTTAATTTGATGGTATCCGGAGTATGCGTTGAGGAAACACAATGAGTCGTGTCCTGCTGTAGCATCGATAATTTGATCGATGCGGGGGAGGGGGAAGGGATCCTTGGGGCAAGCCTTGTTAAGGTCCTTGAAATCGACACATAGGCGCCAAGATTTGTCCTTCTTTGGTACCATCACTAGGTTTGTTAGCCAGACCGGATGTTTTATTTCTCTAATGAATTCAGCCTCGAGTAACTTGGCTAGCTCTTCTCCCATGGCTTGTCGCTTAGGCTCAGAGAAACGCCGAAGAGTCTGCTTGACCGAGTTGAACCCCTTTAGAATGTTAAGGCTATGCTCGGCTAGCCTACGTGGGATTCCTGGCATGTCTGAAGGATGCCAGGCAAAGATGTCCCAATTCTCGCACAAGAACTCCCGCAATGCGGCATCTGTTGTGGGGTTCAGCTGTGCCCCGATGGATGATGTTTTTGTAGAGTCCGTTGGGTGGACCTGGAATTTGACTATTTTGTCCGCTGGTTTAAAAAAGGTGGACTTCGGTCTTTTGTCGAGTATGACATCATCCCTGTCCACTATGGAGCGCAGCGCAGTTAGTTCTTCGGCCGCAAGGGCTTCGAATAACGCCTCGAGGGCCAGTGCGGTGGTTTAGTTTTCAGCGCGGAGTGCTATGTCTGGATCACTAGCTAGAGTGATGATTCCATTGGGCCCGGGCATCTTGAGCTTCATGTACCCTCAATGGGGTATAGCTTGGAAGATCGTGAATGCCTCCCGCCCTAAAAGGGCATGGTATCCGCTACTAAACGGGGCCACTTGGAATGTGATTTCTTCGGACTTGTAATTCTCCGGCGTGCCGAATACCACATCAAATGTGTTTTTTCCCACGCATCATGCCTCCCGACTAGGGATGATTCCTCTGAAGGTCATGCTGCTTTGCTCAATGCGGCTCTTGTTTATTTCCATTTTCTAAGAGTCTCCTCATAGATGAGGTTTAATCCGCTGCCACCGTCCATGAGCACTTTAGTAAGCCGGAAGCCGTCCACAATTGGACTAAGGACCAGAGCGGCTGGTGCTCGGGCTGTTCGGAATTGAGGTTCGTCACTGGCATTGACGGTTATGGCCGTATCGTTCCATGGATTTATTGCTGCAACGTGGTAGACTTCGGCAAGGCTGCGGAGTGCTCGCTTGCGCCTATTATTTGAGGCGAAGGTCTAGAAGACTCTCAGTATTGTATTGTTATTTTCCATGGGATGGTGCTCTGTGGTATTTTTGATGAGGAGATCCTCGCCGCTTTTGGCCACCTGCCGGAGTATCCAACATGCTCTAAGGCTATGTGTTGGCATGGTATCCGGTGTACTGTGGATTTTGCATGGTCCATTTAGCCATCCCTCCAATACGGTTCCTCGCCCTGTCGTGGGCTTTGGTTTCTTTGTAGTTGGATCGGGTGACTTACGAGAGTGCACCCTTTTAGTTCGGACGGCGGGTTTAGTGAGAGCCGGAGGATCCAAAATTTTGTTTGGGTTTTCCAGGTGCTTTCCTGTAACGCCCTCGATGCGGCTATATCTCCCACGTGTCGAAGCACGACTTAGAGGCATAACCGCATTGAAAGCAATGTCGCAAGTGAGGTAATCTTCACACAACCCATGTAGTACTTAAGGGAAAAAATATACATAGTTGGATTATAATCGCCACTTCACACAATTACATGAATAAAGCATTACAACATCCAAATGCAATCATGGTCCGACTACGGAGCCAAAATAAAAGAAGACTACCCCAAAAGCGACAAGGTCCCTCGATCGACCCCAACTGGGCTCCACTACTGATCAACTAGAATGAAACAACACAAAGGACAAGAACTTCATCGAGCTCCTCCTTGAGCTTGGTTGCGTTATCTGCACGGACTCATCGGCACTTGCAAGCTGGTTTTGGAAGTATCTGTGAGTCACGGGGACTCAGCAATCTCGCACCCTCGCGATCAAGACTATTTAAGCTTATGGGTAAGGCAAAAGGTATGAGATGGAGCTGCAGCAAGCGACTAGCATATATGGTGGCTAACTTACGCAAATGAGAGCGAGAAGAGAAGGCAAAGCACAGTCGGTAAAAGTATGATCAAGAAGTGATCCTAAAACAACCTACGTCAAGCATAACTCCAACACCGTGTTCACTTCCCGGACTCCGCCGGAAAGAGACCATCACGGTTACACACGCGGTTGATGCATTTTGAATTAAGGTCAACTTCAGGTTTTCTACAACCGGACATTAACAAATTCCCATCTGCCCATAACCGTGGGCACGGCTTTCGAAAGTTCAAATCCCTGCAGGGGTGTCCCAACTTAGCCCATGACAAGCTCTCACGGTCAACAAAGGAATAGACCTCCTCCCGAGAAATTCCGATCAGACTCGGTATCCCGGTACAACAAGACATTTCGACAGGGTAAAACTAAACCAGCAACACCGCCTGAATGTGCCGACAAATCCCGATAGGAGCTGCACATATCTCTTTCTCAGGGCACACTCAGATGAGACTAGCTATGAGTAAAACCAACCCTCAAGTTTCCCCGAGGTGGCCCCGCAGGCAGCTCAGTTCGGACCAACACTCAGAGGAGCACTGGCCCGGGGGGGTAATATAAGGATGACCCTCGGGCTGGCCGACCCAAGGGAAATAAAAGGCTAGGTGGCGAATGGTAAAACAATTGTTGGGCATTGCTGGAAGAGCTTTACTTAAGGCGAACTGTCAAGGGGTTCCCATTATAGCCCAACCGCGTAAGGGACGCAAAATCCGGGAACATAACACCGATATGACGGAAACTAGGGCGGCAAGAGTGGAACAAAACACCAGGCATAAGGCCGAGCCTTCCACCCTTTACCAAGTATATAGATGCATTAATTATATAAGAGATATTGTGATATCCCAACAAGTAAACATGTTCCAACAAGGAACAACATCTCCATGTTCCAACAAGGAACAAACTTCAATCTTCACCTGCAACTAACAACGCTATAAGAGGGGCTGAGCAAAGCGGTATCATAGCCAATCAACGGTTTGTTAGGACAAGGTGGGTTCGAGGTTTGGTTCAACAATATGGGTGGCATAATAAGCAAGTGGTAGGTATCGCAGCATAGGCATAGCAAAAGAGCGAGCATCTAGCAAGCAAAGATAGAAGTGATTTTGAGGGTATGGTCATCTTGCCTGAGATCCCGCAAGGAAGAAGAACGAGTCCATGAAGAAGACAAGCGGACATAGACGAACGGGTCCTCACAAACGCGACGTTACCGGAACCAACCCGAAGAAGCAAACACCGAAAAGAAGCAAACAATCATGGTAAACAACCACCACATAAGCATGATACGATGCGCAAACAAGTATGATGCATGTCCGGTTTAATGAGGCCTGGCATGGCAAAGTGCACAAACAGCCCTACAAATTAAGTGGAGCTCAATATGCAACGGACTTGCATATTGACGGAACACCACATTCAGGTTATTTAGTTCGATCTCGTTTATGTACCCAACAATATTAAATGTTGTTAAGCATGTCAAGAGGTGAAACATAAAGGATTATCTATCTAAACAATTTAAATGGGGCCGGATATAGCAAACAACAAATCCGGTAAATCCCCATATGCATTAGTAAATTAATGCAAACAACAATTTAAACCATCTTAATGTTGTTAACATGATGCGGATGACATGTTCAAGTTTTATGCAAGTTTTATTAAAAGTTGACAGGAGCATTATGAAGCATTTGGTCGTCATGGCGGAACAAAAAGGGTGCCACGCCAACTACCACGAAAATGGTGCCACGGCAACATTCCGGGTGATCCAACAACTCATTGAGATGTCGGTGCAAGCGAAAATGTGGATGAACGGATCATGCGAGGATGGTGGGGTGATCCCGGATACCGGGTTCCCCATGGGTCGACGGCATGGCAACCGAGGAGGAACGTGCAATGACAACTCAAACACGGTTCGAACATGAGCATCTCAAACATCGCAAGCATTCGTTACACGGACGTCGTCTCGGGTTATACCTTCGAAGTGTGCAAACGGGACGGTTCTCGATCGGTGCCAAGTAGAGGAAGTAGACGTTCTCGGGACGTTCGTAGTGGAAGTAGGGGTACATGACGACGGTAGAGGTACTCGTGATCTTGGCGGCGGTACTCGTTCACGTTCGTTTCGAAGAGGTACTTCATGACTCCAACGTCTTCGGGGCGACGGTAGTTGTACACGGTCCACGAGACGTCGATCGTTCGGCGTCCGATTGCGGGTCTTGCCGACATGAAGGGGTACTTGGCATTTTTGTAAAGGTACTCTCGATCTTGCCGGTGTGGTACTTGTGTACAGGAGGAGGTCTTGACGATCTTGACGAATCCGAGTGGCTCTAGGCACACGTCCATAGTGGTCTTCCATCTTCTTCTTTCCTGTACAAGGCTTGACTGAACCAGGGGTCGAGGGTGGCCATGAACTAGCAGCAGCAACAACCGAGTGGCGTCGGGCACAGGGGTCCGGAGGACTTGGCATGGCGATGGCTACCCTGGAACAAGGCGTCCTACCACACGACGCAGAGGATGCAGAGGAGGCGAGCGGCGGCCCGACTGGGTCGTAGGGGAGGCAAGGGCTCGGCGACTCGCATGACGCAGGGGCGACGAGGCTCGCAACGGAGGAGCTTGAGCGTGGGGCGGTGATGAAGCAGCAGAAGCGCGGGCGCCAGGCCATGTCGACGGAGAGACGAGGGACGTGCGGCTTCGCATGCACCAGGCGGAGGAAGAGAAAGGGTGCCATGGACGGGGAGACGAGGCAGAGGGGAGGAGGCACGGTGGACGAGCAGGGAGGCTCGAGGGGCCTCGGGCACGACGCGCAGCAAGGATGCAGTGGCGCAGCGCTGGGGCATGGAAGGAGGAGCGGAGAAGGATCAGGTCGAGGGGATGCAGCGAGAAAGGCCGCGGCGACCGGAGGAGAAGGATGAGGGGATCGGGCTCGAGGGAATCGGGCGTGGGCGCTGGGGATCGCTGGGAGAGGGACTGCTGCGAGCGAGAAAGAGAGATCGAGGGGAGATGGGGATCGGGATGCGTGCGTGTGCAACGCTCTCCTGGCGGCGCTATGAAGCACGAAGGAGGAGGAGGGGATCGGGCCTAGGTGGCTCTAGGGTTAGGGTAGCTGGGGCGACTGGGCCTAGCAGGCCATGAAGTAGGAGGGGCCGGCCTGGCTAATGGGCTTGTGGGGAACGATGGCCTGGGTGGGCCAGCTTGTTGGGAGGCCCAAATGACCACCAGTGCATGCTCTCTCTCTCCCTCGTGTTTCCTTTTGCAGAAAAGAAAAGAGAGAAAAAAAGAGAGGTTAGGAAAAGATTTATTCATGGGGTAATCTCCCGGTCTCATAAAAATGAACTTAAACCCAGAAAAATGGAGTGGGCAAGAATGCAAGATCTAAATTCAAAATCATTTGAATTTAATCCAAAAGGTTTGAACAAGGGCTAGGAAATGAAGGTGTCCAAAAATGTTCGGATTTTTGGGAGAGCTCCGAAATATGATGAAAGAAATTTATGGCCCTGTTGGAGACCGAGAATTAAGATAACAAAGGCATTGGGATAATATGCAAGTGTGTTAAGGTAATTCCACATGATTGGAATAATTACTATAGCTCTCTAAATATTGAGAGGATAAGTTGTAAAGAGAATCACCATGTGAATTCCCTCGATTTAAATGGATCAAAGATCCATACCATTTGTTTTGTTGAGTTTTAAAACGGGTTGCATGATGACATGATGCAATGCACATGATGCAAAGATGAAATGCAGCGGACCAAACAAAACACACGACGAAACCTGGAAACCCTAGAAGGCAACTGAAGCTCCGGTCTTGGGGCGTTACAAGACTCCACCACTACGAGAGGATCTCGTCCCGAGATCTAGAATGGCACCGGAGGGAAAACGGAAGAGAAAGAGAAGAGGTAAAACTAAGTTGCTCCTTTGACAAACGAGAGAAACCAAAGAACCTTGCGAGGTTGAACAAATTGAAAGACAGCATACAGCGAAGATGAACAAAGTTCAAAACACTCCGTTAGAAAAGAGAGACAAGGAAGAACAACTTCTAACAACACCCCGGTTGGAAAGATAAGCAAGACTTGATAAGAAGAAAGAACTTGAGAAGCGGGCACACACTCCGGTTACATGGATAAGTACGAAAAGAACACGATCCTCACCATTCGAGATGATGACTGAAGAGAGTAACATCACAATGCCTTCGGAACGAAAGTAAGAATGGAAAGGAATGAACGGAGGGAAACAAGATCTTGAGAGAGCACGCTTACAACATATGCTAGAACGGAGTTGTTGGGTTAACAACAACGAAAAGAATAAGCTTGATATGGTCTTATGGAATACATCTCAAATAATGAGGAGACAACCTGCCACTCACGAAAAAAGATTATATTGGTATGAACAAGGAGACAAGAAACTTATTCGCCGGAAGGATAAAAGAAGAACTTGGATCATTTATAACCACCATAAATAGCAAAATCCTTAGGGAAAACTTTAGGTGAAATATAACCCAAGATAACCCCAACGGAGAGGTTGATGGATTTAAAATTTCTCATTCTTGATAACTTGAGAATCAAGAAACATGAACTCAAATTATCAAGAATAACATAATACCACCTCCAATGATACGGTAGAGAGAATTGCACTCCAGATAGCAAGATGAAGAATGCTTGAGCTCCTTAGAAAAGAATCTTGATGAAAACTTCGAGAAGGAATTAAATCCTTTATGAACCATCATGTAGAGCCTCCATTAAGAACTCTGGTAATAAAAGAATGACCAATCGAAAGGAAAGAGAAGTTGAATCCTTGCAATGATTAGATGGATCTCCGTGGTGATATAATTGAAAGAGGTTGGAACTTCGGGAAAAGAGAAGATGAAACCAATGAAACTGAGAATTTGATAAGGCTCCGGAATAAGGAATTAAATCACTTGGATGAAACAAGAATAAGAATTACATTATGCTTATCCTTCCCCAATTTAGATTGATGAGAAGCAATGGATTTGGCGTACTACTTATTCTCGTAGAAAGGATTAATATAGATATAGCGCAAACTTGAGAAAAGACTTCAACTAACCACCGTTAGCATATGGAAAGCACGAATGAATTGATATGAAAACCCAGAAAGAGAACTCTTGTATGAACCACCGTAAGAATTGGAAATGATCGAAGTAAAAGGATGAATCACCGGTAAGAATTAGCAAATGAACGAAGATACATGAGAGAGTTTAGGTGCAAGTGAACGAAGAAAACACGAGCTGATAAGAGAATGTTTGCACGATGCACCGGTTAGATTTGGAGAATGAGAGCTGAAAACTGGAATGAATAATCCTGAATTGATGGCCTTCAGATAAACAAACTGAAAAAACTCCTGAATTACTCCGGATGGGTGAAAAGAATTCTCATAATCAAAACAATTATGAGGGGATGGCAACAAGCTAGAATCACGAATCTTGAAGAGAATGGAGCAGGATTGAGAGAAAATCTTCTTCAGTCTTCAAAATTTGAGAATGATGATGAGAAACACCACCATGAATTGTTTAGACGCTCCGGAACAATCAAAAGCAAAGAGATTTAGCCAGCGATGAAAAGAATTGTGAAAGATCTAGGAGAAGACATTTGACTGATGATAAATCATTCTTACGTCAAACTTTGAAAAGAAATATGAGGATAGCTCCGGGAAGATTGGAAGAGTCAGGTAAGATCCTGGGAAAAGACCTGTGGGTTAGGGCCCACTCAAAATAAACACCATTGGAATGATTACTTGAAAGATATTGCACCGGTTGAATTAAATGACTTGAAAGAGATAACAACCTCGAAATAGACTGAACTGATCTTGAATGAAAAAACGAGCCTTCTGAGATATCTTGAGCACTCCGGAACAATAGAATGACAAGCGTAGAATGACTGAGTATTAGGTGCACCGGCATGAGAAGGCATTGAAACGAGGAACAAGGGATATGAGATCAACACCGAAAGCTTGATTTGAATCCACCGGAGAAGAAAATGAGTGAAGGGTGACGAACTTGAAGCTTCGTTGGCATCTTCCTGAGAAACAACGGATAAGAACATTGACGTAAAAGAATGGAGAGACTTCCCCTGAATAAAATGGATATTTGATTAAGAATTCCGAGTCCTCGAAGGAAACAAGGGAGGGAGGGCGGGAAAAACAAAGGCAACTTGGGATGGATGAAACGAACACCATTGAGAAAGCTGAGATTGAATCTTGCGGATATTGAAAAGGTCGGATCCACTTGAAAAGAAACAACACAGGTTGAAAAGGATTGACATGACAATCTCGATTATCATGAAGGATTGGTATTTACATCGGAGTATGAGAACACCAATTAGGAGAGGTATGGAATCGACATTTGACTTTGAAGCAACTCGAATACCACAACTCAAAACAAAACAAAGGGTTGGCTTGCAAAATAAGCCGGAACAAACATATGACTGAGATTTCGTCTGAAGTTTCCGTGGTGGGGCCTACACGGGCTCGATCGTACATCACCATCATGTACAAGGCAGTGCACATGACATACGAAGCGTCCCCGAATCGGCATAGCCAAGTACTCTTTAAGACACAACGAGACCACTGTAAAACCAACCGTGAATAGGCGGACCACTAGACGTCGAACCCCAATTTCAAATCATACATCTGTCGGAAGTATATCCTAAGAGCTACTTGAATTCCCACTTATGAAACTCCCGAACCTTTCCAGTTATGCAATCAGGTGTTGGGGATACAGGGGAAGCATAATATCTCACCCAAAACTAGCAAATCCTAAATCCAGCTGTATCCATCCTTCAACACATAACCAAGAAACCGTCGGAAATCATCTACCTCAACCTTCGAAAAGCATCCGTTATACAAGTTATGGCAATACTCCCGAACTCCCGCCCCAGTACTGGGTGGCATCGAGGTTATCTCACCAACGAACTCCATAAAAGAGATTTTCGATGTCGGCGTACTAAACTCAGGTACCAGAACTACAACGATAAAATTATGATGACAACACCTCGGAGCTCAACTCCCCGGGACACTTCCACAAAACCCCTGACAGGAGGCACCAAGACAATGTTCTCGTCACAAAACCATCGGAACGATTCCAAGATACCCGCGTGATCCTAATTTTTTTTAGTGAAATTTGAGAAGAGAAGAGTCAAAACTCTATGTCAGGATGCCTCACCGGAGCGATGAAGAGACTGGGAAGTAAAAAGAATTCCTAAACTCTCTGATATATAATTCCTAAATGACTCAAAACATTTTTCTAGACTCAACAACGGCTGCTAAAAACGATCAAACAGTGGGGGCTCCTAAGGTCGGGGAAGGCTCTGATACCAACTTGTAACGCCCTCGATGCGGCTATATCTCCCACGTGTCGAAGCACAACTTAGAGGCATAACCGCATTGAAAGCAATGTCGCAAGTGAGGTAATCTTCACACAACCCATGTAATACATAAGGGAAAAAAGTATACATAATTGGCTTACAATCGCCACTTCACACAATTACATGAATAAAGCATTACAACATCCAAATGCAATCAAGGTCCGACTACGGAGCCAAAATAAAAGAAGACTACCCCAAAAGCGACAAGGTCCCTCGATCGACCCCAACTGGGCTCCACTACTGATCAACTAGAATGAAACAACACAAAGGACAAGAACTTCATCGAGCTCCTCCTTGAGCTTGGTTGCGTCATCTGCACGGACTCATCGGCACCTGCAAGCTGGTTTTGGAAGTATCTGTGAGTCACGGGGACTCAGCAATCTCGCACCCTCACGATCAAGACTATTTAAGCTTATGGGTAAGGCAAAAGGTATGAGATGGAGCTGCAGCAATCGACTAGCATATATGGTGGCTAACTTACGCAAATGAGAGCGAGAAGAGAAGGCAAAGCACAGTCAGTAAAAGTATGATCAAGAAGTGATCCTAAAACAACCTACGTCAAGCATAACTCCAACACCCTGTTCACTTCCCAGACTCCACCGGAAAGAGACCATCACGGTTACACACGCGGTTGATGCATTTTTAATTAAGGTCAACTTCAGGTTTTCTACAACCGGACATTAACAAATTCCCATCTGCCCATAACCGCGGGCACGACTTTCAAAAGTTCAAATCCCTGCAGGGGTGTCCCAACTTAGCCCATGACAAGCTCTCACGGTCAATGAAGGAATAGACCTCCTCCCGAGACATTCCAATCAGACTCGGTATCCCGGTACAACAAGACATTTCGACAGGGTAAAACTAAACCAGCAACACCGCCCGAATGTGCCGACAAATCCCGATAGGAGCTGCAGATATCTCTTTCTCAGGGCACACTCAGATGAGACTAGCTACGAGTAAAACCAACCCTCAAGTTTCCCCGAGGTGGCCCCGCAGGCAGCTCAGTTCGGACCAACACTCAGAGGAGCACTGGCCCGGGGAGGGGGGGGGTTGTAAAATAAGGATGACCCTCGGGCTGGCCGACCCAAGGGAAAGAAAAGGCTAGGTGGCGAATGGTAAAACAATTGTTGGGCATTGCTGGAAGAGCTTTACTTAAGGCGAACTGTCAAGGGGTTCCCATTATAGCCCAACCGCGTAAGGGACGCAAAATCCGGGAACATAACACCGATATGACGGAAACTAGGGCGGCAAGAGTGGAACAAAACACCAGGCATAAGGCCGAGCCTTCCACCCTTTACCAACTATATAGATGCATTAATTAAATAAGGGATATTGTGATATCCCAACAAGTAAACATGTTCCAACAAGGAACAACATCTCCATGTTCCAACAAGGAACAAACTTCAATCTTCACCTGCAACTAACAACGCTATAAGAGGGGCTGAGCAAAGCGGTATCATAGCCAATCAACAGTTTGCTAGGACAAGGTGGGTTAGAGGTTTGGTTCAACAATATGGGTGGCATAATAAGCAAGTGGTAGGTATCGCAGCATAGGCATAGCAAAAGAGCGAGCATCTAGCAAGCAAAGATAGAAGTGATTTCGAGGGTATGGTCATCTTGCCTGAGATCCCGCAAGGAAGAAGAACGAGTCCATGAAGAAGATAAACGGACGTAGACGAACGGGTCCTCACAAACGCGACGTTACCGGAACCAACCCAAAGAAGCAAACACCGGAAAGAAGCAAACAATCATGGTAAACAACCACCACATAAGCATGACACGATGCGCAAACAAGTATGATGCATGTCCGGTTTAATGAGGCATGGCCTGGCAAAGTGCACAAACAACCCTACAAATTAAGTGGAGCTCAATATGCAACGGAGTTGCATATTGACGGAACACCACATTCAGGTTATTTAGTTCGATCTCGTTTATGTACCCAACAATATTAAATGTTGTTAAGCATGTCAAGAGGTGAAACATAAAGGATTATCTATCTAAACAATTTAAATGGGGCCGGATATAGCAAACAACAAATCCGGTAAATCCCCATATGCATTAGTAAATTAATGCAAACAACAATTTAAACCATCTTAATGTTTTTAACATGATGCGGATGACATGTTCAAGTTTTATGCAAGTTTTATTAAAAGTTGACAGGAGCATTATGAAGCATTTGGTCGTCATGGCGGAACAAAAAGGGTGCCACGCCAACTACCACGGAAATGGTGCCATGGCAACATTCCGAGTGATCCGAAAACTCATTGAGATGTTGGTGCAAGAGAAAATGTGGATGAACGGATCATGCGAGGATGGTGGGGTGATCCCGGATATCGGGTTCCCCATGGGTCGACGGCATGGCAACCGAGGAGGAACGTGCAATGACAACTCGAACACGGTTCGAACATGAGCATCTCAAACATCGCAAGCATTCGTTACACGGACGTCGTCTCGGGTTATACCTTCGAAGTGTGCAAACAGGACGGTTCTCGATCGGTGCCAAGTAGAGGAAGTAGACATTCTCGGGACATTCGTAGTGGAAGTAGGGGTACATGACGACGGTAGAGGTACTCATGATCTTGGCGGCGGTAGTCGCTCACGTTCGTTTCGGAGAGGTACTTGATGACTCCAACGTCTTCGGGGCGACGATAGTTGTACACGGTCCACGATACGTCGATCGTTCAGCGTCCGATTGCGGGTCTTGCCGACATGAAGGGGTACTTGGCGTTTTTGTAAAGGTACTCTCGATCTTGCCGGTGTGGTACTTGTTTACAGGAGGAGGTCTTTATGATCTTGACGAATCCGAGTGGCTCTAGGCACACGTCCACAGTGGTCTTCCATCTTCTTCTTTCCTGTACAAGGCTTGACTGAACCAGGGGTCGAGGGTGGCCATGAACTAGCAGCAGCAACAACCGAGTGGCACCGGGCACAGGGGCCTGGAGGACTTGGCATGGCGACGACTACCCTGGAATGAGGCGTCCTACCACGCAACGCAAAGGATGCAGAGGAGGCGAGCGGCGGCCCGACTGGGTCGTAGGGGAGGCAGGGGCTTGGCGACTCGCATGACGCAGGGGCGACGAGGCTCGCAGCGGAGGAGCTTGAGCGTGGGGCGGTGACGAAGCAGCAGAAGCACGTGCGCCAGGCCATGTCGACGGAGAGACGAGGGGCGTGCGGCTTCGCATGCACCAGACGGAGGAAGAGAAAGGGCGCCATGGACGGGGAGACGAGGCAGAGGGGAGGAGGCACGGTGGACGAGCAGGGAGGCTCATGGGGCCTCGGGCACGACGCGCAGCAAGGATGCAGTGGCGCAGCGCTGGGGCATGGAAGGAGGAGCGGAGAAGGATCAGGTCGAGGGGATGCAGCAGAAAGGCCGCGGCGACCGGAGGAGAAGGACGAGGGGATCGGGCTCGAGGGAATCGGGCGCGGGCGCTGGGGATCGCTGGGAGAGGGACTGCTGTGAGCGAGAAAGAGAGATCGAGGGGAGATGGGGATCGGGATGCGTGCGCGTGCAACACTCTCCTGGCGGCGCTATGAAGCACGAAGGAGGAGGAGGGGATCGGGCCTAGGTGGCTCTAGGGTTAGGGTAGCTGGGGCGACTGGGCCTAGCAGGCCATGAAGTAGGAGGGGCCGGCCTAGCTAATGGGCTTGTGGGGAACGATGGCCTGGGTGGGCCATCTTGTTGGGAGGCCCAAATGGCCAGCAGTGCATGCTCTCTCTCTCCCTCATGTTTCCTTTTGCAGAAAAGAAAAGAGAGAGAAAAAAAGAGAGGTTTGGAAAAGATTTATGCATGGGGTAATCTCCCGGTCTCATAAAAATGAACTTAAACCCAGAAAAAATGGAGTGGGCAAGAATGCAAGATCTAAATTCAAAATCATTTGAATTTAATCCAAAGGGTTTGAACAAGGGCTAGGAAATGAAGGTGTCCAAAAATGTTCACATTTTTGGGAGAGCTCCGAAATATGATGAAAGAAATTTATGGCCCTGTTGGAGACTGAGAATTAAGATAACAAAGGCATTGGGATAATATGCAAGTGTGTTAAGGTAATTCCACATAATTGGAATAATTACTATAGCTCTCTAAATATCGAGAGGATAAGTTGTAAAGAGAATCACCATGTGAATTCCCTCGATTTAAATGGATCAAAGATCCATACCATTTGTTTTGTTGAGTTTTAAAACGGGTTGCATGATGACATGATGCAATGCACATGATGCAAAGATGAAATGCAGTGGACCAAACAAAACACACGACGAAACCCGGAAACCCTGGAAGGCAACTGAAGCTCCGGTCTTGGGGTGTTACATTTCCATCACACAATACTTCTGTACTATGGCCGCCAAGTCAGTGAAGTGTACTATGTCACGGCGACTTATGGCATTGAGGATTCCCTTGTCCATGCAATTTTTGCAAAAAAATGAAACTGCATCTTCCTCGCGACAGTCCTTGACCTTGCTCATTACAAGGAGGAATCTGGCCCAATAGTGATGTACTGTCTCTTGGGGCTCTTGTCTAATGTGGGGAAGATCACTTATGTGAGGGTGGCTGGGTAGATTTAGGTCCAAACCCTGACCCGATCTGAGACCCAGGGGCGGAGTTTCCGAGCTTGGCAGTTAGGGCTCTGGGACGATGCCCAATAGTTCTGGCCCACTGTCCGATTCTAGGTTCGAAGCTTGGGTCATGTCCTCCCGTAGACGGGTATCCGGCTCGGAGAGCTCGGGAATCCGAACATAGTTTGTCCTCAAAATAGAGGAAGAATCACTGCATTGCTCCTCCACCACCGCTATCTGATGGGTGACTGGCGGAGAGTTTATCTCCCTTTGGTCGGGTTTAAGCCCAATCCGATCATAGTCCTTAGCGACTCCCAAGGTGGCGATGTGATCCAAGAGCTCGTTCGAATAAGAGAGCTCCATTGGATCCATCTGCTCGGCGAATCCCGAGCCGACGTGGAGGCTGTTTTTGATGACCAGAGAAGTCATCGTCGGCGCGATGGCCGAACGGGCGGTCATAACGAAGCCGCCTAGTCGGGGAGTTTGGCCTACAGCTAGGGCTCCTCCAGAGGTAATGTTGTCCTTGACAACAAGACGAGCCATCAAGCCTTATCATGATGGCACAGTGGAACTCTCAATGAAAGCACCAATTTCGGTGTCAAAACCGGCGGATCTCGGGTAGGGGGTCCCGAACTGTGCATCTAAGGCGGATGGTAATAGGAGGCGGGGGACACAATGTTTACCCAGGTTCGGGCCCTCTCGATGGAGGTAATACCTTACTTCCTGCTTGATTGATCTTGATGATATGAGTATTACCAGAGTTGATCTACCAAGAGATCGTAGAGGCTAAACCCTAGAAGCTAGCCTATGATTATGATTGTTGTTATCCTACAGACTAAACCCTCTGGTTTATATAGACACCGGAGGGGGCTAGGGTTACCCAGAGTCGGTTACAAGGGAGGAGATCTACATATCCGAATTGCCAACCTTGCCTTCCACGCAAAGGAGAGTCCCACCCGGACACGGGACGAAGTCTTCAATCTTGTATCTTCATAGTCCAACAGTCCGGCCAAAGTATATAGTCCGGCTGTCCGAGGACCCCCTAATCCAGGACTCCCTCAATGACCATGCTTGTGTTCTGTTATGTTTACATCTGAGTACTTATTCCACTGCAAGTAGTTCTTCGCTTAGGAATTTCCTCACCCGCAAATTCCTCAGTGAAGAATTCATAAAAATCGCCTATTCACCCCCCTCTAGTCGATATAATGCACTTTCAATTGATATTAGAGCAAGGTACTCCCTTGTTCTATGTGATTTTGGTTTAACCGCCTGGAGTTTTAGTTATGTCGACTGCAGGTATGATCAAGGTCTCTGCTGGGTGTCCTACCTTCGATGGGATGGACTACCCCTACTGGAAGAACAAGATGCGAATGCATCTTGAGGCAATTGATAACGATCTCTGGTATGTTGTGGAAAATGGTGTTCCCTTAGTCACACCTTCTCTGAATGCTGCTGATGTGAAGAGATTCAAGCAACTCGATTCTCAAGCAAAGAATATCATATGTGGCCATCTGAGCAAAGGACAGTATGGTAGAGTGAGTGCTTTGGAAACTGCTAAGCTTATCTGGGATAGGTTGTCCAAAGTCAATGAAGGAGTCTTGACACGGCGTGACTCTCGAGTTGACGTTCTTCCCAATCTCTTCAACCGCTTCAAAAGACTCGACAATGAAAATGTTCAACAAACCTTCCATCGCCTCACTGACATCTCAAATGAGCTTCAAGCACTTGGTGCCACTGACATCACCGACCATGAGGTAGTGAAGAAACTGCTGAGATCGCTTGATTCCTCATTTGATACTCTGGCACTGATGATTCATGAACCTGGAGATTACAAGTCACTTGATCCCACTGATATCCTCGAAAGGCTAACACTCATGAGTTCCAGCTTGCGGAGAAGAGAGATCTCTATGGTTTGAGCTATGGCAGATCACGTGCCCTGAAGGCCAAGGCAGTTTCTGAGTCTGAAGATGAAGATTCTGGCAGCAGCCTTGGTGATCCTGAAGAACTGAGCCATGAACTAGCATTGCTCGTGAAGAAATTTCAGAAGTTCTCGAGACGTGGTCGCTTTGTAAAACCCTCAAGGAGCAATGATTCCTCATCCAGTGACTACAAGAAGAGGCTATGCCACAAATGCAAGAAACCTGGTCACTACATTCAAGATTGTCCTTAGTGGGAAAAGGAATCAAAGAAGAAGAAGTACATGGATTACACTTCTGATGATGCGAAGAAGAAGAAGAAGAAATCTTCAAAGTCTACATCATCAAAATCCTCAAAGTCTTCATCTCACAAGAAGAGCAGCTCCAAGAAGGCTTGGGCATTCAATTGCAAGGAAATGGACTCAGAGGCTGAATCTGAGGAACATGAGGAAGAGGAGGCATCTGAGGAGTCTGAGTCTGGTGTGGCAAGTCTAGCTCTCGCTACTGCATTCGTCAGCAAGTATATCTTCAACTCTGAAGAAAATGGCTTCACCAACAAGGCTGATGAAGGCAACGATGACTAAGCTCCCACCTATTGCTTCATGGCAAAGGGTGCCAAGGTACTCAAATATACCTCCTCTGAATCAAGTGAGGATGAATCTTATGAAAACCTCAAACCCAGTGTCGGTGTAAAAACCGGTGGATCTCAGGTAGGGGGTCCCGAACTGTGCATCTAGGCGGATGGTAACAGGAGACAAGGGACATGATGTTTTTACCCAGGTTCAGGCCCTCTCGATGGAGGTAAAACCCTACTCCTGCTTGATTAATATTGATGATATGGGTAGTACAAGAGTAGATCTACCACAAGATCAAGGAGGCTAAACCCTAGAAGCTAGCCTATGGTATATTGTTGTTATGATGAAGTTGTCCTACGGACTAGAACCCTCCGGTTTATATAGACACCGGATAGGGTTAGGGTTACACTGAGTCGGTTACAATGGTAGGAGATCTTGAATATCCGCATCGCCAAGCTTGCCTTCCACGCCAAGGAAAGTCCCATCCGGACACGGGATGAAGTCTTCAATCTTGTATCTTCATAGTCCTGGAGTCCGGCTGAAGGTATAGTCCGGCTACCCGAACACCCCCTAATCCAGGACTCCCTCAGTAGCCCCTGAACCAGGCTTCAATGACGACGAGTCCGGCGCGCAGATTGTCTTCGGCATTGCAAGGCGGGTTCCTCCTCCAAGTTCTTCAAGAAGATTTTAAACACCAAGGATAGTGTCTGGCTCTGCAAAATAAGTTTCCACATATTGCCATAGAGAGAATAATATTAACACAAATCTAATCTGCTGACGTATTCCGCAGCGTGACATCACACTACGGCCAAGTCCTTTACTCGAATCGTTTTTACTTTTCCACCTCAGCATGTTTTGCGAGGCGGTTTCCTTGGCACGTATTGTCAAAGCAGAGATCGTGTCCCCCTTTCACAGGATTCTCATCAATACGGACGTGGGTAACCCAATCGTGCCTGTTAGCATGTTTCCTCGATTAAAGGTGAGTCCCAAACGGTTACGGGGAGGGCTCTTGGTATTCAACCTCTTATAAAGAGACCAAGGCCTTACTCCTTTTTCCAATCTCAAACAAGTTCGCCCGTCGCCTCGAGTTCCAACACCCTAGGCTCCAGATTCCAGGCGCTTCGGACCTTCGACAATGTCCGGCTCTGACCTCCAAGGCCGATGGACGCCCTCCTCCATCACGGAGGAGGACGTGCTAAAGTTGAGAGAGGCTAAGTTCCTGACCGGCGAAATTTCGCATAGGTTGCCTGCTCAAGGGCAGGCCATTCCCAGTCCCCAGCCCGGTGAGAGCGTGGTGTTCATGTCTCACTTCCTTCGGGGGTTAGGCTTCCCAATGGATCCCTTTGTGAGGGGGCTGCTGTTTTATTATGGGCTAGAATTCCACGACTTAGCTCCGGAGTCCATCCTCCATATTTCCTCATTCATCGTCGTGTGTGAAGCGTTCCTCCGTGTTACCTCTCACTTCGGATTATGGCTCAAGACTTTTAAAGTGGAGCCGAAGATGATCGAGGGACGGCACACAGAGTGCGGAGGTGCTGTTATAAGCAAGAATGCTGATGCTCCATGGCCCGAGGGCTCTTTTCAAGAGGATCTTGGCTTGTGGCAACGAGAGTGGTTCTATATCACCGCCCCCAGGGGCACCAAGTGGGTGGCGCCTCCTGCCTTTCGCTCGGGTCCCCCACAACGGCTAGCGTCATGGGTCAGCAAGGGGTTAGATTGGGGGTTACCCGAAGACATACCCTTGTTGCAGGGCCGCATTGGGGATCTCTTAGAAGGAGACCTTAGCCTGGTCAAGGTGATGCAGGTCATGCTGATCGCCGAATATTGCCCAGAAAACGTCGCTCCCTTCGCTTGTGGGAGTTTAATCCAGAGGGACCGCGAGCTCTCCAGAATTTCATGGGCGCAACGCCCGCGGAGATGTATAAACTGTTCTTTGGATCACAAGCGATGTGTCCGGATTTGACCGAGGACGCAGGCCTAAGCTGCAATCGCCCGGATACTCAAGTAAGTAACCTTGTGCCCGGACCTGCTATCTGTATAATTGTCATAAACTTGCCCCTAAAAGAGCTGTCCTTTTAAACATGAGTGGATAGCGAAGGCAAAGCTTATCAGGTGTCTGGCTCCCCTTCCCGAAACCAGGCCGGATCCCGTGCTTGTCAGGATGTTAAAGATAATGCCTTTGGAGGGAAGTAAGGGGGAGGACAAGGAAACTATGGCCTCCTCGAAGGAGGCTACTCCGAAGGGAGGAACCGACAATTCTTCTCCTAAGGGGAAGAAGAGGGCCGCCTCTGATGACCCGGAGACCATGGCCTCGAAGAGGGGGGGAAAATCCTTGTCAGAGGGTCCGACGCCGGGGAGTTCCTCGGCCGAACTACGCCCTCAAAGGGATCAGCCCTCCAGCGAGCCGTAAGTAGAGAAAGGTTTTCCTTTTAAGGGATGAGAGAAATCCTTGATTTATATCTGAGAAGATTAACCGAAAATTTACCTTGTAGCTAGGACCTCAGCCCTTCTCAGCAGAGCTCGTCTTCGGGGGATCTTCTTCCGGAGATGATGGAGAGCGGGACGCCTCCCCCTGCCGTACCACCTAGCGAGGCGGGCAACCCTGAGGTGTCGTCGCGGAGGGTTTCTTCGAATCCGGCAGGGGCGGAAGATAGCTATGTGGCCCGCCAAGGTTCTCCGCGTCCGGCCTTCGAAAGAGGCCATAGGACAAGTCCGGCACCGTTTGGTGCTCGGCCGGAGGAGCTAAAGTTTCTGTTGGGGCGAGCTTCTATCTCAGAGGAGCACCGTGCATTGATGGGCACGGTGATTGAAAGGATTTCATCCGCAGAAAGTGGATTGCATGAGGCCGTCAAAAGTTTACTGACAAGTTTTGAGGTACGTTAGATAATGTACACTTTTGTCAGTTGCGCATAAGTAAGATGCGCCCTGTGTAGATAGTAGCCCCTAAGACTCTGTGCGTCGTCAAGAAATGACAGCACGCAGAGGATCATAATCCCAGGTCTAAGATGTCGCCTTTGAATGTAGGTGGCGAGGTGTCCGGAATTGAGCCAAACTGATGATTTTGCCGAACTAAAGCGGCAACTGGACGTGGCAGATGCCGACATCGCGCTTGTCAACAAGCGGCTTGATGAGGATCAAGGTATGTAATTCCTCGGGCGGCATCGGGTAAGAGGAGCTTCATGCCAGTGTCTTACAATGTGTGTGCTTGACGCAGATGGTGCGGCCGCCGTGGAGAGTCTTAGGGCGGAACTTGCCCGAGCTAAGGAACAAGCCAGAAAGAGCGATGCGGCTGCCGAGAAAGCCCTTGAAGAGCTGAGAGCCGAACAGGCTGCTCACTGCCGAAGCAAGGAGGAGATGGCCGAGATGGCCGTGAAGTTAAAGGGCACTGCTGACCGTTGCAAGCTTCTTGAGGAAGAAGACCGGGCAAGGCAGACGGACTTAGAGAAGGCCATTGCTGATGCCACGGATGCTCGCTCTGCGATGAGAGCTGCGAAGGAGGAGCTGTGTCAAGCCGGACAGATTGCGGCTGGAAGGCCCTTTATGCTGCGGAGGAAGTTTTGCGATCCGAAGTTTGCTCCGTTGGACCGGATGTGGAGTGTGGAGGACATCTATCTAGATTTGGCAGCGAGTGCTGCTGATGCGACCGAACACTTTCGAGATCAAAAAGATCACGAAGTGGAAAAGCTTTTCTGGTCGCAGTTCCGCAATCCAGAGCGTCCACTGGCAGTGGACGATCGCCTGGCTCAATGGGCCGAACTGAATAGGTTGTCCGGACTCGCCATGAAGTACGTCATGGGTCATCTGGGGCCGGGGAGATCGGAGCCGAAGAGTTATTTCAGCTTGGTGCAGCAATTCCTTGACGCGGTGCCGCATATCAATGCGATGAAGAGGTCAGCATGCATAGAGGGCGCATGGATGGCTCTTGCCCGTGTCAAGACATACTGGGCAGAGATGGAGACCACCGTTGTTGCGTCCCGAGATTCGGACAAAAGCCAAGTACCCTCCGAGCACTATTTTCAGGAAGTCCTTGAAGGCGCTCGTGTAATAGAGACGCGGTGCTTGAAGGATGCTATTTTTTGATAGCATATGTAATTATAAAGCAATATTTTGATGAATTGTAGTGGCCTTTTATACTTGTGCCTTCAAGTATTGGGAACACCTCCTATGCGTCCGTTTTATAAGATATATATATACAAAATCTGAAAGATGGCAGTCGTTGGCTTCAGCCCCCACGCACATAGTGCGGGGGTGCTCGCAGAAGACGCATTTTCACACTTAATCCAACGTCTTGGTCCTACAAAGGAGGTGATAGCGCAGCGGGCTAGGCAACCGGACTATAATGCTTTAACACTTTCACTTAGCCATAGGAGCTTGACAGTGGGACTATTTAGGTAGCCCCTTGGTGGCGACTGCGCTTGCCCGAGTTCGGGGCGCGTATGTGCCTGGCCGGGAAGCGGCCCTTCGCTAAAGCGGAGGAATCCTATAGATTCCGATAGGTCATCGAGTGGCTGACCAGTCTCACGCTACATCATGACAGTCAGTTTTTGGCTTTCTCTACTGAGGTGCTTGCCCGGCCTAACCGGGGCACAATCGCAGTAGTTCTCCTGGTGCTACCTTAGCCGATAGAGCGGAACGTAAGGTAGCTGAACTCAGGAGCCGGGCAACCCAACATTTGACCAAAGACATGATTCGGAGCTGATGCATATAATGCCAAAACTCGCGACGCCGAACACTCCCTAAGGTGTTCGGTCTTTATAAGTGCGGGCGAAACAACACCCTTTATATAAAAAGCCCCTACTGTCCAGGTACGCGCAAAAATTCTGACGTGGCCACATGCCAAGACGCCAGCCTCCTCCTTGGTTATATCAGAAAAAACCAGGGGATATGTAGCAACAAGAGACAGTAAAAAAGGTTTACACAGGGTCTTAATCTAAAAAGATGTCAGGACCCCGACTCAATGCCACATCGATCTAGCATGTAACACCTCATATCACTTTGTGGCCTCACGCACGGTATTCCCACGGGTGTCGCCTTACCTTTGCCCGAGACCGTTTGCGCCTTTTGGCACAGGTATATGACAGTGTCGCTAGCATCCATATGATAAGGAGCCCGGGCTGACATGGCTAGTCGTAAACCCAAAGTGGCACAAACTTACAGGGATAGGCATCCATGACCCAGCATCGAACGTGTCGGTCATCAGCGAGTGAATCCAGGCTGTAGCACTGGGCTAGCAGGACTCCGGTGAACCGGGCTGTAGCGGGCTAACAGGACTCCGGTATTCATCGCGTGACATTTCCCCTAAGGGACAGACACAGGAATGAAGAAGGACACATGCCGGCCAGCCTAAGTGTTCCGGAGCAGTAGCAAGCTACCATGGCTCAGTGGAAACACTAGGAGACATTTCCCGGTAAGAGAGGCTACTAAGGATAAACAACTAGATAGTCAGATCCCACACATACCAAGCATTTCAATAACATACACACAATATGCTCGATATGTGCAAATACAACATCGCATCACAACATGACTCTACGACTCAAGTATTTATTCAATAGGCTCTGAGGAGCGAGATATTACAAACATGGGTCTCATGACCCAACAATCAGAGCATACAAGTCAAAGCACATGCGGAAGCTTAACATGTCTGAGTACAGACATTTAGAAATGAAAAAGGCTGAGAAGCCTGACTATCTACCAGATCCTGCCGAGGGCACAAGATCGTAGCTGAGGTAACAAGCTAAACGTCGAAGTCCACGTGGAACTACTAGCGAGACCGAAGTCTCTCTGCAAAAACATAAAATAGGCAAACGTGAGTACAAATGTACCCAGCAAGACTTACATCAGAACTAACTACATATGCATCATTATCAACAAAGGGGATGGTGGAGTTTAACTGCAGCAAGCCAGCTTTAACTCGGTGGCTAACCTAAACTACGACTGCAAGTAACTCTTTTGAGGTGGCGCACACGAGTCCACATATTCACCAACCAATACACCACTATGGAACCGCTCCCGTCTCCCTACGAGAACGCCATCCATAGCACTCACGCTTATCTTGCGTATTTTAGAGTATCCACTTTCACTTGTCTATGAACTGATATAGGCAACCCAGAAGTCCTTTTCCGCGGACACGGCTATTCGAATAGATGATGTTAACCCTGCAGGGGTGTACTTCTTCATACATGTTTCCACCACTTAGCGTCTGCACACGACATGTGCTCGGCAGACTTCAAGCGAAAGCCGACGTGGGTGTAGACCACGACCTACCTAAACACTCAAGTCTCTAGTCCAGGTTTATCGCCTATTCGGGTTCCATCCATGAGGAGATCCGGCCGGAGTTTCGCTCACAGCCCCAAACGATGTGTGCAGGGTTCCCGAGATACCTAACGGGTATCCGGTACACCGTGCCACGTACCTACCGCATCACAGCCCACCCCTACGGTCAGCGCTGTCCACGGCCTCCAGTAAGCTACAAACACCAGAAACTACTTGCAACTCCTGGACAGAGGACTAGGGTGAATAAGAAGTTGAGCGGGGTCATATTTCAGGGCCCAATGCATGGTAGTAGCTGAATCATGGATCACAAACACAGAACTCAGTTCCTAAGGACGGCTTCAATGAGACAACCCACCATGTACTCCTACATGGCCTCTCACCGATACCTTTTACCAAATCGTGTTCACACACTTAGCTCACACACAGTAGGACATGTTCACACTCCTCTGATTCATCCCCGATGAATCAGACCTGACTCAACTCTAAGCAATAGCAGGCATGACAAACAAACATGAATGAGTAGGCACAACATGGCTCAAACAACTCCTACTCATACTAGTGGGTTTCATCTATTTACTGTGGCAATGACAGGTCATGCAGAGGATAAAGGGGTTCAGCTACCGCAGCAAGTAACAAATGACTCGTTGTTGTCCTAATGCAGTAAAAGAGAGCAGGGCGAGAGAGTAGGATTGTATCGGAATGAACAAGGGGGTTTTTCTTGCCTGGCACTTCTGAAGATAATATAGCTCTTCATCGGTGTCAACGATCACATCATCGGTACAGTGTCTACCGAGGGGAAACAACACCGGCAAACACAGAAGAAACACGATCAATGCAATGCACAGTATGATGCATGATCATGACATGGCAATATGAATGTGTTTTGGGCTAATGCACTTAGCTATGATTTAAACGAAGTTGGTTTGAATACATGATTCAAACTCCAACTCCATATATGATTATTTAAATGCACTTTATTTGTTTTGTCCAAAACAGAGGACAAACATTGTTCAAACATGCATGAAAATGGTACATATGGATTCCTTGAATTTTTCTGATAATTTTTCATATATAACTTGATTGATTTGGAGCTACGGTTGATTTTCTATGATTTTTAGAAGTTTTGGCTATTTTCTGGAATTTTCTGATTTACTTTAAATCCAGAAAATTATTAACAGCGTCAGCATGACATCAGCACTACGTCATCAGGTCAACGGGGCTAGTCCAGGTCAAACCTGACATGTGCGGTCCACACGTCAGTGACACATGAACTAATCCCGGTCAAACCCAGCGCTGACTGGGGTTTGACCAGGTGTGGGGCCCACTGTCAGCGGTTGTAGGGTGTTTAGCTGGTTGGGTTAGCTCCTAATGACGAGGCCACGTCAGCTCCCGCCGGAGTTTCGCCGGCGACGACCTAAACTGCGGCGGCAACTCACCGGACTTGAGCTGCGGGCGACGGATGGATGCGCGAAGGCCACCAGGGGGTAGCCCGCGCTCGACCGCGTCTAGCTGAGCGATCGGAAGGCCTCGGAGTCGCTGGAGATGACGGCGGCAAGCATAGAAGCGGCGGCCGGAGCTCGGGTGAGCTCGAGGTCGAGGCCACAGCGGCCTTGGTGATGCGGGGTTAACACCTACGGTGTCTACGTGGTGCGGCGAGAACGTTGGACGCATGCCCGGGACCGAATGGTCACCGGAGCGTCATCGCCGGCGAGCTTTGGCGGCGGCGCTTCTCGGTCATCAAGGGGGCAACGGCTATGACAATCAAACAAAGAGGGGAAGAGGGGGAAATGGTGGCGGAGCTCACAGCGGTGCCGTAGGGATGGTTAGCGGGCTCGGGGACGTCCTGCGTGCGGCGGATCGACGACGATGGTGGCCGGAGCCCGAGGTGGAAGACGACGGCGATGGCGACGTTGCTGGCCTCCTGGGGTCGCATGCGTCGTGTGTGTAGCTCCACGGGGTCGGGACGGAGCTCAGGGATGCGGAGAGGGAGCGAGGGGGTGGCTGTGGCCGTGGGGGAGCTCGTCGGCGGCGACGGCTGCGTTCGGGCGAGTGAGAGAGAGGAAGCAGAGGAGGGGGAAGAGTTCGGGAGAGAGTGAGAGAGTTCCAAGGGGGTGGCGTGGCACACATGGAGGCGTCCAGGGTGTCGAGGTGGAGCGGCAAGCAGGAGGTGGCCGGGGCGTGCGCCGGCATGCGTCGGCCACGCGCCTGTGCCTACTGGCGCGAGGAGGAAGGCGACAGGGGGGAGTGGAGATGGGCTGGGCCGGAATAGGAGCTGGGCCAGGTAGGTTTCTCTCTCTCCTTTTTCTAATTATTTCAGTTTTCTATTTTCTGCAATTGGTTTTGATTCGATTTAAAATATTAAATCATTTTTCTAAAACTTTGTGTAAATTGTATGTGAGCTCAGGAACTAGTCCAAGGTCACAGGCAACTTACAAAAATATTTGAACTTTATTTCTTATATAATAGAAATAAATTCAACTCAAATATGTCATTGGTTTAAGTCAAAGGCCCAAAAATAAATAATTCTGTGATTCCAAAAATATTGGTTTGAATTTTACCTCTTACCAATATTTTCACAGAGTAACAGGAACATTTCTTTGGACTCATTTGATGAGATTTAAATGTTGGTTATTTTTAGAGGTCTTCTGAGGCTTTTGAAAATTCCTCAATTCAAATTTCATTTGAATTAAAACATGATGCTCACATGAGGGTCTAGCCTAGTGCATAACAGGACCAGGGATGTGACAACTCACCCCCACTAAACAAAAATCTCATCCCGAGATTCAAGCGTAGGGTAAGGTGAAGGGGGAACGCAAACTAGCACAATCTTCACGATCCAGGTTGCACTTCAAATGAACGTTGATTCGTTCACCATCATTGTCTCGAAGTCTTGCTCTGGGAACTCCAACTATCATGACAACGAGAGGAAGGAAAGACCCTAAAAGAATCGTTCTTCTCGAAGGTCGAACAACTCAGGATTAACTCACGGAATGAGACATAGCAACATCTCTTGAGCTGAGAGACGAAGCACACCTCTAGCGGAAAGGAGTGGAACAAATGACGGAGGTTTACCAGGTAGACTACAATTCCACACTTAAAAAGGTGGTAAACGATTGTCAACGTAGCGAGGAGTTGAGTTGCCATGATACCACAACGAGGCACCTTAGGGATGGTGACTCGTAGATATATCCCCTTAAGTGGCAAAAAGAATTACCTTTGATTCAGAGATCATTGAAACTCTTTAAACCAGCCTAAGGCAATTCTCGAGCGATCGTTTGGAGGGGGTTGGTAGAATGGCATACTCGGACTTGGATGATGTGCATTACCTTGTTGAAAACCACACAAGGGATGATTTTAGTAATTGGGGAGAAGCTCAACAGTAGAGAGTGAGTCCACTGTTTGAAAAGTTATAGCATAACCGAGGAAACTGAGAGCATCCCAGTTAGTGTCGATGATAACACCTAGCGCTTGTGCGTGCTCTCAAGAACTTGAGCATTTCCATAATCATCAAGGTTTTACCAACATCCATGTCAAGGGTGCTGACAACACAACATACTACCATGATGACTAGCGATGGACGATGCAGATGCAAAGGAGGATAACACTTTCTCATATTTCACCTTAGCGAGGCCAAGGGGACGAAATCTGGATGATCGACCGAGAGACATTTAGCACTCCGCTTCTAATGTTCTCCTTGATGTACTAGCGTATCCCATTCCTTGAAATGGTCTGGTATCTAGAACATCAGGTAAAGGTCGTACTTCGGAAACACTAAAATCATAAGGCATAGCTAGGGGGTAAATCCTACCAAGTCCTTATGGGGAGGTGGCCAACTTCCTCAAACAAGATACTATAATAATAGGTCTACCAGATAGGTGTGTTGGCCACGACATCCACCTTACCGGTTATCGAGAGACCAATATTATAGTTCTTGGGAAATGTTCCAACCATCACATCTGCCTGAGATTCAGATCTGGTTGGTGTCAGGATATTCCAGACTCATCGAGTCTAGGAAGAAAAACGAAAGTTTGCAACACAAATCGACGAGATGACGTTGCGAGATTCTCGGGAAATGAACTACGATAGTAAGCTCCAAAACATGAGCTGGTTCTGCTACAAACATGTGAACACGTTGTCCCAGACAAGCATGACCACAAAGTAGTCTTATAATAAAACACTACCGAGTTCAGGAGGGGAACCATCATCGAGGATATCGAAGTCCTTGCATAAGGTATACTCTTAAGAAGGAACTTCTTCTCCTTGAACAAATCAATCAGTGGCTTGGTGTGCTAGGGACACATATAGAATGGAGGTTGCAAGTCTCCAGACCACAGAATACTTCGCATGTATGCATGACTGACTAGGGATGATTCCAGAGGAAGCAAAACTAACTTTCTCAAATTCACGGCGGCAACTTTCACCAAATGCACGTGTATAAGAGGAAGTCACTCCTTTCATCAAACAAATACTTCATGAGCTAGCATGAAGAAAATGCTTTCAAAAGTTTCCAACACTAACTTGTTGTCCAACAAGATCATGGAGGAGATAAGGATGTTGTCAATGGGCTCAACAACAATTCATCTGGGTTTCCTTTTAAAAGGAATTACATAGTTAAGTGAACAAGTGATAGCATGGGTCAGACCCAAAAGATATAATGGTGTATGCTCGAGGGATCAACCACGAGTAAGACAACATTACGAATATCGTTGGTTCTGGTCTGATTGGATGATAACCCATACTCCAATCAAAGGTTGGATAAAAATGATAGGTCCATTAACTAATCACGAGGTTCAGTCGATGAAAATATCAACTTTCTTCAACACACATACAAGACATCCCTTATAATGAACTATATCGGACAAGCTTCTATCTTCCAACTCTCCAAGTTGATGCATAGCTTAACCAACTAGCTCAGGGGTATCCAACACGGATTCTTGGAGAAAGGGTGGTTTACAGGATAAACCAACTTGATCACGAGCTTAACATAACAGTCAGGTGACAACCTGGTGATACTTTCGAGAAGATATTCGGAAAATCACGAACCACCGATATGTTACTAAGATCGAGAACAATCTTGCTTTTCAGGGCAAGACGATATGATCAAATGAGCGAGGACTTGACAAAATCCTAACTCATTGATCGGAGAGTGCACCAGAAATAAGGACTAGGTAGCACAATCAACCTTAGGGTGACGATTCAATAATCAACACGCTAAGAATGAGGTTATCGTCCATTTAACTACCAAGCAACGGAGTTGCTAGGAGTATTGATTTCACACACCATGATTCACTCGTCGACATTCCGGTTATAACAACACGGAAACCGAGAAATGAATAATGATGGAGAGAAGTATCACTGCACCAAGAGTTCATAGGATGGTGTGCAATTCCCATGACATTCTTGATATAAAGATGGTAATACTCCAAAGTAGAACAGAGCAAAAGCAAGATTAGCAATTTGATCTGCGGAGTACGACTGCTTTGACCCAATCCTGGAAATGGACAAGGTACTGGAGTTTGTTTCTCCCAGTCATTCCGGAATAGAATGGCTTGACGGACCACAAGAGTAATAGGAATGCACGCATACTCTTGACTATCAAATGATAGACCAGGGTTAGAAGACAACTAAGAGGGACAACTCAAAGGAACATATAACTTTCTGAGTTGTGGATGCATAGATTAGTATGTCGAACCAAGTTCAACATAATTCTTCCGGATAACCCATGCAGAAAGGTTGAGCTGGCAGAGTCACAATATAGCATGGAGAACTCATCGAGAGCACTCTTGTTGTCATCTTTTGGTTCAGAAGAACTCCTGCCAAGAATGGTTCATGGTATTTGGAAGAACGATATACGACGGACCTCGAGGACTATCGCAAAGGTTACTAATATCCTAAAGGAACTAGCAACACTATCAACATGATGTAAGTAGGGTGAATCTCAGGTTCAAGAACCCAGAAATAGAATGCCTACTAACTAAATGGCATCACAGGATGCTTTCGATAATGACGGCCAGAATCATCACACTGGAAACACAGATCATGGCTAGACCACTAGATGATCCCCTAAGCACTTAGGGTCATAATAGGAACTCCAACATATATGTCAAGGCAATAGAATACCTCAACTCAGCAATTAGTGTGATTAACCTGGCCCAAAGGAACATAAAAACCAGAGGGGAAGGACTTGCAAGTGCATCAGATTGTTTAGAAACCTGGGATGACTCGGACAGCATAATGGCTGTAAATGCTCAAAAAGATTTGAGACAATCACAAAAATGGTGGCATAACCACTCAGAAGCACAATACCAAGGTTTTGAGATCAACAGTTAACATACAGAAGTCGTAGGAACTGGACTGAGGCTTAAGTCCAACAGTTCTATAGGTCTACGGATTAGTAACACGTGATCCTGATAGAAAGAAGAGAAAACCTAGTTCCTTAACCCCGTAGAAAAGATAAGATGACTCAGATCAGAAGGGCATGAGGTATAAGGAGTAAAAAGAGCCTTACGTTCCATCCCACAATCAATTCCCTTACATAACTAAAGAATTTCTAGACTCAACTTCGACCAGTTTGGCTTGGTAATCCTACAGGCAGTCAAGCTCTGATACCAACGCTGTCAGGACCCCGACTCAATGCCACATCGATCTAGCATGTAACACCTCATATCACTTTGCGGCCTCACGCACGGTATTCCCACGGGTGTCGCCTTACCTTTGCCCGGGACCGTTTGCGCCTTTTGGCACACGTATATGACAGTGTCGCTAGCATCCATATGATAAGGAGCCCGGGCTGACATGGCTAGTCGTAAACCCAAAGTGGCACAAACTTACAGGGACATGCATCCATGACCCAGCATCGAACGTGTCGGTCATCAGCGAGTGAATCCAGGCTTTAGCACTGGGCTAGCAGGACTCCGATGAACCGGGCTGTAGCGGGCTAACAGGACTCCGGTATTCATCGCGTGACATTTCCCCGAAGGGACAGACACAGGAACGAAGAAGGACACATGCCGGCCAGCCTAAGTGTTCCAGAGCAGTAGCAAGCTACCATGGCTCAGTGGAAACACTAGGAGACATTTCCCGGTAAGAGAGGCTACTAAGGATAAACAACTAGATAGTCAGATCCCACACATACCAAGCATTTCAATAACATACACACAATATGCTCGATATGTGCAAATACAACATGGCATCACAACATGACTCTACGACTCAAGTATTTATTCAATAGGCTCTGAGGAGCGAGATATTACAAACATGGGTCTCATGACCCAACAATCAGAGCATACAAGTCAAAGCACATGCGGAAGCTTAACATGTCTGAGTACAGACATTTAGAAATGAAAAAGGCTGAGAAGCCTGACTATCTACCAGATCCTGCTGAGGGCACAAGATCGTAGCTGAGGTAACAAGCTAAACGTCGAAGTCCACGTGGAACTACTAGCGAGACCGAAGTCTCTCTGCAAAAACATAAAATAGGCAAACGTGAGTACAAATGTACCCAGCAAGACTTACATCAGAACTAACTACATATGCATCATTATCAACAAAGGGGATGGTGGAGTTTAACTGCAGCAAGCCAGCTTTAACTCGGTGGCTAACCTAAACTACGACTGCAAGTAACTCTTTTGAGGTGGCGCACACGAGTCCACATATTCACCAACCAATACACCACTATGGAACCGCTCCCGTCTCCCTACGAGAACGCCATCCATAGCACTCACGCTTATCTTGCGTATTTTAGAGTATCCACTTTCACTTGTCTATGAACTGATATAGGCAACCCAGAAGTCCTTTTCTGCGGACACGGCTATTCGAATAGATGATGTTAACCCTGCAGGGGTGTACTTATTCATACATGTTTCCACCACTTAGCGTCTGCACACGACATGTGCTCGGCAGACTTCAAGCGAAAGCCGATGTGGGTGTAGACCACGACCTACCTAAACACTCAAGTCTCTAGTCCAGGTTTATCGCCTATTCGGGTTCCATCCATGAGGAGATCCGGCCGGAGTTTCGCTCACAGCCCCAAACCATATGTGCAGGGTTCCCGAGATACCTAACGGGTATCCGGTACACCGTGCCACGTACCTACCGCATCACAGCCCACCCCTACGGTCAGCGCTGTCCACGGCCTCCAGTAAGCTACAAACACCAGAAACTACTTGCAACTCCTGGACAGAGGACTAGGGTGAATAAGAAGTCGAGCGGGGTCATATTTCAGGGCCCAATGCATGGTAGTAGCTGAATATGGATCACAAACACAGTACTCAGTTCCTAAGGACGGCTTCAATGAGACAACCCACCATGTACTCCTACATGGCCTCTCACCGATACCTTTTACCAAATTGTGTTCACACACTTAGCTCACACACAGTAGGACATGTTCACACTCCTCTGATTCATCCCCGATGAATCAGACCTGACTCAACTCTAAGCAATAGCAGGCATGACAAACAAACATGAATGAGTAGGCACAACATGGCTCAAACAACTCCTACTCATACTAGTGGGTTTCATCTATTTACTGTGGCAATGACAGGTCATGCAGAGGATAAAGGGGTTCAGCTACCGCAGCAAGTAACAAATGACTCGTTGTTGTCCTAATGCAGTAAAAGAGAGCAGGGCGAGAGAGTAGGATTGTATCGAAATGAACAAGGGGGTTTTGCTTGCCTGGCACTTCTGAAGATAATATAGCTCTTCATCGGTGTCAACGATCACATCATCGGTACAGCGTCTACCGAGGGGAAACAACACCGGCAAACACAGAAGAAACACGATCAATGCAATGCACAGTATGATGCATGATCATGACATGGCAATATGAATGTGTTTTGGGCTAATGCACTTAGCTATGATTTAAATGAAGTTGGTTTGAATACATGATTCAAACTCCAACTCCATATATGATTATTTAAATGCACTTTATTTGTTCTGTCCAAAACAGAGGACAAACATTGTTCAAACATGCATGAAAATGGTACAGATGGATTCCTTGAATTTTTCTGATAATTTTTCATATATAACTTGATTGATTTGGAGCTACGGTTGATTTTCTATGATTTTTAGAAGTTTTGGCTATTTTGTGGAATTTTCTGATTTACTTTAAATCCAGAAAATTATTAACAGCGTTAGCATGACATCAGCACTACGTCAGTAGGTCAACGGAGCTAGTCCAGGACAAACCTGACGTGTGCGGTCCACACGTCAGTGACACATGAACTAATCCCGGTCAAACCCAGCGCTGACTGGGGTTTGACCAGGCGTGGGGCCCACTGTCAGTGGTTGTAGGGTGTTTAGCTGGTTGGGTTAGCTCCTAATGACGAGGCCACGTCAGCTCCCACCGGAGTTTCGTCGGCGACGACCTAAACTGCGGCGGCAACTCGCCGGACTTGAGCTGCGGGCGACGGATGGATGCGCGAAGGCCACCAGGGGGTAGCCCGCGCTCGACCACGTCTAGCTGAGTGATCGGAAGGCCTCGGAGTCGCCGGAGATGACGGCGGTGAGCACAGAAGCGGCGGTCGGAGCTCGAGCGAGTTCGAGGTCGAGGCCACAGCAGCCTTGGTGATGCGGGGTGAACACCTACGGTGTCTACATGGTGCGGCGAGAACGTTGGACGCATGCCCGGGACCGAATGGTCACCGGAGCGTCATCGCCGGCGAGCTTTGGCGGCGGCGCTTGTCGGTCATCAAGGGGGCGACAGCTACGGCAATCAAACGAAGAGGGGAAGAGGGGGAAATGGTGGCGGAGCTCACAGCGGTGCCGTAGGGATGGTTAGCGGGCTCGGGGACGTCCTACGTGCGGCGGATCGACGACGATGGTGGCCGGAGCCCGAGGTGGAAGCCGACGGCGATGGCGACGTTGCTGGCCTCCCGGGGTCGCGTGCGTCATGTGTGTAGCTCCACGGGGTCGGGACGGAGCTCAGGGATGCGGAGAGAGAGCGAGGGGGTGGCTGTGGCCGTGGGGGAGCTCGTCGGCGGCGACGGCTGCGTTCGGGCGAGTGAGAGAGAGGAAGCAGAGGAGGGGGAAGAGTTCGGGAGAGAGTGAGAGAGTTCCAAGGGGGTGGCGTGGCACACATGGAGGCGTCCAGGGTGTCGAGGTGGAGCGGCAAGCAGGAGGTGGCCGGGGCGTGCGCCGGCGTGCGTCGGCCACGTGCCTGTGCCTACTGGCGCGAGGAGGAAGGCGACAGGGGGGAGTGGAGATGGGCTGGGCCGGAATAGGAGCTGGGCCAGGTAGGTTTCTCTCTCTCCTTTTTCTAATTATTTCAGTTTTCTATTTTCTGCAATTGGTTTTGATTTGATTTAAAATATCAAATCATTTTTCTAAAACTTTCTGTAAATTGTATGTGAGCTCAGGAACTAGTCCAAGGTCACAGGCAACTTACAAAAATATTTGAACTTTATTTCTTATATAATAGAAATAAATTCAACTCAAATATGTCATTGGTTTAAGTCAAAGGCCCAAAAATAAATAATTCTGTGATTCCAAAAATATTGGTTTGAATTTTACCTCTTACCAATATTTTCACAGAGTAACAGGAACATTTCTTTGGACTCATTTGATGAGATTTAAATGTTGGTTATTTTTAGAGGTCTTCTGAGGCTTTTGAAAATTCCTCAATTCAAATTTCATTTGAATTAAAACATGATGCTCACATGAGGGTCTAGCCTAGTGCATAACAGGACCAGGGATGTGACAAAAGAATCCTTAGAACGGGTCCCTACTGCACGTCTGCGCCTGTGTCTCCGTTGTGCCGTATCTTGGACGGGCGCCGCACGACGTTCATCTGTAAAAGAGAGGAACTGAGTTGAAAATGGGTCGTGCCGAACAAAAGTCTAAAATAAACAAAGTATAAAGTAAAATAAGTGAAACCGAGCTTGATTGTCTCTTAGTTTATAGGTGCAGAGCCCCTAGAACAGGGGGGTGTGGCCGTTAAGCCTGCATCAATGATAATTTTGTACCGAACTCATCTATCCGCGTTCGTGGTCTTTAATGACCTATTTCGAAGTTTTTGGCCAGTGAAGCCATTTTACTGTGGGGCTGTCAAAGCAGCCGCACAATCCTCCGCTTGAGGGAGGCGCACTTCAATGCTTCCCCTTCAAAGAGATGATGCCTTGTGGACTGGGCATCTTAAGCGTTAGAGATGCATAATGCGGTATTGCGTTAAAGCGGGCGAAAGCTTCGCGTCCCAGTAGTGCTTGATAGCGACTTGAGAATGGGACGATGTGGAAAGTCAGCTTTTCGTGGCAGAAGTTATCGGTAGAGCCGAATATAACTTCGAGCCGGAGAAAACCCATGCAACGGGTGTCCGGACCAGGCGTTACCCCCTAAAGGCGGTTTTGCTGCGGCGGATTCTTGTTGGGTCTATCCCCATGTGACGGATTGTGTCCTGATATATCAGGTTTAGTCCACTGCCGCCGTCCATAAGCACATTTGAAAACTGGAGTCTGCTAATTATTGGATCGAGTATCAAGGCAGTCCAGCCTGCGTTCCTGATACTTCTAGAATAATCCAGCTGATCGAAGATGATTGGTTTTGACAACCAGTGGCGGGACCCCTTTGGGATAGGTTGTGCGGTGCGTACATTTATGGGCGCCGCACGTTTTGTTATGTGAAGTAAGTTTACTGTTTTTACTTCTTGTGGGAAGTTCTTTTGTTTCCTGGTGCTCTGCTTTTGGGGTTCGTCCTCGTCTTCGCTTGGTGTGTCGAGCCCCTTGTGTTCGGCATTGAGTCTGCCGGATTGTTTGAAAACCCAACAATCTCTGTGGGTATGGTTAGCAGGCTTCCCGGGAGTACTGTGTATTTGACATATCCTGTCCAGGATTTTGTTTAAGTTGGATGGATCATCCCTATTATCCTAGAGGGGCGGCTTTGTCTGATTTTGTCGTGAGCTTTTGAATCTGGCGTTGACTGCCGTGCACTTCGGACTTTTTTCCTTAGTCCGGCGATGGTCCTTATTGCGTCGCGGTTTTCCGTTTCCATCCCTAGTTTTGGATGTACTTGGGTCGCTGGTGCTACATCTTGCCAACCAGTTGTCCTCTCCCGCACAAAAGCGGGTCATGAGGCTTGTCGGTGCGGCCATTGTTCTTGGCTTTTCTTGGCCGAGGTGTCTGGCGAGCCATTCGTCTTGGACGTTATGCCTGAAAGCTGCTAAGGCTTCGGCATCCGAACAGATGACTATCTGATTCTTTTTAGTGAGGAATGTATTCCAGAATTGCCGAGCTGATTCTCCGGGCTGTTGAGTTATGTGACTAAGATCGTCTGCATCCGGAGGGCGGACGTAGGTCCCTTGAAAATTTGCTCGGAAAGCGTCCTCGAGCTCTCCCCAACTTTCGATTATGTTTTCAGGAAGGCTTTTAAGCCAATGCCGGGCTGGCCCTTTAAGCTTAAGGGGTAAGTATTTTATGGTGTGGAGGTCATCTCCTCTAGCCATATGTATGTGGAGGATATAATCCTCGATCCATACTCCAGGGTCTGTTGTTCCATCATATGCCTCTATGTTTAGGGGTTTGAATCCCTCTGGAAATTCATAGTCCAGGACCTCATTGGTGAAACATAGGGGGTGTGCGGCGCCCCTATATTTGGGTGTGCCGGATTCTGATGATGGGTTTATTGCATTGCTTACGAGAGCTTGCTTTCTTGGCCCGTAAATGGACCTGACTGGGCCATGATGCGAATCCTTAAGTGGGTCGCATGCCGACTTAAGTGCGGCGCCCCTTGCCGCTTTATGCTGGCCATGGGGTCGTCTATCCGACCGTGTGGCTTTCTTATTTTTTGAATGCGAGGGCTCTAGGGCCTCTTCGTCGAATTCGGGCAGTAGTTTTCTCTTCGGATAGCTTTTAGTGCGGCGACTGTCGCCGTATTTATCTGCGGTATTGATTACTTTCTCCATCTGATCCTGAGTGCATCTTCCGCCGTTTTTAGCTTCTGCTTCTGCTCTTTCAGGCTACGTGCTGTTGCAATGAGCCTCTTGTGGAGATTCTTCTGCTTCGTGGGTTTATCCCGCGTAAGGTCGTCCGGAGTGCCATTTTCGCCGGGGGAGGGATGTTTGGTTTCTCTATCCGTGTTTCCCTGTTCGGACGGTTGCTCTAAGGCCTGATCGTCGTCTACCGGATCATCCTGCTCTATGGCTGGGTCTTTATCGAGGCGGGGCTTGGGTCGTCGTTTACGCCGACGCTTTGATTGCTTTTCGAGGGATCGGTCCCCTGTTCCATCCCCTTTTTCCTCGTTGTCGTTTCCTTTAGGGGTATCCACCATGTACACATCGTGAGATGGGGTGGCAGTCCAATGCCCTATGGGCGTTGGCTCATCTGTATCTCCTGCATCGTCGTCCATGCTGTCGATGTCTGCGGAGTCGAAGTTGAGCACGTCGTTTAAATGGTTGACAGTGGCTACCAAGTGGGTGGTGGGTGGGCTTTGAATTTCTTCATTGTCTGTATCCCATCCTCGCTGACCGTAGTCCGACCAGGGCTCTCCTGATAAAGAGAGAGACTTTAGAGAATTCAGGATGTCGCTGAAAGGCGAGTGCTGAAAGATGTCCGCGGCGGTGAACTCCGTTATCAGTGCCCAATCGGATTCGATCGGCAGGGGCGCGGGGGGTTCGGAGTTCGGAGAGGAATCCGGCTCCTCGGAGTCACGGGCTGTGCGGAACATGGGGCTGACGTTCGGCTCGATTGCCTTTGAGATCGTAGCCCCCGAGGTGACGTCCAACCGCTCATCCTCGATTGGGGCAATAGGCTCCGAATAAAGGGTCGAAACCGGTGCTTGTGCGGCCTCCAGGGCACTGTTCGGCGGCAGAGCTAGATCATGCCTCTCGAAACAGTGCGGCGCGCTCAGCTGTGGCTCGAATCTGTTGAAGATCAAATCCCCGCGGATGTCAGTCGTGTAGTTTAAGCTTCCAAACCTGACCTGATGGCCAGGGGCGTAGCTTTCGATCTGCTCCAGGTGGCCAAGCGAATTGGCCCGCAGTGCAAAGCCGCCAAAGACGAAGATCTGTCCGGGGCGAAGAGTCTCGCCCTGGACTTCATCGTTATAGATGATCGAAGGAGCCATCGAGCCCAGAAGTGACGACACAGAGGAACTCTCAATGAAAGCACCAATGTCGGTGTCAAAACTGGTGGATCTCGGGTAGGGGATCCCGAACTGTGCGTCTAGGCGGATGGTAACAGGAGACAAGGGACACGATGTTTTTACCCAGGTTCGGGCCCTCTCGATGGAGGTAAAACCCTACTCCTGCTTGATTAATATTGATGATATGGGTAGTACAAGAGTAGATCTACCACGAGATCAAGGAGGCTAAACCCTAGAAGCTAGACTATGGTATGATTGTTGTTATGATGAAGTTGTCCTACGGACTAGAACCCTTCGGTTTATATAGACACCGGATAGGGTTAGGGTTACACTGAGTCGGTTACAATGGTAGGAGATCTTGAATATCCGCATCGCCAAGCTTGCCTTCCACGCCAAGGAAAGTCCCATCCGGACACGGGACGAAGTCTTCAATCTTGTATCTTCATAGTCCTGGAGTCCGGCTGAAGGTATAGTCCGGCTACCCGAACACCCCCTAATCCAGGACTCCCTCACCCAGCTACTCTAAACTTGCTAAGATTGCTGTGAAACAATAAAAGGCTTTTGAAAAGGTTCAAAACATTCTAGACAAAAGTGATGATATGTTGGGTGAAGAAATGGATCGCACTAAAACCTTGACTGAAAATCTTCAGAGACTTCAGTCTAGGTTTGACAACCTTCAAGGTCATCATAACACTCTCTTATCTGATCATGAGAAGTTTTCTTATGAATTTCTTCAAAGAAAGCAAGATTTTGAAAAGCTAAGAGTGAGTTATGAAGATCTTCAGAAGGAGCGTGATTCATTACTTGCTCAACAAATCAGCGCTGCCCAGGAAGAATTTTTTCCTCCATGTTTGAAGTGCATTGAACGTGAATCTGCTAATTCTTCACCTAAATGTTCAAATGCTTCTAATGCTACAAATTCTTCACTTGTCTCTGCTATCACTAATTCCTCATCTGAGGACATTTCTAGTATCACTGATGATGCAGGGCTGAAGGAATTGTACATGACAGGCATGTACAAAAGCCTCAAAGGGCATCAGACTCTTTGTGATGTGCTTAAAAAGCAGATCCTCAACAGGAACCCTAGGAAAGAAGGTATTGCCTTTGAGAGGAAAATCAACGCTGATGGGACTTATTGGAAGCCTGAGCAGTACCCCAAAACCTCATGGGTTGCTGCAAAGGGACCTCCAGTAGATCCATCTAACCTATCTCGCTTTACATGTGATTCTCCTCATTCTGCTGATGAGTCATTTGACTCCAACTATAAACTGTTCAAAAATCAGAATGGTGAAGTATTTGCTAGATATGTTGGCACTAACTGCAGGAACGGTTCCCCTATGAAGAAAATCTAGGTTCCCAAAAGGTACCTTGAAAATCTTCAAGTGAATGTCATCATGACACCACCTTTGAAGAAAAGGAACCCCAAATCAAATTCTTCATATGAACCAAATTCTTCATATGGATCCAAGTCCTCATATGGACCAAATTCCTCACGTGGATCAAATTCCTCAAAAGGATCGAAGTCCTCATATGAACATCATCATGCTAACACCTCTGTTTCGCAGGGAAGAGCTAAGGGTTATGAATATGAGCATTATTCTTCTAATCATTATGTTCATAAGTCCTCAAAGAATTTCTCTGCTTATTCATATGCTTATCCTAACTCCTCTTATGTGAAACGAAATGGACTGGCTTCTACGCCACCTTTCTCGTATGGAGCTCGCAGAGTGATGAACTCTTTACCACCCCTTCAGATGTGGGTGGTGAAGAAAACAAACTAATTTCTTCTGCAGGGTCAGGTCTCCAGACGTGCTTAAACGTCTGAAGAATTTGCTAGAGACCTGAAAATGTCTGAAAGGACGCAAGCTAATTATGAACAAATGAACCCTCATTTCTCACGTCCTCACACTGTTTTATCCATTCTATTGGTTAATGAAATTGATCTGATGAATTGATGTCATATTCTTCACTGATGAAGTATATGAGTTCGTAAGATGCACTAATTCATCTGCAGGATGATCAACCCAAAGCCAACGAGTGGGTCCTCGATAGTGGATGTACAAATCACATGACTGGTGACAAGAATCTATTGATGGATGTTCCCTTATCTCCATCACATCTGAAGCATATCATCTTCACTGACAAAGGCAAAAGTCAGCTATTGGGTCTAGGTAAGGTTGCGATCTCAAAGGATCGACACATGGAGAAAGTCATGCTTGTCGAGTCCTTAGGATATAACCTCATGTCCGTATCAATGCTTTGTGATCTTGATATGGTTGTTGTCTTTGGCAAGTATCGGTGTGTTGTGATCATGGAAGCTGACAATTCCAAAGTCTTCGAAGGCTTTAGGAGATGAGATCTGTATATTGTTGATTTCTCTACAGGACCACAACCAGCCGTGTGTTTACTCGCAAAAGCTTCAGAAGGCTGGCTATGGCATCGACGACTTGGTCATGCTGGCATGAGGAATCTGCACACGCTCGCGAAGAAGAAGCATGTCATTGGCATTGAGAATGTCAAATTCCTCAAGGATCACTTATGCGGAGCCTGTGAAGCTGGAAAGATGACAAAGGCCAAGCATCTAACAAAGACTATCATGACTACTACTCGACCATTTGAATTGCTTCACATGGATCTCTTTGGTCCTAATCATTATTCAACAGTTTCAAATGATGCATCTCTATATGGCTTTGTTATTGTTGATGATTACTCTCGTTACACATGGGTGCATATTGTCACTTACAAACATGAGGTGCATGAAGTCTTCAAACGATTTTCTTCAAGGGCTTCAACCAACTTTGGCGTGGAGATCAAGCACATCAGAAGTGACAATGGAACTGAGTTCAAGAATTCTGGTCTTGATGACTATCTTGATGAACTCGGTATTAATCATGAGTTATCTGCCCTTATACTCCTCAGTAAAATGGCATCATGGAGCGCAAGAACAGGACTCTTGTTGAGATGGCTTGCACTATGCTTGATGAATACAAGACGCCTCGTCGATTCTGGATTGAGGCAATTGATACTGCGTGCCACATCATCAACAGGGTATATCTTCACATATTCTTCAAGAAGACTGCTTATGAACTCCTCACTGACAAGATACCCAATGTGAGTTATTTCAAAGTCTTCGGTGCTAAATGTTGGATTAGAGATCCTTATCACAACTCAAAATTTGCACCGAAAGCACATAAAGGTTTTATGCTTGGTTACGGAAAGGACTCGCACACCTACAGAGTCTTCAACAAAGTTCTTCACAAAGTTGTTGAAACTGTAGATGTGCGGTTCGATGAAACTAATGGCTCACAAAGAGAGCACGTACCTTCTGTGTTAGATGAATAGTCACCTGAGGAAACTATCAAGTTCAAGGCTACTGAGGATGTTATTCCTACCAAAGAATCTGTTGAAGAAATCATTCCAGAATGTGAAGAACATCATGCTGATGCACCTGAAGAAAATGTTGCTGAAGAAAATGCTGATCAAATTCCTCGACGACAACCCGCTCATCCTCGTGTTGCAAATGAAGTGCAAATTGAGAAAATCATCAGCGACATCAACATCCCAGGTCCTCTCACACGCTCAAAAGCTTCACATTTGTCTAACTTTTGTGGGCATTTTGCTTTCGTCTCTATTACAGAGCCCACTAAGGTAGATGAAGCATTTCTGGAGCCTGAGTGGATTCAAGCTATGAAAGAAGAATTAGATCTGTTCAACCTGAACAATGTCTGGGAACTGGTTAATCGTCCAGATCCTCGCAAGCACAATATCATTGGCACAAAGTGGATCTACCGCAACAAGCAAGATGAAAATGGCCTTGTGGTGAGGAATAAGGCACGGCTTGTAGCTCAAGGCTACACACAGGTTGAAGGGATTGATTTCGATGAAACTTTTGCACCTGTTGCTAGACTTGAGGCTATTCGCATATTACTAGCTTATGCTAACCATCATGATATCACTTTATATCAAATGTATGTGAAAAGTGCATTCCTCAATGGTAAGCTTGAGGAAGAAGTATATGTTGCTCAACCCCCAGGTTTTGAAGATCCAAAGCATCCTGAAAAAGTCTTCAGACTCAATAAGGCCCTCTATGGCCTCAAGCAGGCCCCTCGGGCGTGGTATGATACTTTGAAGGAATTCCTCATGAAGAAAGGCTTCAAACCCGGTTCACTTGACCCTACTCTTTTCACTAAATCTTATGATGGTGAATTGTTTGTGTGCCAAATTTATGTTGATGATATTATCTTTGGCTATACTGACCAATGTTACAGTGATGAATTTGCCTATATGATGAGTGAAGGATATCAAATGTCTATGATGGGATAATTGAAATTCTTCTTAGGTCTTCAAATTCGTCAACAACGCAATGGCATATTCATATCTCAGGAGAAATACCTCAAGGATGTACTGAGGAAATTCGGCATGCAAGATTGCAAAGGGGTCAAAATTCCAATGCCCACAAATGGCCATCTATGCCCTGATGAAAATGGTATTGACTTTGATCAAAAGGTATACCACTCCATGATTGGTTCCTTATTGTATTTATGTGCATCTAGGCCAGATATTATGCTTAGTGTTTGCATGTGTGCCCGATTTCAAGCTACACTGACGGAATCACACCATAAGGCCGTGAAGCATATTCTTAGATATCTAGCTCACACACCAACACTTGGATTATGGTACACCAAGGGCTCAGCTTTTGATCTCATTGGATATTCAGACTCTGACTATGCTGGTGATCGTGTGGACCGCAAGTCAACATCAGGCACATGCCATTTCCTCGGACGATCTTTGGTCTGTTGGTCCTCGAAGAAACAAAACTCTATGTCACTATCTACTACTGAAGCTGAGTATATTGTTGCTGGTTCTTGCTGTGCTCAATTGCTATGGATGAAGCAAACTCTCAAGGACTACGGCATTAACATGAAGAATGTGCCTCTTTACTGTGACAATGAGAGTGCAATCAAGATTGCTCACAACCCAGTTGAGCACTCGAAGACTAAGCACATTCAAATTTGTCATCATTTTCTTCGTGATCATGTGTGGAAGGGCGACATCTCTATTGAGCATGTACGGACTGAAGACCAGCTAGCCGATATCTTCACTAAGCCCTTGGATGAGAAGAGGTTTAGCAAGTTGAGGTGTGAGCTAAATATCCTAGAATCTTCAAATGTTCATCGAAAAGGACACTCATCCTAACACTTATGCAAAATTGATGACTTAGATGTGCAACACATGAAGAAACGTATTTCTTCAATCAATGAAGACTAACACTCTAAGTGTGAAGAAATTAATGAAGAATTTGATACTTAGAGCCCTACGACAATTGTACGCGGTGTCTGAAATCATCATTCTTACACGGTGGGCTACGCCACCACCAAAAGTTGAAATTCTTCAATTGAGTTTTTCCTCAGTTTTTGAAATTCCTCAGTTGTTCATTTTCTTCAACTTTGCATTGTCTTCACCATTTCCGTCGTTTTTCTTCATTGGCTATTTATAAATATAGAGTTTATGTCCTCTACAACATTCACTTATTGCCAATTCTTCAAGTTGCTTTTTCTGCTAAGTGAATGTGATTGGACCCTTCCCCATCTATGCTAAACCCAACCCAGTCTATTCACAAATTCTTCATGTGTGTTCTATTTGAAACTCGTTCAAAATCTTCACTGTGTCCTTGTCAGCTGAAGAATTTGCGAACGGTACTTTAAAACCTATCTTATCTAAATTTCCGGCTTTGCCACTCAAACCGTTCTGCATTCTATGTAATTCTTATCTATTCACCCACGATCTCACATGATCTCCACCTCCCAGTATGTGGGTGACACATGTCAAGCGAATGAGAAGGGACAGGGGCACATTCGTCCAATTTCTTCGGGCGAACAGTTTTTCACTCCGACTATAATTACCCCTCCCCTTCCTCACTTCACTTTTACTCCGCTCGACCTCTCTCCCACTCGAGCTTCCCAAAACCTAGCGCCGCCGCTACCTCCATCATCGCCAGTGAGGAAGAGCTTCACTGCCTGAACCTCGTCGCCGCCGTACTCGCGCCGGCTGCGGATTTCTTCACTCCGCCGCCGCCGTAGCTATCTTCCTCTGCCGAGTTAGGGCATGGAAGATCTGAACTGATGAACTTCACATCTACTCTTCCCAGTTCGTCGTGTTCTGCATCCAGGGTAATTAAAAGTTACTTTTACTGCCCTCTTTGATTCAAATGTTTTCTTCAAAATCTTCAAAGGTGTTTTTGTTGGGGAACATTGCAGAAAATAAAAATTTTCTACGCTTCACCCAGATCAATCTATGGAGTCATCTAGCAACGAGAGAGAGGAGTGCATCTACATACCCTTGTAGATCGCGAGCGGAAGCGTTCAAGTGAACGGGGTTGATGGAGTCGTACTCGCTGTGATCCAAATCACCGATGACCAAGTGCCGAACGGACAGCACCTCCATGTTCAACACACGTACGGTTGGGGAAGACGTCTCCTCCTTCTTGATCCAGCAAGGGGCAGGGAGAGGTTGATGGAGATCCAGCAGCACGACGGCGTGGTGGTGGAAGTAGCGGGGTCCCGGCAGGGCTTCGCCAAGCGCAAGCGGGGAGGAGAGGTGTTACGGAGGGAGAGGGAGGCGCTAGGAGCAAGGGTGCGGCTGCCCTCCCTCCTCCCTCTTTATATAAGGGCCTTGGGGGGCGCCGGCCCTAGGAGATGCAATCTCCAAGGGGGGCGGCGGCCAAAGGGGGTGGCTTGCCCCCCAAGCCAAGTGGGGCGCCCCCCACCCCTAGGGTTTCCAACCCTAGGCGCAGGGGGAGGCCCAAGGGGGGCGCACCAGCCCACCAGGGGCTGGTTCCCCTCCCACTTCAGCCCATGGGTCCCTCCAGGATAGGTGGCCCCACCCGGTGGACCCCCAGGACCCTTACGGTGGTCCCGGTACAATACCGATTAACCCCGGAACTTTCCCGATGGCCGAAACTGGACTTCCTATATATAAATCTTTACCTCCGGACCATTCCGGAACTCCTCGTGACGTCCGGGATCTCATCCGGGACTCCGAACAACTTTCGGGTTTCCGCATACTAATATCTCTACAACCCTAGCGTCACCGAACCTTAAGTGTGTAGACCCTACGGGTTCGGGAGACACGCAGACATGACCGAGACGACTCTCCGGTCAATAACCAACAGCGGGATCTGGATACCCATGTTGGCTCCCACATGCTCCTCGATGATCTCATCGGATGAACCATGATGTCGAGGATTCAAGTAATCCCATATACAATTCCCTTTGTCAATCGGTACGTTACTTGCCCGAGATTCGATCGTCGGTATCCCAATACCTCGTTCAATCTCATTACCGGAAAGTCACTTTACTCGTAATGTAATGCATGATCCCGTGACCAAACACTTGGTCACATTGAGCTCATTATGATGATGTATTACCGAGTGGGCCCAGAGATACCTCTCCGTCATACGGAGTGACAAATCCCAGTCTCGATCCGTGTCAACCCAACAGATACTTTCAGGGATACCTGTAGTATACCTTTATAGTCACCCAGTTACGTTGTGACGTTTGGCACACCCAAAGCACTCCTACTGTATCCGGGAGTTACACGATCTCGTGGTCTAAGGAAATGATACTTAACATTGGAAAAGCTTTAGCAAACGAACTACACGATCTTGTGCTAGGCTTAGGATTGGGTCTTGTCCATCACATCATTCTCCTAATGATGTGATCCCGTTATCAATGACATCTAATGCCCATAGTCAGGAAACCATGACTATCTGTTGATCAACGAGCTAGTCAACTAGAGGCTCACTAGGGACATGTTGTGGTCTATGTATTCACACATATATTACGATTTCCGGATAACACAATTATAGCATGAACAATAGACAATTATCATGAACAAGGAAATATAATAATAATCATTTTATTATTGCCTCTAGGGCATATTTCCAACAGTTTTATTCCTCAAATTCTCACACACTAAACACCTCGCATGTCATCTGTTCTTGATCCGTTTCTCTAAGCAACTTTTTTCTTCAAGATTCCTCAATTGTGTGGATTTTCGATCTGTACAACTCTGGAACCTAAGACAAAGAACGCTTAGTGAAATTCTTCAAGAAACATATGGTCAAATTCCTCAAACTTGTTCTTTTTGAAAAGCCTTCTGAGAATGCATATGACCTCTCCAAATTCCTTGCAACTATACTCTGTTCACAGGTACTCATGTCCGCTGCTGAATCACTAGGTTCTCATCAACTTAGCTCATTTGCAGCGTTCCTCGAAGAAAAGTTGCACACCTCTTCAGAAAATTCAGTTGTTCATACTCCTCAGCTGAAGAAAATGGCTGACGGTAAGAAGCCATGGAAAGGAGGAAAGAGGCCTGAGGTCAACATAGCATTTGAGATCCCTGATGACATCTATGCTGGGTATTGCACACCCCCTGAGGAGGACAAAAATCAGCGCAAGGTGCGCATTCAAAAGATTGAGAGGAGATGAGCACGGGAATGGAGGGAGTACAGATATGTTACTCCCAAGTACGTGAAGAAATTCGCTGTCACCCCTCCATGCTCAAGACCTCCATTGGCACCTGGCCAAGAAGCAGATCCCACCAGCCTCAAGCGCAGTGAGGACTATCCTGAAGAATGGGCCAAGCGCCAGGCCAAACTGGCCAAACAGGCAAAAGAAGCAGTGAGTAAATTTAATGAAGACTCTGCTGCTGCTACTACCACTCCTGAGGCCTCTGCTGTCAAACCAAAGAAGGCCATGGAAAAGAAGCCTACTCATAAGCCAAGTGCTTCTTCCTCAATGCCCTCACGGCCAAGTTCCTCAGCAATGCCCTCACGGCCAGATTCTTCAAAGCCCTCACGGCCAATTCCTCAATCTGCTCCAGCTCCTCCAAAGCCTTCAGCTCCTACGTCAAAGTCCTCAGCTGCTCCGATAAAATCCTCAACACCTGTGCATCTCGCCACTTGCCAAAGGACAACAGGCATCTCTATTGCCTCAGGAGCTTCTGCTAGTTCTTCAGCTCCACCAAATTCTTCAACTGGCCCCTCTCTACTGAAGAAAAAGGCCACTGCTGGACGACGCACTCGACCAAGTCCTCACAAGAAGTAGGTCGCCTTTCAAGTACCGTCTGATGAAGACGAAGCTGATGATGATGAACTTGCCGAAATCATCAGAGACAGGCAGGTCAAGGCCACTAGAGCCAAAGGCAGCAATGTGCCATTGCTTCTGGATCCGAAGTTGATCCTAGACTTCATCGACCTATGGCACAAGGATCCCAACACACCTTTGCCGGAGATGAACCTCACTCCTAGTCAAAGTCATGTTTTGATTGCCTTCATTGAAGAAGAGAAATCAAAATTTGAACAAGGAAGAAGAGTGAAGAAAGCGCAGTACAAGAAAGAGCGCTTTCTGAAGCAAAACGTTCTGAAGCTTTTCCCTGAAGAACTCATTGCCTTGCAAGCTGAGACAAGCAATTAAGTGATGAATTTGATCGCTACTATGCTGACTGGCTTAGAGACAAAGTCAGGTTTGTAAAGATAATTGAGAAGTTCACTTCCAAGGTTGCAGCCCCAACACAATAGGAAAATCCTTAGGCTGAGGCTTCTGCTCAGCCGACTGAAGAACACGCCAGCACCGCTGATGAGATTCAGGCTGCTGAAGAAACTCAAAGTACCAGGGCTGATGACTGCATTCCAGCCGCTGAAGAAATTGCCAAGGCAACCACTAGTGTTGCGCCTGAAGAAACTGCTAGGGCAGTTGAAGCTTCAACAGTTGTGCATGAAGAAAATGAAGAAATCAGGGAAACTACAACAGTTGTGCCTGAAGTAATTGAACCAAATTCCTCTGCTCCTCCTGCGCCTACTCCAACTCCGATCCTTCCGTCTGCATCAGATGTGAAGAACACCAAGGCTGCAGAGCGTGCAACGGTGAAGAAAAGGAAGGCATCAACTTCATCAGATTCCTTAGCTCCGAAGAAGATGAAGTCTTTGACCAGCTCTTTTGCAAATCCAATTGATGCTATTCCAGTCTCATCTATGCCATCAAAGGACCTTGTTCCTTTTGATGAAGAATATGTGATTCCAAGTGAATCTAATGAAGAAATTCCTTCTGCTGCTTCGTTAGAGCAGTTGGATGAAGAAATTGAAGCGGATGCAATCCCTTCAACCCCAACAGTCTCATCGCCCATGCCTCAGTTCACTACTGAGGAGGCCGACCTTGAAGAAAAGAGTGGTGATGAAGATGTGGACATTGGGTGTACAACACCAGTGCTAAATGATGACTTTTGGGAAAGTCAGCATCCTAACTCTCCTCTGTTCACACCATTGCAACAAATTCCTCAGTCCCCTGTCAATACTGAAGTACAAATGGGATCTAAAGAACCTCATGCAACCCCGCCTGTCCATGAAGAGATTCCAGCCACTAGTGTTGAAGAAAATGTAAATGAAGAATTAAAGACCCAGGCTATCACTGAAGAAGAACCTAAAATTCCTCAGCCTATGGAACCTGAGATTGCGGTTCCTGAGGTGGTGATGCAATTAACTGATACTCCTCAGCCCAAGCCAAAGGATCCCTTCTCGAAGAAGCAGAAATTCAGGGTCGATGACTTCTTCGGCGAGCATGTTTTCTTCACTGACTTCAACCCATATGACTCTGCTCGTCTTAGAAGGAAGCGGTTCTGGACTGCAAGCCAAGCAAACTTTTATTCTTCATTGCTCTTTGTCAGTGTCAAAACCGGCGGATCTCGGGTAGGGGGTCCCGAACTGTGCGTCTAGGCGGATGGTAACAGGAGACAAGGGACACGATGTTTTTACCCAGGTTCGGGCCCTCTCGATGGAGGTAAAACCCTACTCCTGCTTGATTAATATTGATGATATGGGTAGTACAAGAGTAGATCTACCACGAGATCAGAGAGGCTAAACCCTAGAAGCTAGCCTATGGTATGATTGTTGTTCGTCCTATGGACTAAAACCCTCCTGTTTATATAGACACCATAGAGGGCTAGGGTTACACAGAGTCGGTTACAACGGAAGGAGATCTTCATATCCATATCGCCAAGCTTGCCTTCCACACCAAGGAAAGTCCCATCCGGACACGGGACGAAGTCTTCAATCTTGTATCTTCATAGTCCAAGAGTCCGGCCAAAGGTTATAGTCCGGCTATCTGGACACCCCCTAATCCAGGACTCCCTCAGTAGCCCCCGAACCAGGCTTCAATGACGACGAGTCCGACGCGCGGATTGTCTTCGGCATTGCAAGGCGGATTCTTCTCCGAATTCCGTGTACTTGTTAAATAGTGTCTGACTTCTTGTGAATATTGCGCTTCTTGGCTTCCACGCCCAATAATGGCCTTCTTCCACGTGTCAAATGAATGCAAAAAGGCAGGGTGTTTTTACATTTACCCCCCTAGCTGCGTACATGAGCCACCTATTAAAGAGGCGAGGATTTAGATCCAAATCACACCATCTTCCCTCCACGAGCATTCATCGGAGCGCACTCGACAAAGATCCATTCCATCATGGCTGGTCGTCGCAGCTCCTCCTCTCGCCTTCCCAGCCCTCAGCCTGGAGATTGGGAGAGATGTTCCATCCCGCACAGCGAGCTAGTGACGCTTCAAACCAAAGGATTTCTTCCCCCAGCCTACATGGTCCCAGTTCGAGCCGGGCTTGCCACCTATAATGGCGGAAAGCAAGCGGAGAGCATCCCTAATCCCTCCAAAGGAGAGCGGGTATGCCTTGTCCCTTACTTGATAAGAGGGCTCGGATTTCCAATTCATCCGTTTCTCCGGGGACTGCTGGAGTTCTATGGCCTCCAGCTGCACAACCTTACGCCAGCCTCCATATTGCATATCGCGGGCTTCGTAGCCCTTTGCGAGCTGTTTTTGGGCTGTGAGGCTCATTTCCCGTTGTGGAAGAAGCTATTCTGCCTCGTGCCCCGTTCTCAAGAGGGGTCGATATATCAAGTGGGCGGAGCCGAAGTATGGCGCATCACCGAGACCGGATATCTATCCGGAACCCCAAAGAAGGCGTCCGAAGACTGGCCTTCGGAATGGTTTTATATAGAAGATGTCCCCCTGCTGGACCCTATTCGGATCGGCCTCCCTGAGTTCGATTATGCTCCCTTGAACAAGCGCCTAAGCTGGCGTCCACGGAGCCCTCAGAAGGAAAATAACAAGGACGTTCTTTACCTGATGAGACGGATAAGGTTGTTAGCTCATTCCCGACTGACCATGATCGAGGTCATGGCCACATGCATTATGCGGGGGGTGCATCCGCTTCAGTATAGAGGCCACCCCATGTGGGATTTCAACGGAGAGGATGATGCCAGCCGCTGCGGCCGTAAGGGGCCGGAATCGGTTGCCGCTCTGACGAAGATCTTGTCTGCATTGTACAAGTCAGAAGAGGAGGAATTTCTCTGCGTCAATCCACAGGGCGGATTTTCTATGTACAACCTCCAAACTGGGTAAGCGGATACTTCTTTTTGCCCATCCATTCCATATTCCCATAGTTAAGTATCTCATCTTGTGATTTCGACGCAGGAACTGCGCCAGGCCGTAAAGGAGATAAACAGCCCTCCTCCACAACCCGAGGATCCGGAACAGTCCCTCTACCCGGCCTCCCAAGAGGATCCGGACATATCTGTGGAGCTGATTGATGGGGTATTTTACCAACTGAGCATCGACAATGCCTTGGTGGCTATTACAGCCGATTAGCCTGGACTACTCCCAGCCTCACAGGTAGCCGAGACCGAAGTCCCAATACTCCGAAAATGATCTGCCCGTACTTATTTTTGAGCACCGTATACCAATGGTGTTTTGCAGGGGAGGATCTCGAGGTGGGATGCCGAGCCCACGGCGACTGGCCAACAAGGGGCCACGAGGGCAGGCAGGCTAAAAAGACCCGCAGTCTGGATCGAGACACCGGCGCAGCAGTAAGGCGCGTCGTCTTATTCCAAGGTATTATTCTTACGATGCATACTAACGCCCGTGCTCCTTTTTTTTAGGAAAAAGAGGTGTCATCGGACTATATCCGGAGAGGTTGCCAATCGCGCCTCCACCAGTTAGGCTTCAAAGCGAGGTCCAGAAGCAGAGGCGAACACGAGGCGTGCATCAGACGCTCCTCCGACAGAGGACGCGGACAAAATGTCCGCCACCAATTCCGAGGTGGAGAGTGCCATGAACCACAGGCGTCGCCGAACAGTTCTTCGCGATGCTTGTCTATCCCAGGAGGCGTTGGAGGCCTTTAACTCAGGAGACGTGTATCTCCGTGCTGCTCAGGATGGTCTAACCAGAGCCGCGGAGCAGTATGTAAAGGACATACGGGTAAGAAAATTTGATGATTATATATATATATATATATATATATATATATATATATATATATATATATATCAGTAGCCCCCGAGACTTGAAACAGTTAGAATAACTGATTTAAGGATCTTTTGGTATGCAGGTTCTTTCAGAAAAGAATACCCTACTGTCCCAGGAGCTGGAAGAGTGCAAAGCCCAACTTCAGGCCGCACCAGCCGCAGCAGGGGAGCCCAAGAAGACCCCCTCTGGTATTATATGCCTCAATTGATAAGTATCATGTAGAGTGCGGCGTGTATTCAAGTCTGATAATAAAATTGCAGATGGCGCCGGATTAGATCCGAAGAAGCAGCAACTCCTACGCCAGCTAAAGGCTAGTGAGAGTGTGCTTACGAAGGTGAGGAAGGAGAAGAATGATCTCCAAGATGCCAACACCCAGCTGGGCGTAGAACTAAAGGATGTTCGTGCCCAACTGTCGGACTCCGTTAAGGAGAATCGGCGGCTTCGACGCGGCATATTTAGTAAGTGCTTGAACGAACTTTGAAAAAGAGTTCGGCGAGGATGTCGACTAACAGAGTTACATCTGTAGGTATGCTAACAGGTTGTCCTGCAGAGGAAATGCCCGGTTCTACGGGTGACCTTCTTCCCGAGCTCTCACAACTGCACGAAAGAGTTCGGCAGGTGATGCAAGGCATTGCCCAGGCCTTGTGGCCCTCTGTCTCCATGCCCGAAGGCCTTGGAGAGCTTGCAGAGAAGCTGAAGGGGGCGGGGCGGCGCTTCCCATTATGGAAGATATCGGCCTGCCGTCAAGGCGCCAGGGAGGCCTGGGCCATGGTGAAGACGCGGTACACGAAGGCTGACCCAAACCACATGGCCGAGGTCGGACCTGTGGGGCCTGATGGGAAGGAGATCCCTGTGAGCTTAGTGTACGGCCGGGTAGAGTTGGCCGCCAAATATTCCCAACAGCACTGTAAACTAGATAGCCTATTGGATGGTATTGAAGAGGAATTTACCCAGTCAAATTGACTATGTGATTTAAGATGACATGTAAAATGCCTTCTAGCCGGATTGTAGATCGTTTGTCATGGCGGACCTTTTCGCTTCAACCTCGGGACCCTATAGTCCGGAGTGTGTCCGAATACCCTCTCGGTTATGTAAGAATCGGGGCATGCATGGAGACCAGGTGTAGGGGTCATTAGTGCTTGAACAGACAAGTGTCCAACTAGTTATGTTATATTACATGGTTAGTAAGAAACATCTTCCAGGGAGAATAGTTCCGTTAGGGGTTCCTTTCCCTGGGAGGCCTGCCCTAAAGTGCATGTCCGGACTGCGAAAAAAGCAAAAAGGCATCTGGGGGCGGATAAATAAACAAGTGATAAATCATCTTTAGTTCACCGACCAAATATTCCCTTAAGAATGCTAGCTTTCGGCTTCACCCAGTCTGAGGTACACATCCGACTGACCCGGCAGTAACAATCGTAGAGGTGCTCCCTTTACCACCTAGTCGAACAATCGGGAACGTAGGGGTAAGCACAGGAGCCAGGCAACCCAGCTTGGCCAAAACTTAAGTCATATCGATGCATATAATGGTGAATAAAAGGTACATGCGAAAGTGTGACACATGTGTTGGGCATGAAGCCCGTATAAATAAGCTTCTGTTAAAGAAGCCCCCAGGTATAATGAGCGCGAATAGCGCGTCAGTTGTGTGCGAACAAGGCACGAATGAGCCCTTAAAGGCTATGAGAGAAAAGGAGGGGAGAAGAAGAGAAATATAAGACAGCTAGTGATAAAAAATGGATAGAGGAAGGAGACGAACACAGAGTCCAGCGCTAGGCGTAGAATCTTCGAAGACGGGCTGCGTTCCATGGGTTCGGCTCGAGTCGGTTATCCGATGCGTCTCGCAAACGGTACGCTCCACCAGTCAGGACTTGGTCAATAATAAATGGACCTTCCCATTTGGGCTTGAGTTTGTCATTTTTCTTGTCCGGCAGGCGTAGAACTAACTCACCAACATCGTAGGTTTTGGCCCGTACTTCTCTGCTTTGGTATCTTCGAGCCTACTGTTGATAGAATGCGGAACAGGCTTTTTCCACGTCACGCTCCTCCTCCAAGGTGTCCAAACTGTCCTGCCGATCGAGTTCGGCTTCTCTTTCTTCGTACATGTGCACGCGAGGTGAGTCATGAATTATGTCGCAGGGCAGAACCGCCTCTGTGCCGTATACCATAAAGAATGGTGTGTATCCGGTGGTGCGATTCGGCGTGGTCCGCAGACCCCAGAGTACGGAGTCGAGCTCCTCTACCCAGTGCGTGTTAGATTCCTTGAGGGACCGCACTAATCTGGGTTTGATGCCGCTCATGATTAGACCATTTGCTCGCTCGACTTGATCGTTAGTTTGTGGGTGATAGACTAAAGCATAGTCGAGCTTGATGCCCATGTTTTTGCACCAGAGTTTGACCTCGTCGACCGTAAAGTTCGTGCCGTTATCAGTGACGATGCTGTGGGGGACGCCGTAACGGTGTACGACCCCGGATATGAAGTCTATCACCGGTCCGGATTCGGCCGTTTTAACAGGCTTGGCCTCTATCCATTTGGTGAACTTGTCCACCATGACCAATATGTATTTTTGCTTGTGGGATCCTCCTTTAAGGGGTCCAACCATGTCAAGCCCCCAGACCGCGAAGGGCCAGGTGATGGGTATAGTCTGGAGGGCGATGGGTGGCATATGGCTTTGGTTAGCAAAGAGCTGGCAACCAACGCATCGTTGGACTAAGTCCTGGGCGTCTGCCCGGGCCGTCGGCCAATAAAATCCTGTACGGAAGGCCTTGCTTACAAGGGCCCGGGCTGCAGCGTGGTGCCCACCGAGTCCGGCATGAATTTCAGCCAGAAGATTCCGCCCTTCCTCTTCGGAGATACACCTTTGAAGGACTCCGGTGGTGCTTTTCTTATAAAGCTCTCCCTCATGGACTTTATAGGCTTTAGATCGCCGCCTATGCAGCGTGCCTTGTTTTGGTCCTCGGGAAGTTCCTGCCTGGTTAGGTAGGCTGGGAATGGTTCTGTCCATGGGGCAATGACTGCCATTATTACGTGGGCTGAGGATGTTACTTCGTTGGCAGAGCCTCCGGTTGTGTCAGAGTGTTCGGTGTCGGGCAGTGCGGTTGGGTCCGGGCTATTATGTCCAGGTTCCCTTTCCCATACTACGGATGGCTTGAACAACCTCTCCAAGAAGATGTTGGGAGGGACGGCATCGTGCTTTGCGCCAATGCGTGCCAGGACGTCTGCTGCCTGATTGTTTTCCCGGGCTATATGGTGAAATTCGAGCCCTTCGAACCGAGCTGACATTTTTAGGACGGCATTGTGATAAGCTGCCATTTTCGGATCATTGGCATCAAAGTCTCCGTTTATTTGGGATATGGCGAGGTTCGAATCCCCGCGCACCTCTAGGCGTTGAATGCCCATGGAGACTGCCATCCGGAGACCATGTAGAAGGGCCTCATATTCGGCTGCGTTGTTGGAGTCCGTATACATTATCTGGAGTACGTATTGAACTGTATCTCCTGTTGGGGACGTCAGAACGATGCCAGCCCACAGACCAGCCAACATTTTGGAGCCGTCGAAGTGCATGATCCAGTTGGAATATGTGTCGTACTCTTTAGGGAGTTCGGCTTCAGTCCATTCGGCGACGAAGTCGGCCAAAACTTGCGACTTAATAGCTCGTTGTGGCTTATAGGTTATGTCGAACGGGAGGAGCTCAATGGCCCATTTGGCAATCCGGCCCGTCGCATCGCGGTTGTTTATAATATCGTTAAGAGGTACTTCAAAGGCTACTGTTATCGAACACTCTTGAAAGTAGTGTCGCAGCTTCCGGGATGCCATAAATATCGCGTACGCTATCTTTTGATGATGCGGGCACCGTGACTTGCATGGAGTGAGGACAGTGGACACGTAGTAAACTGGCTTTTGAAGGGGGAATGTGTGTCCGTGCGTTTCTCGTTCGACGACGAGCACTGCGCTTACAACTTGATGAGTTGCCGCAATGTATAATAGCATTGGTTCGCCAATGTTTGGCGCGGCCAGGACCGGGTTTGTTGCCAATATCGCTTTTATTTCGTCGAGTCCGGCCGTGGCGGCATCCGTCCACTCGAAGTGTTCGATGCGCCGGAGGAGGCGATAAAGGGGTAATGCCTTTTCTCCCAAGCGGGAGATAAAGCGGCTTAGAGCCGCTACGCATCCTGTCAATTTTTGTATTTGTTTGAGGTCCTTTGGGATACCAATTGTGACAGAGCTCGGATCTTGGCTGGATTTGCTTCAATTCCTCTACCGGATACAATGAAGCCCAAGAGCTTTCCGGCCGGTACGCCGAAAACGCATTTTTCTGGGTTGAGCTTGATGTCGTATGTTCGGAGGTTATCGAATGTGAGCCTCAAGTCGTCTACCAGATATTCGACATGCTTGGTTTTGACGACCACGTCATCTATGTATGCCTCCACTGTTTTGCCGATCTGGTTTGCCAGACATGTCTGAATCATGCGCTGATATGTTGCGCCGGCGTTTTTGAGCCCGAAGGGCATTGTGTTGAAGCAAAATGGGCCATATGGGGTGATGAATGCCGTGGCAGCTTGGTCTGGCTCTGCCATCTTAATTTGATGGTAGCCGGAGTATGCGTCGAGGAAACACAATGAATCGTGTCCTGCGGTAGCATCAATAATTTGATCGATGCGGGGGAGGGGGAAGGGATCCTTTGGGCAAGCCTTGTTAAGGTCCTTCAAATCGACGCACAGGCGCTAGGATTTGTCCTTCTTTGGTACCATCACCAGGTTTGCTAGCCAGTCCGGATGTTTTATATCTCTGATGAATCCAGCCTCCAATAGTTTGGCTAGCTCCTCTCCCATGGCTTGTCTCTTAGGTTTGGAGAAACGCCGAAGAGTCTGCTTGACTGGCTTGAATCCTTTTAGGATATTTATGCTGTGCTCGGCCAACCTGCGTGGGATTCCTGGCATGTCTAAAGGGTGCCAGGCAAAAATGTCCCAATTTTCGCGTAGGAATTCTCATAGTGCGGCATCTACATCAGGGTTTAATTGCGCCCCGATGGAGGCCGTTTTTGTAGGGTCCGTTGGATGGACTTGGAATTTGACTATTTCGTCCGCCGGTTTGAAGGAGGTGGACTTGGATCTTTTATCGAGTATCACGTCGTCCCTGTTCACCGTGGAGCGCAGTGCAGTCAGTTCCTCGGCCGCTAGGGCTTCGGATAGTGCCTCAAGGTCCAGTGCGGCTGTCTTATTTTCAGTGCGGAGCGCTATGTCCGGGTCACTAGCAAGAGTGGTTATTCCATTGGGCCCGTGCATTTTGAGCTTCATGTACCCGTAATGGGGTATAGCTTGAAAAATTGTGAATGCCTCTCGCCCTAATAGAGCGTGGTATCCGCTACTAAATGGGGCCACTTGGAACGTGACCTCCTCGGACCTGTAATTATCCGGCGTGCCGAACACCACATCCAGTGTGATTTTTCCTGTACAGCGCGCTTCCTGACTGGGGATTATTCCTCTAAAGGTTGTGCTGCTTCGCTCAATGCGGCTCCAGTCTATTTCCATTTTTCGAAGGGTTTCCTCGTAAATGAGGTTCAATCCGCTGCCACCGTCCATGAGTACCTTGGTAAGGCGAAAGTCGTCCACTATTGGACTGAGGACCAATGCGGCTGGTGCTCGGGCTGTTCGGAATTTAGGTTCATCACTGGCATTAAAGGTAATAGTTGTGTCACTCCATGAGTTTATTGTTGCTACTTGGTAGACTTCGGCAAGGCTGCGGAGTGTTCATTTCCGCATATTATTTGATGCGAAAGTCTCAAAGACTGTTAATACCGTACTGGTATCCCTGGGCTGGGGCTCTGTGGATTCTGGAGTTAGAAGCTCTTCGCCACTTCTGGCCACCTGGCGGAGTATCCAACATGCCCTAAGGCTATGAGTTGGTGTGGCTCCCTCTGTACTGTGAATTTTACAGGGTCTATAGAGCCATCCCTCCAGTACGGTTCCATGCCCTGTAGAGGGTTTTTGCTTTTTGGTGTTTAATCCAGGTGCCTGGCGATAATGCACCCTTTTATTTCGGACTGGGGTTGTATTCAGGGCCGGATTATCCCAAAATTTTATTTCGGTTTTCCAGGCGCTTTCCATCGCACAGTACTTTCGTACTATGGACGCCAAGTCAATGAAGCGTGTAATTTCACGGCGACTTATAGCGTTGAGGATTCCCTTGTCCGTGCAATTATTGCAGAAGAATGAAATTGCATTCTCCTCGCGGCAGTCCTTTATCCTGTTCATGACCAGGAGGAATCTGGCCCAGTAATGGTGTACTGTTTCTGCGGGCTCTTGCCGAATTTGGGATAGATCGCTTATGTTTGGGTGGGTGGGTGGAATTAAATCCAGAACCTCACCCAATCTGAGACTCAGGGGCCAAGGAGTTTCCAAACTCGGAAGCTTGGGTTCTTGGATGTTGTCCAATGAATCTAGCCTGTTTCCTGACTTTAGGTTCATGGCTTGAGTGACGTCCTCCCCTCCACGGGTATCCGGCTTGGAGGGATCGGGAATCGGGACATAACTAGTCCTTAAGATAGATGAAGGGTCGCCGCATTGTTCCTCCACCACTGCAACGTGATGGGTGACCTGGGGAGAGTTAATCTCTCTCAGATCGGGTTTAGGCCCAATCTGATTGTAGTCTGTAGCGACTCCCAGGGCGGCGATGCGATCCAAGGGCTTGTTTAGGGAAGAGAGCTCGATCGGATCTAACTGCTCGGCGAGTTCCGAGTTGACGTGAATATTGCTTTTGATGACCCGAGAAGTCATCGTCGGCGAGGCGGCCGAACAGGCGGTCATAAGAAAACCGCCTAGCCGGAGAGTTTGGCCGATAGCCAATGCTCCTTTAGCAACAGTGCCATCTTTAAAGACGGGATGAGGCATCCTTCCTGATGGCGACAGTGCAACTCTCAATGAAATCACCAATGTTGGTGTCAAAACCGGCGGATCTTGGGTAGGGGGTCCCGAACAGTGCGTCTAGGCGGATGGTAACAGGAGACAAGGGACACGATGTTTTTACCCAGGTTCGGGCCCTCTCGATGGAAGTAAAACCCTACTCCTGCTTGATTAATATTGATGATATGGGTAGTACAAGAGTAGATCTACCACGAGATTAGAGAGGCTAAACCCTAGAAGCTAGCCTATGGTATGATTGTTGTTCGTCCTACGGACTAAAACCCTCCGGTTTATATAGACACCGGAGAGGGCTAGGGTTACACAGAGTCGGTTACAACTGAAGGAGATCTTCATATCCATATCGCCAAGCTTGCCTTCCACGCCAAGGAAAGTCCCATCCGGACACGGGACGAAGTCTTCAATCTTGTATCTTCATAGTCCAAGAGTCCGGCCAAAGGTTATAGTCCGGCTATCTGGACACCCCCTAATCCAGGACTCCCTCACTCTTCAACAAGTACAAAGTCTTCGACCATGAGCATATTCCTCATGTCGATATGGAATCAATGCCTTGTTTTACCCCAGTCCTCAGTGTGCTTCATGATGCAGGATTACTCAACTTTTGCACGGATATTTGCGATTGGAATGAAGAGCTCATTCTTCAATTCTATGCAACCCTGCACATCATAGGCGATGCTGATGATATCAACTCTTGGGTGTTGGACTGGATGACCGAAAACACTCACTATAAGGCACTGGCCTCTGAATTACTACACACCCTGCCCATCAATCCAACCCTTGAAGGAGCTCGTTGCCTGTACCAGGAGCCAGAACTAACTGCTCATTATATGCAAGTGCTTATGAAGCCTCTGAAGCCCGGTTAAGCCCCACGGACCAAATTCCTCATGAAGGAATTGTTGTATGTACCAAGAACTGTCTATCGCATTCTGACGAAGACTACGAGTCCAATCAAAGGCCACGACTCATCTGATGAGGAAATTGTTGGCATCATGAAGAATCTGCTATTCAACATCATTCATGGCATTCTTGTCAATTATCATGATTTCTTCATGAGGACTCTGGCAAATGTTGCACTCTCTCCGTTTGAGTTGAAGCCTTATGCACCTTGGATTATGAGATTCATCAGAACAAGGTCTTCACTCAACTACAAGGCTGACACTCTCAACCATTGCAGCTACTTGCCCCCCATTGAAGTCCTCAAAAGGACATTTTCCTCAGCTGATGAAAAGGGCAAGGTTGCTGCTGTTATGGATGAAGGCATTCGTCCATTGGATGGTCAGTTTCGCAAAGCCGCATCTTATTCCACCAATGATGACTCTGCCACTCATGATACTACTGCAAATTCATCCAAGCCAAATCCTCAAGCCACAACTCCAAGAGTGATGACTGACCATGAGCTTCTTCTTAGTCTTCACCAGAAGGTGGATCGAAACCATAAATGGGTTAAGCGTCAGTTTGGTTCTATTCTTCACAACATGACTGCTAAACATAATGCAGTGAAGAAAAACCATTACTACCTCCATGAAATCTTCGGTCGCACCTGGGCTATTCTGTCACATCGATATGGTGAAGAAGATCTGAAGCAAATGGGTCTCAAGGAGGATTTTGACTGGTCTGCACCTCCGCCGATGAAATAAAAGAAGGTCAAGGTTCCTTCCTTGGTGGCCATCTCCTATTCTTCATCACACAACACCGACGAGTATGAAGACTTGGACGACACTGTGGAAGGCCCTACAACAACAAACGACCCCAACAACGTTGGCACTCCTTCATCATCATGATATTCTTCAGGGGCGTTAGTCCTTATTTTTCGAACCTTTTGGTCATTCGATGACAAAGGGGGAGAAATTTGAGTTAGTCTTCAAGCAGGTCTTCCTATATGGACTTTTTTTTTGCTAAGTTGCAACTCTCGTTCTTCTGAGACTTTATTCGACCGAGTTGTAAACTTAAACTCTATGGTGGTCTGATACTTTTGCTATGTTCTTCTACATGCTTATTCCTCGTTAATGTTAATGCACGCATGTCGAATAACATCAGTCACCATATTTCATCATGCATTTCAAATTCTTCATATTATATATCAAATGCGTGTATGAATTACAAGATATAGGGGGAGATCTCCATGATTCTACTCTTCAAGTGTGCATTGCTTCAAAAGCAAATTCCTCACTATGCACATCTTCAGGGGGAGTTCTTCTATATCTTGCAACCAAATTCCTCAATTTCAGTATTTACACTTCATATGATTATCCCCGTTGAAAACTTAACCTATATTGTCATCAATCACAAAAAAGGGGGAGATTGTAAGTGCATCTAGTGCCCCTTAGTGATTTTGGTGTATTGAAGACTTATAGGTTAAGGGACTAATGTGTTTATGAGTGTACACAGGTCCATAAGTCTATGAGGAGTTTGATATTTACAGAGAAAGTCGACCCCTAAAAATGAATATCTTCGACTGAAGATTTTGGTTTTGTGAATACTTTGAAAGTGAAGAAATTGGTGTGACCTGAAGACTTGGTATTCATTCGAGGAGCATGAAGCGTGAAGACTTTTGTTTTTGTAGTTTCATTTTCTCTTTCTTGAGTCATAGGAAACACCGTACTGTTAAAGGGGGTCAAGGAAATACTAAGGAAAAATTTCCATGTGATGCTCAACTCAAAATACTACACCTACCAATCCCTTCGAGTGAAGCCATTGGAAATCTCATACAGCTCAGTCATTTTCTTCAGTGACAGAGACGAAGTTCTTCTGGTCGCTGAGGAATATGTTCTGACTAAGGAGTTAGGAATTCGCCAGTGTAGATGGCCTACGCAGTGAGGAACATGATAGCCCTGAGGAATTTGAGCCTCAAATTTCCGACCGTTGCTGTGCTACGCACTAGCTGTCCCAAAATATCTACCCACCTAACGGTCATATCATTGAAGGGCATTTATGTCTTATCATGTCGGGCTGCTCCCTAGGCTATAAATAGCTGCCCCCTACAACCACTAGCTGGTTGGCTGCTCCGAGAGAAACTGACACTTGTCAATTGAGAGCATCCCATCCTCCGAGGACTTTGAGCGAAAATCATCAAGTGAGGAAAAACCCAAACCCTAACACCTACAAACCCAAAGTGATTGAGCATCACTAAAGAGATTGATCTTGCGTAGATCCAACGCTTGTTACCTTTGAAGTTTGTGCTTCTTCCAGACGGTTAGGAATCATGGTCTGAGCATCCAAGAGGAAATTGTGGATCGCCGAGTGACCGAGTTTGTGAAGGTTTGGAAGTCACCTGAAGACTTACCACGAGTGATTGGGAGATGTCTGTGTGACCTTAGCTCAAGGAGAATACGGTGAGGATTGTGTGTCCGGGACCGTGTGTCCTCAGGTTTAAATACCTAGCCGCTCCGACCAGATGTACAACTGACACCGCAGTTGGAACTGGTCTACCAAATCATTGTCTTCACCAAGCTTACTGGTTCTATTTCCTCAACTCTTTCATTACCTCATTACTGTGTTGTGTACTTGTTCATATCTGTGTTTGAAGACTTTGACTGAAGACTTTCTCATTTTCCTCAGTTCAATTTCTTCAGTCTGTTTGTCTTCATCATGTGCTATCCTGTGTTTACGCTTTCTGTACTCTGTGCTTGTCTTCATTTTATCATGATGACCATGCTTGTGTTATGTTATGTTCACATCTGAGTACTTATACCGCTGCAAGTAGTTCTACGCTTAGGAATTTCCTCACCCGCAAATTCCTCAATGAAGAATTCATAAAAATCACCTATTCGCCCCCTCTAGTCGATATAACGCACTTTCAGATGGTGGGAATGGGTGATCAATCCGCTCTTCCTCCTTTTGTTCTTCGCTCTCCTCCTCATCTTTTTCATCCAATGAGCTCACAATGTCATTAATTTCTTCTTCCATAGACTCCTGCAGGATATTAGTCTCTTCTTGGACAGTGGACGAGTCCTCAATATATGGTTTATCATAGCAATATTTAAGTATGGCCAAATTTTCAGATTTGTAGAGAGTAGTATCACACTCTTCAATAAAAGACGCTATTTCACAAGTACCCCCAAAAGCAACAAATTCTTCAATTGTTGAACATCATAGTAATTATACACCCTTAGTATACGAAGATACGATTCCATTATCACTAAACTCACATTGGTAAGGAAGGTGTTTCTTAGGGTCTTTAGAACAACAAGTACAATCATATATTTCGCATAAATTCCAAGCATAGCACTACAAACGATGAATTTGATCTAGTAAAAGTTTCCCTTTTTCAGATATGCGGTGTCGCACATAACAAGCATGCTCATCTAAAGATTTGCCCTCAACTAAGCTAGTTGGAGTTTCAGCCCGAGCGCATAGGATAGGGATCGAAGATGATCCAAGTAAAAAGCTTCAGTAGTGTGATAGATTTTGAGTGGTTCTTCAACCATTGGTTCAGTAGGTACCACTATTTTTTTGGTATTTTGCGTTTCCTAGCCATAAATAAAGGTAGAAAACAAGAGCACAAAATAAAAAATACTTAGTGATAAAGCAAACAAGCACACACGAGAATCTTCACCCCACGCTATAACTCCCCAGCAACGGCACCAGAATAAGGTCTTGATAAGCCACAAGTATAGGGGATCAATTGTAGCCTCTTTCGATAAGTAAGAGTGTCGAACCCAACGAGGAGCTAAAGGTAGAACAAATATTCCCTCAAGTTCTATCGACCACCGATACAACTCTACGCAGGCTTAACGTTCGCTTTACCTAGAACAAGTATGAAACTAGAAGTACTTTGTAGGTGTTTTTGGATAGGTTTGCAAGATAATAAAGAGCACGTAAATAAAAAGTAGGGGCTGTTTAGATAAAGAAGCAATAAAGTTAGTATAGTGAGTGTGGAAAAGTGGTGGTAGGAGTTGCAAAATTGTCCCTAAGCAATTGACTACTTTACTAGACCGATAGCAGGTTTTATGTGGGAGAGGCCACTGCTAGCATGTCATCCCTGACTTGGAATGCTATGCACTTATGATTGGAACTATTAGCAAGAATCCGCAACTACTAACGTTCATTAAGGTAAAACCCAGAATGAAATTCAAACATCTGGGCGTCGTGGCTTAGCCGGAAAGATTGAGAAACTTGGTTTTTTAATTCCTGTAAATCCAAAACACGCCTGGAAATCATGAAATTCGGCATGGTGTCATGGCGTGGCACAAACATGCTGTGGTAATTTTTTCTGTCCGATTTGCGAAGGCGCACACATTAACAATCAACAAAGTCATTTTGGAACAAGTGCTGTCACATTACAAATCGGAAACACAAGTATTATTGAAACCGTTGGCGTTCTACTTACCAATTACGTGCCGCCATGCATCCCCTTTTTTTATTGGCTAGGAGGTGCCGTGGGAGTAGCTATTTGAGTATGGGAGGCATGCGATCAGACCCCTGTGCGTGCTCATCGGGAGGAGAGCTCTTTGACCGCTACCCGCCGTGCACCTCCCTCCCAACGTCTCCATTAATGACGCCCGAGCACCTGTTCTACGGCGTGGCTAGATGTCTCACTGGACTGAGATTTAAGAGAGAAAAATGAAAATCTGAAAAGAAAGTTTTGCACGGATCTTGATGTAAGATCCGACGGACCTATATAGCATCGACTGCGACTTATAGCAAGCATGATGAATATAAGGACGATAACAGTGGATAATAATTGTCTTACATATTTAGGAACATAATTAAAAAAGCCACATGCAACAATGCCCGAAATACACAAGGGCAAAAGAAGAAGGAAGACAATGATCTGGCTCGCTAGTCTCTAGTTTCTTGATGCGTTGCTGCAGGACGTGGGAACTAGTCTCTGCGGCGAGCGGCGATGAGCTCTTTCTTGTACTCAAGATGCTGCTTGAGAGCATCCACGGATTCCTCCACCAGCCTTCTGCGCTCGATGCACAACATGGCATTCTCGTCCATCAGTTTCTCGACGATGACGCCGGTCCTCTTCAACAAGGCAGTGGTCTGCTCCTGCTGCTCCGCACTTCCGACGATCTTCGCCCTCAGCAAGTCGCGCTTGGCCCGGAGCTTCGCATTGCTCTCATTTAGTTGCCGGATGACATCGGTAGACTGTTCAAACAAGGCTTTCAGGTCATCCTGCAACCTCGCCCACCTGGAGACCTGATCCATCTGCCTAAGGATGAGGGCACGCATGCACCTTTAAGAGTCCTTGCCTACCCGCGAGACATTTTCCCAGGCTGCCCCGACACGGGAGGACATCTCTACTGCATTTGCGGCGCAGCGGGACATCTCTTCTGCTTCCGTGGCGCGGCCGGACCAGTCTGCTGCATCGACGGCGCGGTGGGACCTACTTGCTGCTTCGGCGGCGCGGCAGGACCTCTCTGATGCTACGGCTGCGCGGCGGGACATGTTGGCTGCTTTCACGGCGAGGCGGGACATCTCTCGTGCTTTCGCTTCCAGGCTCGCCTCTCCCTGGTGGCAATCTCTCGACCCAGAACTCGCGCTGGCCATGGCAGACGCAAGGGAATGATGATGAATGACTTGTTTGTTTTTGTGGATGAGGAGTTGAGGAGGAATGTGCAGTCATCTTGGAGTAGTAGTATGCTCCTAAGTGGGAAACCATTTAGGCTTTGATCGATGTGAATAGGTTTGCAATTTGGAATGTGACGGGACGTGGCCTCCCTGTTCTTCTAAAAAAAATTGTGACGGGATGCATGATCTAAATTTACCATCGGTTATAAGTGTGGCACTATTCCTGGAAGGCGTAACATGGGCACGTATGCCTTCTCGGTCGCGTATGTGGTGTTTGCACCATAGGGTGCACCACAATAGGCAATGTCAGCACACGTCTTGTTCCAACAACCGTGCGCGCTTGTTATTACCATCGCGCACGCTTCTTTTAATTAGAATGTGTGTGCCCGTCCAGCGTACACACGTTGATCTATCTAATTGTTTCAGTTTGTTGTGGCTAGTCGCGAATAGTTCATCCATGTGAAGTGTATGGCATCAATCGTAGACACTTTGATCTGGCTGACCCGTTTCTGTTCTATTGCCTAATCGCAAACAGTTAATCCTTCTGAAGTGTATGCCCTCAATCACACACACCTTGATCTGGCTGACCGTTTCTTTTGTGTTGCCTAATCACAAATAGTTCATCCGAGTAAACCATATGCTCTGTATTGCACACGCCTTCATCAGGCTGCCTGTTTCTTTTGTTCCGCCTCATTGCAAATAGTTCATTAGACTGAACCGCATGCCCTGGATCGCAAACGCAACTAAAATTTGAACCGTGTTTGATGGCTCCGCCATCGCAAACGTTTTGCACCATTTTGATGGTTCTTTTACACCACCGTTTGCGATTATTGCATCGCACACAGTTTCGTCGAAGGGTCTCTGATCGTAGTGTTGCGTTAGCAGCATCCTGCAGTAGTGGGATGGCCCAACTGCGATCAAATATCTCATGGAGATAGTATTTGTTCTTGCGGGCGGTGTTATGTGTCACTGTCATATTTGCTTGAATAACAGCGAATTGACGCTTAACCCATAAATGATGCTTGTCCACTTTCTGATGAAGACTTATTAGCAAATCGCGGTCAATCATGACACGTGGTGCTTCACAGGTTGGCTTTGAGGCTTTTGCGGTCGTATCCTGGCTAGCAGTTTCATCAGCAAGAGAGCTGGAAATTGGCTGACGGAATTGTCCATCGAGGGGACGAACTCCTTCATCAATGACAGTCTTGCCTTTGCCAGGTACGTCATTCAGAGTGCCTCGAAGAACTTCCATATCAGGCATATAGCTCAAGTGATTCTGACTATCAGCTTTGTATTGAATTGAAGACCAGGATATGATGAATGTCATAATCCGTGGTGCATACGGCTACAAATCAAATGGAGACTGTGCCAAAGTGACCAAAGTCCTCAGGAAGAAATCGTGAATATTGATAGGAGTTCCATGAATGATGTGGAATAGCAAGTTCTTCATCACTCCCACAACTTCTTTAGTATTGGAGTTATGACCTTTAATCGGACTGAGGATCTTGGCCAGAATGCGATAAACAGTCTTTAGCACATGGAGCAAATCCTTCACAAGGAAGGTTGTCCTTGTGGCACTCACTTCAGCCATAGGCTTCATCAGCACTTGCATCAGGTGGTTCGGCAGCTCGGGTTCTTCATAAATTTTCTTTGCATCTTCTTTCGGTGGATCAACTAGAAGAGCACGAAGTAATTCATCAATCAGTGCTTTGTAGTGAGTGTCTTCACTCATCCAGTCCAGAACCCAAGTTGCAGTGTCGTCAGCATTGCCAGAAAAATGCACCGTTGCATAGAACTGGAGAATGAGCTCTTCATTCGAATCACAGACGACAGAGCAAAAGCTAAGTAGTCCAACATCATAAAGAACAACCAAAACTGGCCGAAAGCAGGGGATTGACTCCATATCCACATGAGGAATATGTCAATGTGGAAATACTTTCTTCTTGTCAAACAATAGTGAGGCATAGAAATTCATCTGTGTTCTTGTCCAGAACCTCAAATGCCTGAGTTTCGCCGAGTCATAAGGTGACTCACCAATGAAGAAATTCTTCTCTTTGAAGAACTTGGCACTATCAAACTTTGGCCGCTTGAGGCCTTTGCCAATTTTGGGCATCATGGGAACGGGTTGAAGATTTTTCATTTTAGTTCTGACATCAAGCATTGGTTGTGGAGACCCGGTTGAATCATTTGGATTGGTCAAGGCAAGGGCTCAAGCAACTTCCTCAGCTATGGAAGTTGGAACTGTATCAGTATCTGCTAAGGGAATTGAATCTGCACATGGAGGAGATGTGTTGACGACCTCAACCATTGGCTCATCTTGAGCAATTTCATCAGCTGCTATAGCTAGAATTTCTTCAGGTATGCTTTGGAGCGATGGTAGTCTTTCTTTGGAGCCTATATGAATTTCTTCAATCCGCGCGGGCGACTGAGGCTCACGAGTGAGGGGAGTGGTGACGGGTGAATTTGGGTGCGCTACTTCCCAAAATTCATCATGAATTGGCAGAGTTTTATCGCCGTCAATGTCCACATTCTCATCATTTTCTTCACTCAGCATAGCTCGCTGAGGAGTCTGGGTGACATCTTGAGGAACTGATATATCAGCATCAACCTTAATTTCTTCATCCATTTGCTCTGTGGTAGCAGCAGAATGGGTATCTTCATATCTTCATCAGCCTAAGGAATTTGATATTCTAGCCGCTATGGTACGATATGACGATCAACTGAGGCTTGGGCAGGGGCGCTGATGAGATTGGTATTGCATCAATAGGAATAACAGTTGAAGATAAAGTTGTCATCTTCAACTTCTTCACAAGTTCTGGCGCACTTGGTGACGTTGAAGCTTTTCTATTTTTCGCTTCCTTCTCAGCAGCCTTGGTCTTCTTCGTTTCTGATGCAGAAGGAAAGGTGGTGATCTTCAAAGATGAAGTAGTTGGTGGTGCCGCTGCTGGGGAACTTGATGGAGCAGTTTCATCATGTGTGACTGATGGAGTCACACTGGCAGTTTCTTCATGCACGACACTTGTAGCCACCCTGGGAATTTCTTCAGGTATAACATTATCACTTTCTTCAAGCGCAACTTCTTTAGTTGCCCTGGTAGACTCTTGTGGAGTTGAAGGCGTAGTCTCACTGGCCTGCGCTGTTGGAGGTGGAGCTGAGGAACTTGAAGTAGGTGCCATACCATACTTGGCAGCTTCTCGCTTGTTGTGGTCTTCAACCACTTTGGTTGAGGCAGTGATGAATCTCTCTTTGACACCACATCAATGATTAGCTTGCCTCTCATATTCTGCAGACAGTTGTTGAATCTCTGATTGCAAAGTCACAAGTTGCTAGTTATAGACATCATGCTCTTCATCAATTCCTTCTCCTTTTTGCAATTTTTTCTTGTGCACCATCTTAGCCCGTGCAATCTTGTATTTCTCATTCAAGATGGATGAAGAAAACATATGGCTTGGGTCAGTTGGCAAGTTGAGGTCATCAAGAGGTGTGTCTGGCTTGGTGCACCATATGTCAATGGAATCAAGCAATTTCTTTGAGTCCAGCAGCTTGGGAATAGAAGAATTCTTATCAAATAGTAGCTTATTTTTGTTTCTTTCTAAGGAATTCTGCAAGTTCATCCTCATCAGCCATTCCATGTTCATTAGCCTGAGGGACTATGGCCTTGCTCTTTGGATTTGGCCTAGTTCCACGGCCAGCAGTGGCTTTTTGCTTCACCTAGGCGATGAAGAAGATGGTTGCCCACTTGCTAAGGCACTTGATGCAGCGATTGTGGCTTTTGAAAAAAACCCGGTTTGCTAGCAGGATGCAAGCACAACCGGTGTTGAAACTCTGACTGCTGCCATTGAGGAACTTGAAGCAGGAGGAGGCACTAAAGATTATGGTGCTTTTGGTGCTGAGGCTTTTGAAGATGCCAGCTGGGCCACTTAGGGCTTTGGAGCATACGGCTTTGGCTTAGAGGCATGCTTCTTTTTGCATAGCCTTCTTGTGGCACTACCACTTGCTTCAGCTTGATATTTTGTGGCTCTGTTGTATTCTTCAACAACTTTCTGAGCCTGTTTAGCCAATTTTGTTTGATACTTGGCCCATTCCTTTGGAAATTCTTCACCCCTGTGGATGCTTGTGGGGTTAGCAAGCTGTCCTTCAGCAAGCAGTGGCCTCTTGCATGGAGGCTTCACAGTAAAATCCTTCATGTATTTGAGGGTGACATATCTATATTCCCTCCATTCGTACATCCAGTGCCGTTTGATCTTTTGTGTGCGCGTTTTGCCCTGCTTCTTTGTTTCAAGACCATGGATGTTTTCATCCGGTGTATATTACCCCACGTACAGATCCTCAGGTATGTCGAAAGTAGTGTCTTCCTCTTTTCTCTTGCCTCCCTTCTACGGCCTCTTTCCTTCAGCCATTTTATTCAGCTGAGGATTCACAGAGATTTTCAATATAAAACCAGTTGAGAAAATTGACCCTTATCATCATGAAGAATTTCATCAAGTATTCTTGACTTAGGTTCGAGAGTTGTACAGATTGAGGCAATTTGCACAATTGAGGAATCCAATTGTTAAGCATAACTTTGATGAAATACACAAGATTGTCCAAAAGGAAATGCTGAAGAATTGAAAGAGTGGAAAAAACAACACTTAAAGATTTTTGTGTAAAGTGAAGATCAAAGCGGGGCAGTAAATAAGCATTTAATTACCCTGGTGATGAATTCGACAAACTAGACGAAAAAACGATGGAAATCGTCAGTTCAAATCTTTCATGCCCTAACTTGGCGACGAAAGAAAGCTATGGTAGTGGCGGAGGTGAATAAATCCATGTTTGGCGTGAGCACGGCAAGGACGAAGTCGAGGCAGTGAAACTCTTCTTCTCCGGCAGCGATGAAGTCCAGTGACGGGAGTAAAGAGGTGAAGTGAAATAGTGTTGACAGAGTCATGGCTATTTATAGCCGCAGTGAAAATTGAGGGGTCTGAAAATTTTGGAGAGATAAGCCCCTGATCATTCGCATCTCGATGACATGCGTCACACATGCATTTTTGCACTTATCCAAGCGAGTGAAGCGCGGGATGAAGTTACCGTGGCAACCGCCAGAAAAAAATAAGAATGATCAAAGTGTGTTCGCAAATTCTTTAGCTGTCAAGGACACAGTGAAGACTTTAAACAGTATCAAGTAGAATGTATGTAAAGAATTTGTGAGAGTGGTTTGAGCTTAGCATAGAGGGGAGTGGGTCCGATCACATCCACATAGATGACGAATTCAAATTGAAGAATTAGAAATATGTGGATGCTATTGAGGACATGGAAACTTTATATATATATATATATAGACACGCTAAACTAAGCCTGAGCGCATTGTAAGTAAACGTACGCTCCGACCACTGTGAAGCGCACCACTAACCGACCCTTCCTCTAACTAGTCTAAGCCAACCATCCTGGTCGATGCGGTAAACTGATCGTAACATGGTAATTCCATTACTACATCCATGTGGTAGATCGATAGTAACGAAGGGCGAAAATATAGTAATGTCATTACTATCTAATCTAACAGTAAATCGTTGGTAACAGAGAAAAAAATCGTTGGTAACAGAGAAAAAAATCTAGTAACGCCATTACTGCATACCTCCTTAAATCGATAGTAACAAAGGTAAAAATATGTAGTAATGTCATTACTACCTACCTCATGGTAGCCCAACCAACTTGTACTGAGTCTGCACGGAATAGTAACAACATTACTTGCATTGACTGTCCACAGATGGTTGCTAGTAACGAAAGTACAACCTATCTACAGAGCATTTAGTAATATGTTACTACATGTCTCGGCAATGTTTTACTACTATGTTTAGAGATGAAACCATCGATGTCTCACTGACTGGTAAAAAACCAAGGCCCATTACCATCTATACTACATATATTACTGGCAATGAATAGTGACCCCAGAATTAGGACGTAACGGACAACCACATGGTAATAGAATTAAATGTGTTACTTTCTTTTGTACATGACATTACCCTCAAATATTTTTGCGGTGGAGAGTGGCCTTCTCCACGTGACCCGCGCGCCTAATTAAAAGCGGCCG
>NC_041390.1:156189764-156329363 GCF_002162155.2 Triticum dicoccoides | reverse complement strand
AGGCTGACCTCGGCGGCCCCAGCTCCGCGCCACAATGGAACCCCACCCCGGCCGCGGCTAGCCAGCAACGACCCCGCCCTGCGGCGCCGACCTCCACCTCTCCGACACCCCACGCCGCCCCGCGACAGCCGGCCTCCACCTCTCCGGCACCCCACGCCGCCCCGCGACGGCCGGCCTCCACAGCCTCTTGACCGTCGATACGTCCCCCCTGACACCTGGTGACGGATCCGGGACCGCCACGCCGCCAGGCGACGGGATCGAGGTGCCGACCTCCGCCTCCCTCCGACGACTGCTGCTTCCACCTCTTCGGCAAAATTCGACGCGCCCAGGCTCCCTTCCCTCTCACTACTCGCCCCATGCAGTTCGCGGATGGCGGGATTGCAGCTCAGCCGGCGAGTTCGTGCAGTTCGCAAATGACGAGATTGCAGCTCGGCCGAGCGACATGAAGCTCGGTTGCATGGCATGCAGCTCGTTGTGGCTGACCGTGCAGTTCGCGGCGGCCACAGCCGGCCCTGTTGTTGCTGTCCTCGGCGTCTAGCAGCGGCGCCCGCAGCCTCTCCCCTCCGACAAATGGCGCGAGCTCCCCCTTCCTCCTCTCTGGCTTGGCCATCGACCTCCTGCTGTTCGCCACGTCCGGATCCGTCGCGAGCTCGCCCAGCAGCCGCAGCCGATGGGGCTCGTCTCCGGCGATCCGCTGCTTCTTCCCAACTCCGTCCGGTAGCTGGATCCGCGTCCTACCTCTGTTGGCCCAGTCCCGACGCCAAGTACTTCCGGCGACGGCGATACGACCGACGACGAACGACGATGACAGAGAAAGCTCGCTGACGAACTCGACGAAGTACTTTACGCCGAGATACACCGTAGTACAAAGCCAGCAACACCACGTACTAGTTTGATCTATTCCTTTGATCAACTAGTATCTCACGTACGCACACAACGGCCAGCCGGCCGGAACAACACAAACGCACGCGAGACAGATGTATTGCCAAAGGCTCGTCTCGAGCCTTATTGCTTTATTGCTTCAACTCACGGTTCAATCTGGTTGTTACAGGGTACAGGCTACATGTATATATAGCCCAGGATAGCTACGTGAGCAATACTACTCGGTTTGCTAATCCTAGTCCTACACGGTACATGCAAGTAACCTACTCGTACATGAATTCCTATACCTACTCGGTGACTGCTACTAGTCCGTGCCGGACAGGGGCACCACGTCGTGGTTAATCCCAACAATCACCCCCCTAAACACGACGTCGCCATGTCACAGCTCGGACGCCGATCCTTCTTCTCATCTCCAAGAACTTCTCTCGATCCAAAGCCTTGGTCTGGATGTCCGCCAGCTGATCATCGGTGCAAATGTAGTTTATCTTTGTCTTCGCTTCTTCCACGCAGTCCTTCATGTAATGATACATCGTATCAATGTGCTTGCTCCTATCACGCCGCACTGGATCCTCCCGTAGAAAAGTTTCAGACTTGCTATCAACATTAAGCACCACTTGTTCCAGATCTCGATCCATAAGATCACCATGTAGCCGCCCTAGCCACACACCTTCATACGCCGCAGTGGCAGCTGCAATATACTCTATTGCATTAACTGCGGGTGCTTTACTCTTCTTGTTCAGCTCAAGACGAGGTTTCATTGAAGCATCATTTGGATTGCAATCTTTCATGCCATAGCTTTCAAGTATCTTCCTTGCGTATGCCTCCTGGCATAGTGTGACCCCTTCCGTCTTTTGATGTACCTCTATCCCGGGGTAGTAGCTCAAAAGACCTAGATCATCCATCTTGAAAAGCTCTTTCATCTGTAGCTTGAACTTTGCAATCACCTCTTCATCTGCTCCAGTTATCAATAGGTCGTCGACATAGATGCCAACTAGTAGACGATCCCTTCCTTCACCTCTCTTGTACATCGCATGCTCTAGTGGGGCTTTCTCAAATCCAAGAGAAATCATCGTCTGATCAAGTTTGATGTTCCACGCCCGAGAGCCTTGCCGAAGCCCGTACAAGACTTTGTGTAGCTTCAGTACCTTGTGTTCCTCTCCCTCTTTGATGAATCCCGGTGACTGATTCACATACACATCTCCTTCTAACTCGCTATTCAAAAACACGGATTTTACATCCAAGTGATGTATCTTCCATGATTCCTGAACCGCGAGAGCGATGAGTAGTCTCACCGATTCCATCCTTTCAACAGGAACGAACACTTCTTCAAAGTCCACACCATCCTCTTGCACGTACTCTTTGGCCACTAGCCTTGCATTGTGCTTCACGGACCCTTCGACATCTTTCTTGATCATAAATTCCCACTTGAGATCCATGACTTTTTCGTTGTTGGGAAGATCCACAAGCTCCCAAGCATTGTTGTCGTGAATCAACCTCAACTCCTCTTCCATAGCATGACGCCAACACTCCTTCGTATTTGCGTCGTCGAATTCCGCCGGTTCCTTGGCGCTTGCTAGACACCGCCGCCCACTCCGTTTCACCTTTTCCGGGTCTTTTGTCCGAAGAGACTTCTCCGAATATGGGTGTAACACCGGCTGTAGGAGTACGGATGTAGATGACAGTATCCTTTCCTCCTTTACTTTTGGAGGCGAAGTTGCTTGCGCGGCTCCTTGTACCTTCAGGAGCGACACATCACCTTTTGCTTTGCATATTGCTTTTCGCGAAACAAGCAAACACGGTTCCATTGTATCCTCTAACTTTGAATACGCCGGTGCCATGCATGAAGCCGCTCGCTCAGCTTCTCGTGCTGGCTCATGCCCTCCTGCTGGGCTGCTGTCACGGCCCGTTCCTGGGATGCATCTTGCCCCGCTTGCTAGGTTGCAACAACTGCTGCCTTTGGACTTCCCTGTTTGTCCGTTGGCTGAGCCATGGAGTGCCACGCCTTGGCCACCAACTCCATGTGTTTGTACCATAGCTGCACCTGTACTTGATGCACCAGCCCCAACAGTCACGACATCCATGTCTGTGTTTTCTCTTGCAACATGTGTCTCTGTCTTTGCACAAGTAATAGCATCAGCTTTTGTTTCTTCGTGGACTTCCGGCGCCACGTACGCCTTTATTTTTTCTGGATACATCGTACGAGGACTGCTTCTCCATGGCCGAGTACATGCGGCAATTGCTGCATCCGCTCCAGCAAAGTTAGCACTTATGCCCGTAACATCGACGTAATCTTCGGAATCGCCCCCCATGTCCGTAGCATCGACATGAGTTTCCGAACCATGATCTTGACAGTGAACTTTTTCTTTACGGAGCACGACAATTTCTTTAGCCGATGCTTGAAGAACTGGATCCACCTTGTCCACGAGTTCGCACATCAACATCATGTCACCTTCATCACCTTGCTGGGCCATGAGCGCCTTCTGCTTCGGTGCTTCCTCGCAGTCAGCCTTGAAGTGACCAAGGAGGCCACAGTTATAACACCTCACTTTTCTGATGTCAAACTTCCTCCTCGGTGGTGCAGGTGCAGCCTCATCATCTGAGTCGTCCTCCGAGTCGGCGAAGTTCTTTCTCGTCGAACGCTGCTTCCCCTTCTTCTTGCTACTGCTTATGGATCCGCCTCTCTTTTCTAGGTCGATCCACTGCGCCTTCGTGAGCATCACAAGCTCGTCGTTCCTCCCGTCCCCAAGACTGTACCGCATACGCTCATCATGAGCCTTGTACCGTCCGACAAGATCGTCGATGGAGAGAGTCGCGAGATCGACGCACTGCTCGATCGCCGTGACAATTTGCAGGTACCGGGGAGGGGCTGCGCCCAAGAACCGCCGGACAACCGAGGTCTCCGTGAGGTTTTCACCAAGCGCACGGATCCGATTGACGAGAGTAGCCACCCGTGAAGCGAACGCATCCACGGACTCATTGTCGCCCATGACCAAAGTCTCATAGTTCCTTAGGAGAGTTTGGAGATTGGCTTGCTTGACGCGGGTGTGTCCCTCGAACATGAGCTTGAGCGTATCCCACACCTCCTTCGCCGTTGCTTTGGCGATTAGGTGCTGGAGGACATCCATCGGCATCACCGAGTAAATCGCTGACGCCGCCTGCCGATCCTTCTGGTGCTCGGCTCCCTCCTTCTTGAACGCGTCGCCTCCAGGATCCACCGCGTCCCATAGCTCGTTGGCGCGGAGACCACACTCCATGAGGGCCTTCCAGACCCCGAAGTTCTCGCGATCAAACCGTGGATACGACGAACTCGCCGGAGCAGCAATTACTTTAGCTGCACCGGAGTACTCCACCAGCTGCTTGGTCTTGTCCTTCTCGTCGTCCGACATGATCTTCCGTTACTAGAAGATCAACCTTGCTCTGATACCAATTGTTGGCCCAGTCCCGACGCCAAGTACTTCCGGCGACGGCGATACGACCGACGACGAACGACGATGACAGAGAAAGCTCGCTGACGAACTCGACGAAGTACTTTACGCCGAGATACACCGTAGTACAAAGCCAGCAACACCACGTACTAGTTTGATCTATTCCTTTGATCAACTAGTATCTCACGTACGCACACAACGGCCAGCCGGCCGGAACAACACAAACGCACGCGAGACAGATGTATTGCCAAAGGCTCGTCTCGAGCCTTATTGCTTTATTGCTTCAACTCACGGTTCAATCTGGTTGTTACAGGGTACATGCTACATGTATATATAGCCTAGGATAGCTACGTGAGCAATACTACTCGGTTTGCTAATCCTAGTCCTACACGGTACATGCAAGTAACCTACTCGTACATGAATTCCTATACCTACTCGGTGACTGCTACTAGTCCGTGCCGGACAGGGGCACCACGTCGTGGTTAATCCCAACAACCTCCACCTACATCCTACCCATCCCCTGTTAGAGGTCGCGGCGTCCGCCGGTGCACTTTTTTGGATTTTGGATCGGCAGCTCGGGCAAGCAGAACGTGCAGCTTGCCAGCGTGTGCGTTGCGGTTCGCCTGCTAATCGTGCATGGCCTGCGGTTCTCAAACGGTGCACATACAGTTCGTCAAATAGCCTCCATGCGGTTTTCTTGTAGGTGGCCTCTGACGAGAATTGCTCGTGACATGCAGTTTGCCGGCAACGCATGTGCAGTGGTGTGGTGGTGACGATCCTTCTTTTTTGCAGGGAGGTTTCTCCAGTGCAGTAGTGCAGTCCGGCAAACCCAGTTGGGTGGTGCACTACGGTTTGTTTCATCTTTATAGGAGAGAGTATTGAAAAATGGATTGGATTTCATTATCACAAAAATGTAGTTTCCAGGGACTCCGGTTGAGCAGTGCAGGTTGCTCTTCACTTCAGCTCAGTTCGGTCATCGGTGCAGTACGCGGGGACTTGAGAGGAAGATGGGCATGCAGTTCCCTGGTGTGTGGGAGTTTGGTTTTGTTGTGGCATGCATTTTAGTTGGTTCGTTGTCATCGTGCACTTGTGTGCAGTTCGTTTGGCTTTCATGATCTCGCTTGCAGTATGTTACTTGAAAAAAATGCCCAAACCTCAACGCGTGCACTGCCACCTTCCACTCCCCATGTATAATTTCTCCTACACTCACGAGGGACGGACCAGTGCAGTTTAGAAAAAAGTCTAATGTAGTCCACTATGTTACTTTTGCAATCTAGAGAAATGTAATGTAATGTAGTCAGCTGGTTGGGAAGAGGGTAATATAGTGCACTTCGAAAGACTTTGTAGTACACTTCATTTGAAAAAACAAATGTATTTAGAAAACATGTGATGTTCACTTTCTTGTTCGTTGAAGAAGTTTGACTAAAGACAATTTGACACAAATTGATGTGGTTCACTTGCCCTCGTCTCTGCGGTCCACTCTGGTTCATAATTTTTTTGAAAAAATACAACAAAAACTCGTGTGAGAAATTTTACGTCCGACAAAAGAATTCATGAAGTTCACTTGCTCATCTGATGCAGTGCGGTTTTCTGTCGGATGAAATTCACTCGCCGATTTGGGTGTCGCAAAAAACAGAGTGTCCGCATTTCGGTAATTTTAAAACTGCTCTTAAACCGTAAGGAATTAGAGAAAGCGTTCTACATGAAAAAGTTGCGTCTCGACGATATCTTGCTAACGGCGTATCGTTTGGATCATTACGACGAGTGGTTTGAAAAAAATTATGAAAAAACGGCTGCAGCCACTCCTCGTCCTTCGTATGATTTTCAAAATTAACTTAAAACCGTAAGGAATCTCAAAAACATTTCAAGATATTATAGTTGTGCCTCGTCCATATCTTTTCAACGGTATATTACACGCCTCGTTTCGATAAATGGTTAAAAAACTGGAGCGAAAATAGTACCGAAAATTGCAAGAAATTCGGAAAAAGCACAAATCCGCGATTTACTAAATTTAAAACTGCTCTTAAACCGTAAGGAATTAAAGAAAATAATAGATATGAAAAATATGCGCCTTGACGATGTCTTTCCAACGGTGTATAATTTGCTTCGTTCTGACGAGCGTTTTAGAAAAAAACACGAAAGAAAACGTTCGCTGCCACTCGTCATGCGCCGCACCGTTTTCAAAACTGCTCTGAAACCGCGGGAAATCTTGAAAGTGTTCAACATGAGGAAGTTGCGCATAATCCATAGCTTTTCAACCGTATATTACACGCCTCGTTCCGATAAACGGTTAAAAAACTAGAGCAAAAAAGGTACCGAAAAAACACAGTGTGCAGTTTTTTTGCGACGAGAAGTTCACTCGCCTAAGTACTGCAGCATACTTGGTTCAAACAATGACGTGCACTTGCTTTGAGCATGCAGTGCGGAAGTGTTATCAAAATAGTTATTCTGCTAATATTAGCACAACAGACCGGCTGTATGTGTGTGTGTGTGTAGGGTGGGTCTATTATGATAACACCCCTTAAGAGTCTTATTCTAATAACACCAGCCTTATTCTGAACATCCCCCACCAGATCGCCGCCGCCGCTCCCCTCCCAGCCTTCTACCGCGCCAGCAGCCTGGGAGCGCCGCCGCCTCTCCCCTCCCGGCCCTCTACCGCGGCAGCGGCCTGGGAGCGCCGCCGCCTCTCCCCTCCTGGCCTTCTACCGCGGCAGCGGCCTGGGAGCGCCGCCGCCCCTCTACTCCCGGCCTTCTTCCGCGGCAGTGGCCTGGGAGCGCCGCCGCCCCTCTACTCCCGGCCTTCTTCCGCGGTGGCGGCCTGGGAGCGATGCCGCCCCTCCCCTTCCCGCTTTCTCCCGCGGCGGCGTCCTGGGAGCGCCACTGCCCCTCCCCTCACGGCCTTCTTCCGCGGTGGTGGCCGGCAGCAACGCCGCCCTTGCGCTCCCGGCCTTCTTCCGCGGCAGCTGCCAAGCAGCGACGCCGCCCGTCGCCACTTGGCCTTCTTTCGCGACAGCACCCGAGCAATACCTCCCCCGTTGTAGCGCCGCCGCCGAACTCCTTCGGGCCTTCAATTAGCTGTACTTCATCAGATGTGGATTGGTGCTGCCTCGACATCGAACCAATTCGAGCAAGGAGGACTATGCGCAAGGTTCCTTCATCCACGGAAGCTTCTTTGGATTAAGTATGCAATGACCTTCAGAGCAAATCCTCCATCACCACTCACCTTGAGCAACGTCCAGACCGCTCATGAACTTCTGAAGGTCAAGTGCGCTGCACGAGTGAACGCAAAAGTTCTGCAGACGGACGAGAAGGGAACTTCTTCCTGCAAATGCAAGAAAGCACTTCAACACGAGGTAAGTGCTACCTCTTGAGCTTGCGTTGGATTTCCTTGAAGAGCAAAGGTGATGCAGCACAGTAGCGTAAGTATTTCCCTCAGTTTTTGAGAACCAAGGTATCAATCCAGTAGGAGGCTACACACGAGTCCCTCGTACCTACACAAAGCAAATAGCTCCTCGCAACCAACGCGAATAGGGGTTGTCAGTCCCTTCACGGTCACTTACGAGAGTGAGATCTGATAGAGATGATAGATAATATTTTTGGTATAAAGATGCAAAGTAAAATAAAAAGCAAAGTAAAAAAAGCAAAGCAATAATAAAGCGATGAAGATTAATATGATGGAGATAGACCCGGGGGCCATAGATTTCACTAGTGGCTTCTCTCAAGAGCATAAGTATTTTGCGGTGGGTGAACGAATTACTGTTGAGAAATTGACAGAATTGAGCATAGTTATGAGAATATCTAGGTATGATCATGTATATAGGCATCACGTCCGAGACAAGTAGACCGACTCCTGCCTGCATCTACTACTATTACTCCACTCATCGACCGCTATCTAGCATGCATCTAGAGTATTAAGTTAATGAAAACAGAGTAACGCCTTAAGCAAGATGACATGATGTAGAGGGATAAATTCATGCAATATGATAAAAAAACCATCTTGTTATCCTCGATGGCAACAATACAATACGTGCCTTGCTGCCCCTACTGTCACTGGGAAAGGACACCGCAATATTGAACCCAAAGCTAAGCACTTCTCCCATTGCAAGAAAAACCAATCTAGTAGACCAAACCAAACTGATAATTCGAAGAGACTTGCAAAGATAACCAATCATACATAAAAGAATTCAGAGAAGATTCAAATATTGTTCATAGATAATCTTGATCATAAACCCACAATTCATCGGTCTCAACAAACACACCGTAAAAAGAAGATTACATCGAATAGATCTCCACGAGAGAGGGTGAGAACATTGTATTGAGATCCAAAAAGAGAGAAGAAGCCATCTAGCTACTAACTATGGACCCGAAGGTCTGAGGTAAACTACTCACACTTCATCGGAGGGGCTATGGTGATGATGTAGAAGCCCTCCATGGTGGATTCCCCTTCCGGTGGAGCTCCAGAACAGGCCCCAAGATGGGATCTCGTGGATACAGAAAGTTGCGATGGTGGAATTAGGTTTTTCGATCCGTCTCTGATCGTTTGGGGGTACGTAGGTATATATAGGAGGAAGAAGTACGTCGGTGGAGCTTCGTGGGGCCCACAAGGGTGGGGGCGCGCCCCCTACCTCGTGCCCACCTCGTGGTTTTCTTGACGTAGGGTCCAAATCTCCTGGATCATATTCGGTGAGAAAATCACGTTCCCGAAGGTTTCATTCAGTTTGGACTCCGTTTGATATTTCGTTTCTTCGAAACACTGAAATAGGAAAAAAACAGCAATTCTGGGCTGGGCCTCCAGTTAATAGGTTAGTCCCAAAAATAATATAAAAGTGGAAAATGAAGCCCAATATGGTCCAAAACAGTAGATAATATAGCATGGAGCAATCAAAAATTATAGATACGTTGGAGACGTATTTCGCATCCCCAAGCTTAATTCCTGCTCGTCCTCGAGTAGGTAAATGATAAAAAGAGAATTTTTGATGCGGAGTGCTATTTGGCATAATTTCAATGTAATTCTTCTTAATTGTGGTATGAATATTCAGATCCGAAAGATTCAAGAAAAAAGTTCATATTGACATAAAAAATAATAATACTTCAAGCATGCTAACAAAGCAATCATGTCTTCTCAAAATAACATGGCCAAAGAAAGTTGTCCCTACAAAATCATATAGTCTGGCTATGCTCTATCTTCACCACACAAAGTATTTAAATCATGCACAACCCCGATGACAAGCCAAGCAATTGTTTCATACTTTTGACATTCTCAAAACTTTTTCAATCTTGACGCAATACATGAGCGTGAGCCATGGATATAGCACTATATGTGGAATAGAATGGTGGTTGTGGAGAAGACAAAAAGAGGGGAAGATAGTCTCACATCAACTAGGCATATCAACGGGCTATGGAGATGCCCATAAATAGATATCAATGTGAGTGAGTAGGGATTGCCATGCAACGGATGCACTAGAGCTATAAGTATGTGAAAGCTCAACAAAAGAAACTAAGTGGGTGTGCATCCAACTCGCTTGCTCACGAAGACCTAGGGCGTTTTGAGGAAGCCCATCATTGGAATACACAAGCCAAGTTCTATAATGAAAAATTCCCACTAGTATATGAAAGTGACAAAATGAGAGACTCTCTATCATGAAGATCATGGTGCTACTTTGAAGCACAAGTGTGGTAAAAGGATAGTAACACCCTTCTCTCTTTTTCTCTCATTTTTTTCTTTCTCTTTTTTTAATATTTTTTTATTTGGGCCTTTTCTCTTTTTTTATGGCCTCTTCTTTTTCGTCTGGAGTCTCATCCCGACTTGTGGGGGAATCATAGTCTCCATCATCCTTTTCCTCACTTGGGACAATGCTTTGAAAATGATGATCATCACACTTTTATTTTCTTACAACTCAACAATTACAACTCGATACTTAGAACAAAATATGACTCTACATGAATGCCTCCGACGGTGTACCGGGATATGCAATGAATCAAGAGTGACATGTATGAAAGAATTAAGAATGGTGGCTTTGCCACAAATACGATGTCAACTACATGATCATGCTAAGCAATATGACAATGATGGAGCGTGTCATAATAAACAGAACGATGGAAAGTTGCATGGAATATATCTCGGAATGGCTGTGGAAATGCCATGATAGGTAAGTATGGTGGCTGGTTTGAGGAAGGTATATGGTGGGTATAAGATACCGACGAAAAGTGTGCGGTATTAGAGAGGCTAGCAATGGTGGAAGGAAGAAAAGTGCGTATAATCCATCGACTCAACATTAGTCATGAAGAACTCATATACTTATTGCAAAAATCTACAAGTTATCAAAGCAAAGTATTACGCGCATGCTCCTAGCGGGATAGATTGGTAGGAAAAGACCATCGCTCGTCCCCGACCGCCACTCATAAGGAAGACAATCAATAAATAAATCATGCTCCGACTTCATCACATAACGGTTCACCATACGTGCATGCTACAAGAATCACAAACTTTAACACAAATATTTCTCAAATTCACAACTACTCCACTAGCATGACTCTAATATCACCATCTTCATATCTCAAAACAATTATCAAGCATCGAACTTTTCTTAGTATTCAACGCACTCAAAAGAAAGTTTTTTACTATTTTTGTATACCTAGCATATTAAGATTATTTAAGCAAATTACCATGCTATTAAAGACTCTAAAAATAATCTAAGTGAAGCATGAGAGATCAATAGTTTCTATAAAACAAATCCACCACCGTGCTCTAAAAGATATAACTGAAGCACTAGAGCAAAACTATATAGCTCAAAAGATATAAGTGAAGCACAAAGAGTATTCTATCAAATTCCAAATCATGTATGGCTCTCTCAAAAGGTGTGTACATGAAGGATGATTGTGGTAAACTAAAAAGTAAAGACTCAAATCATACAAGACGCTCCAAGCAAAACACATATCATGTGGTGAATAAAAATATAGCTCCAAGTAAAGTTACCGATGGAAGTAGACGAAAGAGGGGATGCCTTCCGGGGCATCCCCAAGCTTTGACTTTTTGGTGTCCTTAGATTATCTTGGGGGTTCCATGGGCATCCCCAAGCTTAGGCTCTTGACACTCCTTGTTCCATAATCCATCAAAAGATTTCACCCAAAACTTGAAAACTTCACAACACAAAACTCGACAGAAATCTCGTGAGCTCCATTAGCGAAAGAAAACAAAATCTCACTTAAAGGTACTGTAATGAACTCATTATTTATTTATATTGGTGTTAAACCTACTGTATTCCAACTTCTGTATGGTTTATAAACTATTTTACTAGCCATAGATTCATGAAAATAAGCAAACAACACACGAAAAACAGAATCTGTCAAAAACAGAACAGTCTGTAGTAATCTATAACTAACGCAAACTTCTGGAACTCCAAAAAATCATCCAAAATAGGAAGACCTAGGCAATTGGTTTATTGATCAGAAGCAATTGTAATCACTATTTTATCACGTTCTGGTGATTTTTAATAATTGTTTTCATGAACAGAAAGTTTCTGGAAATTACAGCAAGATCAAATAACTTTCATCCAAGAAGATCCTATAGGTTTAACTTGGCACAAACACTAATTAAAACATAAAACCACATCTAAACAGAAGATAGATGGATTATTTATTGCTAAACAGCAAGGATAAATATTGGGTTGCCTCCCAACAAGCGCTTTTCTTTAAAGCCTTTTTAGCTAGGCATTGAGATTTCAATGATGCTCACAAGAAAGACAAGAATTGAAGCACAAAGAGAGCATCATAAAACACGTGACAAACACATCTAAGTCTAACATACTTCGTATGCATAGGCATCTTATAGGCAAACAAATTATCAAGGCAAGCAAAAACTAGCATATGCAAGGAAGCGGAAAGAAACAATATCAATCTCAACATAAAGAGAGGTAATTTAGTAACATGAAAATTTCTACAACCATATTTTCCTCTCTCATAATAATTACATGTAGGATCATAAGAAAATTCAACAATATAGCTATCACAAAACATATTCTCAACACGATCCACATGCATGCAAAGTTGACACTCTTCCAAGATAGTGGGATTAACATTAACTAAAGTCATGACCTCTCCAAACCCACTTTTATCAAAAATTTCATAAGATTGAACGTTCTCCAAATATGTGGGATCTAAAGTTGACACTCTTCCAAACCCACTTTCAATATTATTGCAAACACTATTATTAATCTCATATTCATCATGGGGCTTAAATAAATTTTCAAGATCAAAAGAAGAATCACCCCAATCATGATCATTGCAACAAGTAGTAAACATAGCAAAACTAGCATCCCCAAGCTTAGGGTTTTGCATATTATTAGCACAATTGACATCAAGAGAATTTATAGTAAAATCATAGCAATCATGCTTTTTTTCAAGGAGCTATCGTGAATCTCTTCATAAAGTACTTCATCACAATCTTCAGATTCACAAATTTCAAGCAAAAGTTCATAAAGATAATCTAGTGCACAAAACTCACTAGCAATTGGTTCATCATAATTGGATCTCTTAAAAAGATTGGCAAGCGGATGAGGATCCATAGATCTTAGCTTCTCTGTTTAGGAATAAATACTCAACTATTTCAACCAAACGAGCAAACGAGCCAAGTAAGACATCAAGGCAAACGAAAAGACGAACGGAAAAAGGGCGAATAAAACGGCAAGGGTGAAGTGGGGGAGAGGAAAACGAGAGGCAAATGGCAAATAATGTAATGCGGGAGATAAGGGTTTGTGATGGGTACTTGGTATGTTGACTTTTGCGTAGATCTCCCTGGCAACGGCGCCAGAAATTCTTCTTGCTACCTCTTGAGCTTGCGTTGGATTTCCTTGAAGAGGAAAGGTGATGCAGCAAAGTAGCGTAAGTATTTCCCTTAGTTTTTTAGAAGCAAGGTATCAATCGAGTAGGAGGCTACGCGCGAGTCCCTCGTACCTACACAAAGCAAATAGCTCCTCGCAACCAATGCGAACAGGGGTTGTCAATCCCTTCATGGAAACTTACGAGAGTGATATCTGATAGAGATGATAGATAATATATTTGGTATAAAGATGCAAAGTAAAATAAAAAGCAAAGTAAAAAAGCAAAGCAATAATAAAGTGATGAAGATTAATATGATGGAGATATACCCGAGGGCCATAGATTTCACTAGTGGCTTCTCTCAAGAGCATAAGTATTTTGCGGTGGGTGAACGAATTACTGTTGAGCAATTGACAAAATTGAGCATAGTTATGAGAATATCTAGGTATGATCATGTATATAGGCATCACGTCCGAGACAAGTAGACCGACTCCTTCCTACATCTACTACTATTACTCCACTCATCGACCGCTATCCAGCATGCATCTAGAGTATTAAGTTAATGAAAACAGAGTAACGCCTTAAGCAAGATGACATGATGTAGAGGGATAAATTCATGCAATATGATAAGAAAAAACCATCTTGTTATCCTCGATGGCAACAATACAATACGTGCCTTGCTGCCCCTACTGTCACTGGGAAAGGACACCACAATATTGAACCCAAAGCTAAGCACTTCTCCCATTGCAAGAAAAACCAATCTAGTAGGCCAAACCAAACTGATAATTCAAAGAGACTTGCAAAGATAACCAATCATACATAAAAGAATTCAGAGAAGATTCAAATATTGTTCATAGATAATCTTGATTATAAACCCACAATTCATCGGTCTCAACAAACACACCGCAAAAAGAAGATTACATCGAATAGATCTCCACGAGAGAGGGGGGGAACATTGTATTGAGATCCAAAAAGAGAGAAGAAGCCATCTAGCTACTAACTATGGACCTGAAGGTCTGAGGTAAACTACTCACACTTCATCGGAGGGGCTATGGTGATGATGTAGAAGCCCTCCATGGTGGATTCCCCTTCCGGCGAAGCTCCGGAACAGGCCCCAAGATGGGATCTCGTGGATAGAGAAAGTTGCAGCGGTGGAATTAGGTTTTTGGCTCGGTCTCTGATCGTTTGGGGGTACGTAGGTATATATAGGAGGAAGAAGTACGTCTGTGGAGCTTCGTGGGGCCCACGAGGGTGGGGGCGCACCCTAGGGGGGTGGGGGCGCCCCCCTACCTCGTGCCCACCTCGTGGCTTTCTTGACGTAGGGTCCAAGTCTCCTGGATCATATTCGGTGAGAAAATCACGTTCCCGAAGGTTTCATTCCGTTTGGACTCCGATTGATATTCCGTTTCTTCGAAACACTGAAATAGGCAAAAAAACAGCAATTCTGGGCTAGGCCTCCAGTTAATAGGTTAGTCCCTAAAATAATATAAAAGTGGAAAATAAAGCCCAATATGGTCCAAAACAGTAGATAATATAGCATGGAGCAATCAAAAATTATAGATACGTTGGAGACGTATCAGTAAGCAGTACACTCCCTCAACTATCTCAGTTTACTTATTCCATACAAAGCAATACATTACGCCTCAAAAAACGATGCAGTGCAGTTGCTTCAGTTCGTCGTGGGAAAAAATGCAGATCACTTGCCCAGTTATGTAGTACGCTTGCTAGGTTATGCAGTAAGCTTGTATAGGTTCGTTACGGATAACGATGCAGTGTGATTGCTTCAGTTCACCTTGCGGGGTGATGCAGTCAGCGTGCAATACTTCGCAGTACCCTTTCAAACACATTGCAGTTCACATGATTCAGTTCATTAAACCTGACAATGCAGCTTAGTCATTTTGTGTGCAGGAAATGACGTTCAGTAGATACAAAATGCCACGCATAATTGACAACACTGAGAACAACAACTTTCAGAAGAGTAAAGCTTCTTCTGAAAGAGATACTGGTTGGGTTACCCCTGAGATTCCTCGAGGATCCTTCACGACAACAAACAGGGTGCAATACTCTCCGGAAGAGGATTTTTTCCAGGAAGAAGAGGTAGTCGAAGATGACGATGATGTCTCCTTCGTCTCGGAGGGCACTCACCGACGGGATGATGAAGATGATGATGATGAAGATGAGCCAATAACAGTTCTCAACCCAGAGTATAAGCATGATTTCACTACGTTTGGACAACATGTCCGAACAGACAATGATGATGCAGTTGAACACGATGTTGCAGCAGATGATGATTATGACTATGATGATGTGCCGTCGCTCCAAAATTTTCAAACCAATCCACTGAGACATCGTCACAACACTGTATTACCACCACGTCCACCTACTGCACCCCAAAACAGAGCTCAGTGTCCACATGCTGCACCGAAAAACAGAGCTCCAAGCAAACCTGCTGCATCATCTTCGACACTGCGACCACCAACGGTGCCTCGGTCAAAAGTGAACGGCAGGTACAAATCCTCCTCACTATTGCCGCCGCGAGATCCTCAACTACACATATCTGCTATAACCCCGCCATGTCCAATACAACCCGGCGAGCTGCAAACACCATCGGGTGAACGACTCTACACACATGTAAGTTTATGTTCTGAAAAAAATAATAATAGTTGCAGTCCATTCAGATAACATTACAGTGCACACTAATATTTCTTGTGAGGTTTGACCTAACATCTAATGCAGTCGATTCTTCTGAAAACTTAGGAACATTGCAATGCTTTATTAAACTCGTATGCACTCCTCGTATTTAAAAAAACAGAACAGAACAAGTTATCTCATAGAGCATTGCACTTAATGCAAGATAAAAACATGTCGCTGAACCTCATACCTGCCGCTGGAATGAAGTTCACCACGTACGACAAGGCATGAGACTTTTAAAACAATTATGCAAGATGTGCAGGGTTTGGCATATGCAAGAGGGCAAAACATAGGAAAATTGCCTACATTTTATGCTCAAGAGAAGGGACGCACAAGCAGACTGTGTCAGATTATCACCGGAAACGTCAGAAGACATCAAAAAGGGTTGACTGCAAGGCAAATATTAGAGTCAAAAAGAGGAAGGATGGCAATTTTGTGATAGAAATGGTTGAACTCAACCATAATCACAAGATGCTGGAAAGCCCCGGGATGCTTTTGCACATGCGATTGCACAAAAAAGATGATCCTTTAATAGACCAGTTAGTGAAAGACATGCAACTGGACAACCACACACACGCTCAGATGATGTCAACGCTGTCACGTATGTCCGGTGGTCTGCAGTACATGGGACATACTAGCCGTGACTGGGTAAACAAGTAAGCACGTCACAAAGCATATCACTTGGGCATTGTGTCGGTAATTATTTCCTATTTGATGAGATGAGTTTGCATTGCATTTGAAAATGCAGGAAACATAATTTTGCCAGAGAAGAGTCCCAAGATGACGTCAAGAAACTTCTGGATTTCTTCGAGAAGATGCAGAAAATAAACCCTGAGTTCTTCTATGACTATGACGTTGATGCAGATAACCATGTAAGAAATGTCTTTTGGGCAAACGCAAGTTGCAAAGGATTGTATGAAGATTTTGGAGACTTCGTTACATTTGACACGACATATAAAACTAACAAATTCCACATGCCGCTGGGAGTCTTCGTGGGAGTGAACCATCATCTACAGAGCACCATATTTGCTGTTGCCCTCGTGCGGGATGAAACAATACCGTTGTTCGAGTGGGTTTTCAAAACATTTTTGAGGTGTATGAACAACAAGCCGCCAATCTGCATGCTCACAGGTACAGAAAAACAACACCTGTATACTTACGTTTGTTTGGTACACTTATATTTCTTCCATGTATCTTACACACACACAAACAACTTAATAAAAAACACTATTTATGCCTTCTCAGACTAGTGTTCTTCGATGAAGGCAGCATTAAAAACTATCCTCCTAGATACACTACATAAGTTGTGTCGGTGGCATATTATGAAGAAGTACAAAGACCACCTCGCCTTGTTGTATAAGGCGCACGAGAAACTCAAGGGTGAACTCAATGCTGTGCTGAACCACCCACTAATGCCATCAGAATTTGAACGAGCATGGAAGGACCTCATTCAGAGATACAACTTGCAAAATGACGAAGTGATGAATTCACTATGGGATGACAGGCACGAGTGGATCTCGGCTTACTACAAGAAAATTTTCTGTGCTCGGATGAGTTCCACGCAGAGAAGCGAGAGCATGGACCGCGTACTGAAGAAAAACTTTGTCAAAGAGAAGCATGATCTCCATCTGTTTGCTCAGCAGGTGGACAAAGTGCATTCAAACCAGGAAGGCCGTCGAGCACGCAAAGACAGTAGCAAATGAGGTAAACAAAATGTCCATCAAAAACTGTTAAAATGTAAGTACAAAAACAAGCAAAATTTTCATTTCTTTGGTTTGTAACACTGCATTTCTGATCATGCAGTCAGAGGTAAAAACAATAACAAAGTTTGGGTTCAAAGTTCAGCTATCAAAAGTGTATACAAGGGCAGTGTTTGCAGATTTCAAAGAAACACTCTACCGCAGCACTGCATTCAGAGTAGAACGGTGCCCTGGGAACCCGACAAAGTATCTCGTACACCACTACAACAGATCGGATGCATTTGACTGGGCAAGGCATAATTTCCAAGTGGTCGCCGATGAACAAAAATGTGTCTACGAATGTGAGTGCAAACTCTGGACACACACAGGTGCGACTCGCTAGCAAAAAAAAATCCTAATTTCTGATAGTCATGCACGAAAGCTCACTTACTGAACTTTAAAAGTCCACATGCATAAGTAATTCACAAAACCAAAGTGAAGTTCACTTACTTAAAATGAACAAATAACGAAAAAAGGCATGTGTTTATTAATTTCATGTAGTTCACTTACAAAACAAAGAAATCATGTATTGTCTGCAGGGCTCTTTTGCGTCCATGTGTTATGCATGCTTCCTCATTTGAGAGTACTCAAGATTCCTGAGGTGTACATCATGAAAAGATACAACCGGAATGCAATATCAAATGCAACGTTTGTAGAAGAGACTACAAACAAACATCACCAGATGGAAGCTCGCTTTTTTGCCGTAGAAAATTGCTGACAGAAACAGTAATGGACCTTGCAAACAGAGCGACAAGGTTCAATGCTGGGTGCCACAGAGTGTTGTCTGGTATGAGGGCACTGATCGAGGAAGTTGATGTGCTCAACGAAGAAGAAGAAGAAGAAGAAGAAGAAGAAGAAGAAGAAAAACTAAAGCAAGCAGAGAAATCCCAGCATGACAATAATACCGAGCAAGTAGAAAATACCGAACACAACGCAACTGGTGCTATCAAAAAAGAAACAATTCTTCCACCTCCTGTTTCAAACGCAAGAGGAAGGAAGAAAGGGGCCGACGCAACCCATAAAAAGGTTGCATGCAAGGAGAAAAATTATGACAAACACAGTAAGCCACAGCCTGAGCTGGACAGTGATGGTCACCCACTGGGAATAAGAAGGTGCAAGACATGTAATGAAATCAACGGCCACAATTCTAGGACATGTACAAAAAGAAATGAACAAGAAAACTGAGGACATGGCGATGGACAGCCAAACAGATATTCCACTCACAACACTAAGAAATGGACGAAACCGAGACGTTGTAGCATATGCAAAAAGAGGAAGAGACACAATTCAAGAACCTTCCCCAAAAGAACAAGATCAGAAAACGAGGAAGACGAAAAAGATGAAATCAAAGAAGATGGTGACACAACTGAAGAAGAGATGGCTTATGAACAAGCACATGAAGAAGAGCAGGAAGAGGAAGAAGAGAGTGAAGAGGACGAAGAACATGAAGAAACTGAAGAAGGAGTGGCTTACGAAGAAGCAGATGAAGAAGAGGAGGAAGAGGAAGAAGAGAGTGCAAAGAGTGAAGAGGACGAAGAACATGAAGAAAAAATGCCCACAAGACCACCACAAGGGAATGCTGCTGTAGAGAAACAACCGACAATGACACCACGTTCAAAAAACAAGGTAGTAGCATGAAAGGATGCAGTTCACAGCGCTGCAAAATGTAAGCCGCCATCAATCAGCACGCGAGGAGCAAAGAAGGATGCAGTTCACAGCGCTGGAAAACGAAAGCCGCCATCAACCAGCACGCGAGGAGCAAAGAAGGATGCAGTTCACAGTGCTGGAAAACGGAAGACACCATCAACCAGCACGCGAGGGGCTACAAACACAGCGGTGCAGAGACAAGAACTAGCAACACCGCCACGGAAAACAAAAGAAAGTGCGACATTAGACACGCTCCAGTCACCACGAAGAAGCAACAGGTTAACGAACAAATAGATGAACTTCAATAAATTAATCATATACATAGCAGTTTGCTTATCTGTATGACTTATGTATCAGTTTAAAATTTTGTGTGAACACAAATTTCCCGCTGACTATGAGTTATTCAACTAAACCATGTAAAGAGAAATGATGTATAGAGTATACCATATATATATAGCAGTCTAGAGTAAACATTGACACATTTCGATCCACTAACCCATGAAAAAAATGTAGTTAGCTCACTGGCATCACGAAGTTCTGAATAACAATTGAAGCAGTTCAGATCACAAAAGTACTTATTACAAAACACATCAAAAGATGAAGCGTTCGACATGCAAAAGTACTTATTACAAATCAACCTCATAACCTTAACCAATCACGTCAAACGTGATTCTAACCGTATGATCCTCGAGTTCAAAGAAGTTGAGGATAACAACTTGCTTAGACTTCAGGCCACTATCGATGACAAATTCCTTCCAGCCTTCTGCAGACACAGCCGCCCGTCAACGCCTACACGGTACTTGGCTGGTTTTAGGTGCCCATTACCAAGAACAACTTGGAGAATTCCCTTCTTCTTGAGCCGGAGATACCTAACAGCTCGTTGGGGGATTTTCTGCAAAAAAAACTGTTTGGCAATGATACTAGCAGTACAATTCTCATACTTTGCACAGACCAGTAAAAACCTACACACAGTACAGACACGAGCTAGATGAAGTGTACAACAGTCCAACAACCAGTACATATTAAACGCAATCTAATATGCAGTGCGGAACTTGCAAACAAGCAGTATGCTTCTAACTACCATGAAGTTCTTGAGACTACCACATCGTACAAGCGGGGAAAATTATGGAAACTAGTAGTGCTCATCTAATATCTAAGCAGTTCACATATTGTAACCACGCAAACTAAAACACGAGCTCCATGCACACAAGCAAAAAAATAAAAACAAGATATAAGTACACAGTGCGGTACACTTCAATAAAACAAAATAAGTGCGTTCCTAAAAAAACTAGAAGTTCAGACTAGTATGGAATTATACAAAAAAAATAGAAAACACAAAGAAAAAATCAGATCAAGTGAAAAATACCATCTTGTAGTGAGTCTCCACGTCTGTTGGTGTAAGCTGATGGACAAAAGGACTTGTGCGGCCAAGGCCACGGCGAAGCAGGGCGGAATAGAACGCAACAACGTTGATGTGGCCCATATCTGATCCTTCCGTGAATACTATGCCATATGCAAGCTGCTCCGCTTGCCCAGCTCGGCACGAGACCTTGCCCCCACGACGAGCACGACGGGCCTGCGAGCAAGCTGAGCAATTGCAGTGCGTCGGCAGACCACAACGCCACAGCAGGAGAGATTCGCGCAGGGGCCTGGAGCCATCGAAAAAAACTAGAAAAGGAAAAAAATAAAGAGAGGCTGGAGAAAGGAGAAAAGTTGCGGCTAGAGGAGAAATGAACTACAAAGGAAGGGTAGAAGTTGGTCTACATTTATAGAAGAGGAATGCAAAAAGGTCAAAACTGAAAGTTAAAGGGGAGTTAATGAAAATTATGTTACCAAGAATGAAGGACAATCAATAAAGGCTTATGTTACCAAACAAAAAGGACCCCAAAAAGGTGTACTTTGACTGCAGCATTTCCCATGAACTAACCGCAGATCATTAAATAATTATTTCTAGAAAATTATAATCCGCAGACCATTCTAAATAAAAGTGAATGCAGTTCTCCAAAGTAATCTTAGGAAGTTCACAATATGTGTGCATGAAGTGCGGTACATGCTCAAAATGAAGCACAAGAGAAGCACTTTCGCACAGTGCACAACACAGAATTAGTGCACCTGATGCAGTCCTTAAATGTAAGTCATGCAGTCCGCAGTGTTGGTATAAGCAGTCACAACTTTGACACAAAGAAGGATGCACGCAGTGCAAAATGTGTACACCTACGGCACAGGACTATGACGAATGCAGGGCACACAGTCCAGCAAAGCAGTGCACACCTGTACACTAGAAAAACGATACGTAAGAGGAAAAACAATAAACAAAAATGCTACCCATGCAGTGCACAAAAATGTAGCGCAAACATGTGTAGTGCGGAATGCGTGCACATGCAGTACATAACCCTGATCGATGTAGTGCACGAATGATTTACTAAGCAGTGCATGCCCTACATTTGAAAAAATACTTGAGAGAAAATGTAAAGAAAAAATTGACCGTCCAGGTGCAGCCGGTCCCAGCCAGTCTCGTAGTAGGTCTGCGCCCATAGAAGGCGAGTCGTTCTGAGCCATGATGCATGGGGCCGGGCACACATGGGCCCACAGGTCCAAGAGCATAGAGCAGCGAGCACCGTGTATAAGCGCCCAAATAAGTAACCGGAGGAGTTCGATAAGGATGCCTCGCCAGCGCTTATAAACAGGTCGAGCGTGCCCTCCGCGAGCGAGGTGGGACTAAACATTAGAGCGCACACACAGCGCACCGGGAACCAGCCGTGCTCACAGGCCAACTTGGGCCCAATGCGTCTTCACTCCCCGAACACAGGCCCAACACGGCCCACTAAAAAAACAATAAGTACAAAAATAAAATGTCAAAGAAAAATAAGAAACATTTTTTAAATGAATAACAACAACAACAAAATGTGCGTGGGCACTGCCAGAAACTACAGTTCGCTCTTAATAAATAAAACGCAGGAAGCCCGAAGTCAACGTACAAATGCAGTCCGCGACGTACAACAATGAAGTTCGCCACGTGGAAGCACGAAGTATTCTTTTTTCTGATATGCAGCTCTCTTTCTACTGCAATGCAGTATGGCTAAAATGAAGAATGCAACCCTATTAGTTAAGCAAAGCAGTCCGACACCGCTACCCACACTACCCTCCATCCACACGAAAGCTGCATTACCATTAAAAATTACAAAAGAGAGAAAATAAAGAACTCCATTAAAAAACTAAATGTGCGTACATCTGTGTGAATCCTGATCCGATATAATTCCGTGTACGAAGAATAAATTTCACTTCCATGCAGTACACTATGTGGAAGTATGCAGTTTTTTTGTGATAGCGAAGAAGTGCACTTACTAGGAAAATTCACCGAAAACACAATCATCACATTTTCTGACAGTTGCGTGCATACCTGAACTAGTCACGAAAAAAGTGGCGACGACATTCCGTATTTCCAATGCACTAACATAGCCTCCTCATAGCAGAACCTCTCTACAGTTGCCACGTAACTAAAAACACAGCCCCACCATGCTACCACCCCGCTCCACCTCTCCCACGTCCTATCACGGAGAGCAGAGGAGAAAACACAACTGCTTCGTCCCCCCAAAAACCCCATTGCATCTTCTTCTCCACACTTCCTTTCACTAACCTCTCTCTCCAGAACAAACACGAGAGAGCAGAGGAGAGTCATGGTGGATGCACCTCTGTACAAGCAGCGCCACAGGTACACCAGGGAGCTCCACAACGTCGACCTCCACGGCAACCACAAGCTCCACATCGTTTGCACAAGCAAGGGTCAAGACATGGACAAGATGTTGTCCACACTCAGGAGGAAGCTCAGCGAATGTCCGTCAAACTAGTCAGCGCTGATGTCGAGTACACGCACTACGTCAAGCCATAGTGGGCAGCGGTGCTCCAGCTATGCGTAGAAAAAGAATGCCTTGTCTACCACATCTCTGCAGCTAAAGACAGGTCAAAATAACTATCAATCTGTACTATTGCTTGTCAATATTGATTTTTAATTTTCTTCATTGCAATTGCCATTATTTAAACTTTGGTTCTCATTTTTAAAAAGCATGGCATAGGAATTCATTGACAGTTTTCATCTGGCTTCATGTAACTCATGAGTTCAATTCTTGAATTATATGATCTAGCAATACATGAAGTTTTATTTTGTTTTACCAAATACAAATTGTTTGTCCGAACAATAGAAAACGGCAGCATTACTATATGAAACATGTATGAAATTCAATTCAAGAATACAAACATGCACAAAACATGCATTGTTTATGCAATCTATTATCAGATTTACTAGTTATGATGTACAAAGTATTAGCAGCTACTCACTGCAACAGATTCAGGTATTCATATTGCACTTCGGTTTCAGAAAAAACAAAAAAAACATTGGTAGTTCTAAGAAATAAACTATATTCAGTCTATACAAACATCTTGTAGGCCAATGGAACTAGACAAATTCCTCATGAATGGTGAGTGCACCTTCGTCGGATTCGCCATTGAAGGAGACAAAAGCAAGCTAAAGCTATCTGGATTGGAGATCAACTCCGACAACTACATTGATATTCAGGTGGAATGGAGAGACCCATACAATAAAAAGGAATTTGACTCTTTGGCTGATGTTGCCGGCAGGATGATAGACATTCACTACCATGACATGAAGAAAAAAATTAACCACAAGGAGGACCATACTCTATGGGGATTTTGCCCGCTGCCAGGCAAGTTTATCAAGTATGCAGCAATAGATGCATTCGCAACATATGAGTCATGGAGAATCATCTACAGTGTCATAATGGGACTGGACAGGGCAAAAAGAGACAAAGAAGCAAAGAAGAAGAAGAACAAGGTTGTAATCCAATAGAGCAACTAGAAATAATCAGGGCTATGTTTAGTTTCATTTTACTTTAGTGGTTGTGTTGTTCTTTGTTCCATGTCTGCAAGCTTTTTGGTTATGTTCATTGCTTCATATCGAACGTTTCTTTTGTAAAAACAATGTCGTTTTAGAATTATCATCAAAATTTCTTTCTGTTGTTTGCTTATGTATCGTCAGTTTGCATGTGATCATTTGCTTTTGCTGAACTTAGTTTGTATTAGAACAAGTGTCCAGACAACTTTGAAAAATTTAATGTGTGGTACCAAAACATACTACACACATACAAAACATATTCAAAAACAATGTTAAACAAAAAAATAAGTAATCTGACTACAACTCATACCTAAAAAAGAAAGGTTAATGCAGTTCACAATGGTAAAAATAAGCAGTACACACGTGTCCACATGCAGTCCACAATAGTAATTATAGAAAAAGGCCCTTAATATTAATATTTCTAAAAAAATATAATCCGCAAACCATTCTAAACAAACATGAATACAGTTCACCGAAGAAATATAAGGCAGTTCACAAAGTGTATACATGAAGTGCAGTACATGCTTAAATGTAGAACGAGAGGGGCTGCAGCAACTTTCGTGCAGTGCACAACACACAAACTTGGTACGCGCAGTGCAGTCCTCAACGTTGGTGTAAGCAGTACAAATGACATCATTTGTACTACCACGGAATATATATACTCCAAAAGAAAAAATGCTTTAGATAAGGAAAAAAATTGACCACCCAGGTACAACCGGGCCCCAGCCAGTCTCGTAATAGGTGTGCGCCCACAGTAGGCGAGTCGTTTTGAGCCACGTTGCATGGGGCCGGGCAAACATGGGCCACATGTCAAAGAATTAAGGGCAGCGAACGCCGTGCATAAGCGCCCAAACAAGTAACCAGAGGAGTTCGATAGAGATGCCTCGCCGGCGCTTATAAACAGGTCAAGGGCGCTCTCCGCGGGCGAGGTGGGACTAAACATTAGGGCACGGGGAACCAGCCATGCTCATAGGCCGACTGGGGCCCAATGCGTCTTACACCCCAACAGACCCAACAAATTCTCACAGCCCAAAACAAACAAGCCCAACGACGCACAACTACCAAGTAACTCCAATACCCCCCCCCCACCTTAGAAAATGTAGTCCGCTGTGCAGTTCGGTATGGGACGGAAGATGTGCTATCAATAAAGCATTGCACTTCGCTTAGACGATTGTTCTTTCCAGCCAATCAAGAACACTACCACGGCTAGCCCGAGTCAAACCGCCTCCTCTACTTGGTGAATCTTTTCACTTGGCTACAACGGCACAATCCCACGTCACACCCTGGCTTGGTTGACAGGCACACGAGGTGTGACAGGGAGGCGACGGGGTATGACGGACTCGCCTACGCATGCGGCACCGCGGCATGCCGCGTCGCCACCTGCTTCGACTCGTTCCAGGGTCGGCCTCGCGGGGGGTGGGGGGGTGGGGGGTCATGAACCCCCTCCCACCCCCTGCTCGACCTCAGGCTAACGCATGCAGTGCGCTTCGTTGACAAGCGCAGTGCGGACATTCTGTTTTTCCAACCCTAGGACGCACGCAACCCCATAGCCACACCCCTAAGAAAGATAGGGAAATGATGAGGTGTGACGGACTCGCCTACGCATGCGGCGCCGCGGCACGCCGCGTCGCTGCCTGCTCCGGCTCGTTCCAGGCTCGGCCTAGCAGGGGGTGGGGAGGAGGGTCACGATCCCCCCTCCCACCCCCCTGCTCGGCCTCGCGCTAACGCATGCAGTGCGCTTGGTTGACAGGCGTAGTGCGGATATTCTGTTTTCCAACCCTAGGACGCACACAACCCCAGAGTCACACCCCTAAGATAGGCAGGGAGGCAACGGTGTGTGATGGACTCACCTACGCATGCGGCACCGTGGGACGCCGTGTCGCCTCCTGCTCCGGCTCGTTCCAGGCTGGCCTCGCAGGGGGTGGGGAGGGGGGTCACAACCCGCCTCCCACCCCCGTGCTCGGCCTCGCGCTAACGCACGCAATGCGCTTGGTTGACAGGCGCAGTGCGGACATTCTGTTTTTCCAACCCTAGGACGCACGCAACCCCAAAGCCACACCCCTAAGATAGACAGGAAGGCGACGGGGTGTGACGGACTCGCCTACGCATGCGGCGCCACGACACACCGCGTCGCCGCCTGCTCCGGCTCGTTCCAGGCTCGGCCTCGCACGGGGTGGGGAGGGGGGCTCCCCCTCCCACCCCCTGCTTGGCCTCGCGCTAACGCACGCAATGCGCTTGGTTGACAGGCGCAGTGTGAACATTCTGTTTTCCAACCGTAGGACGCACGCAACCCCAGAGCCACACCCCTAAGATAGACAGGGAGGTGACGGGGTGTGACGGACTAGCCTACGCGTGCGGCGCTGCGGCACGCAGCGTTGCCGCCTGCTCCGGCTCGTTCCAGGCTCGGCCTCACAGGGGGTGGGGTGGGGGGTCACTACCCCCTCCCACCCCCTGCTGGCCTCGCGCTAAAGCATGCAGTGCGCTTGGTTGACAGGCGCACCGCGGACATTCTGTTTTTCCAACCCTAGGATGCACGCAACCCCAGAGCCACACCCCTAAGATAGACAGGGAGGCGACGGGGTGTGACGGACTCGCCTACGCATGCGGCGCCGTGGCACGCCGTGTTGCCGCCTGCTCCGACTTGTTCCAGGCTCGGCCTCGCATGGTGTAGCATCTAGAAGTAGATGTGTCTAGAGGGGGGTGATTAGACACATGATGCTCAAGTTGCAATTTTTAAGCTTTTTCGGTTTAAGTGGAGTTTTAGGCACAATTTGAACACACACGATACATATCAAGCAATCATGCAAAGAGTATATGAGCAGCGGAATGTAAAGCATGCAACTTGCAAGAATGTAACGGGAAGGGTTTGGAGAGATCAAACGCAATTGGAGACACGGATGTTTTTCCCGTGGTTCGGATAGGTGGTGCTATCCTACATCCACGTTGATGGAGACTTCAACCCATGAAGGGTAATGGTTGCGCGAGTCCACACAGGGGTCCACCCAAGGGTAACGGTTGCGCGAGTCCACACAGGGCTCCACCCACGAAGGGTCCATGAAGAAGCAACCACCCACAAAGGGTCCACGAAGAAGCAACCTTGCCTATCCCACCATGGCCATCGCCCACACAGGACTTGCCTCACTAGCGGTAGATCTTCACGAAGTAGGCGATCTCCTTGCCCTTACAAACTCCTTGGTTCAACTCCACAATCTTGTCGGAGGCTCCCAAGTGACACCTAGCCAATCTAGGAGACATCACTCTCCAAGAAGTAACAAATGGTGTGTAGGTAATGAACTCCTTGCTCTTGTGCTTCAAATGATAGTCTCCCCGACACTCAACTCTCTCTCATAGGATTTGGATTTGGTGGAAAGAAGGTTTGAGTGGAAAGCAACTTGGGAAGGCTAGAGATCAAGATTCATATGGTAGGAATGGAATGTCTTGGTCTCAACACATGAGTAGGTGGTTCTCTCTCAGAACATATGAGTTGGAATGGTGTGTGTGTTCTGATGGCTCTCTCTTCAAATGAGAAGAAGGTGGAGGGGTATATATAGCCTCCACACAAAATCCAACCGTTACACACAGTTTTCCAATCTCGGTGGGACCGAATCAATAAATTCGGTCGGACCGAAAATGTAAACCTAGTGACCGTTAGAGATTTTGGTGGGACCGACTGGATCAACTCGGTGAGACCGATGTGCTAGGGTTAGGGTAAATCCAAAACTCGGTTTGACCAATTACTCAAACTCGGTGGGACTGATTTGGGTAACAAGTGAAACTAAGATTTGGCCAAGCAAACTCGGTGGAACCGATTGCATATCTCGGTAGGACCGAGAATATTGCAATGGGTAACAGAGAGTTTGCAAGCCCATCTCGGTGAGACCGAGATCCCATCGGTGGGACCGAACTGATTAGGGTTTGGCAGTGGCTTATGACAAGTGAAACTCGGTGGCGCCGGATAGGAAAAATCGGTAGGACCGAGTTTGGCCTAGGGTTTAGGTCAAATGTGGAAGTGGGAAAGTAGCTGAGGGTTTTGGAGCATATCACTAAGCACATGAAGCAAGAGGCTCATTAAGCAACACCTCATCCCTCCTTAATAGTATTGGCTTTTCCTAAAGACTCAATGTGATCTTGGATCACTAAAATGTAAAATGAGGAGTCTTGAGCTTGAAGCTTTAGCCAATCCTTTGTCCCTAGCATCTTGAAGGAGTTCCCACAACCTTTAGTCCATGCCACTCCATTGTTGAACTTATCTGAAACATGCTAGATTGAGATGTTAGTCCAACAAGAGATATGTTGTCATCAATTATCAAAACCACCTAGGGAGCACTTGTGCTTTCAATCTCCCCCTTTTTGGTAATTGATGGCAACATACATCAAAGCTTTAGATAAAGATATAAAGAACAGCAAGTAAAGCTTTGGAAGGACATGTAACAAGCATAGGCTCCCCCTACATGTATGCACTCATGTAAATATGAAATAGAGAGGCATGTGAGAGCATAACCATGACAGAGTAGGCAAAGTGTTACATGTATCTTGGCCATATGCATCAGAGCAAAAGATTATCAAAGAAAATACCTTCATGCTCATGAGTCCTTCTTGCAAACAGTATGTACATAAGCAAGAACTCCTCATACTCATGATTTTGATGCATATCCTTACCTTGTGGTCTTGAGTTGGCTTAGGATGGAATGAACCTGCACAAACAAGGTTAGATAACACAGGTACGTCCACTAGCCAGAGCAAACAAAATAAACCACAAGAATACCAAGATTGGGATGACATGTAGAGGGTGAGTACAAGGTACCATATTGAATTCAACATGTCCCAAAGAATAAAGATATGCAATGAATTTGACTGATTTCTTTCCCTTAGGTGTCTTGCTCCCCCTGAATCTTACATGGGATATTGGAAGAAGATAGGAAACAGAAAATCAGAGCTGAAGGTTATGAATAGAACTAAATTCAAATGAGTTCATATGAACATGTCTTTCCCCCAAAAAGACATGTGGCATCTCTCCTCTTGAACATCAAGCATCTGGGATCCTTGAGTATTCTCTCCCCCTTGGAGATTTCTTTTCCCCCTTAATATATGGGATCCTTGAGTATTCTCTCCCCCTTGAGGTCTCTCTCTCCCCCTTAATATTTTCTCTCTTGTAGGTTTGGTCCTTGAGACTGTTTCTCTCCCTTGATGTGATCTCTCTCTCCTACAAGCTTTGATGTGATCTCTCTCTCCCCCTTTGACATCAATTTCCAAGAAGGTTTCTCCTGGAATCCCTCGAATAGGTTTGGTCCTTGAGATTCAGTACAAAGCAGGGAATAAAACTGTGATGCTTGTAGAGGACAAGATTCATTGAGTGGAGCTGGATCAGAAGAAATATAGAATATGTGGCAAACTGTTTTTCCTGTTGCGAAATCGGTGCCACTGAGTGGCATATTTCGGTAGTACCGAAGGGATTCGGTTGGACCGAAAATGGCAATTCGGTGAAACCGAGTTCATCACAGAGAAAAACACTTGTCACCTCAGCTCACTAGTCAGGTAAGATCTCACAAAGATTTGCAATGGATTAGCTGAAAGATTCGCAAGGAATTTGATGCAGAAACATGCAGAACAAAAATAAAAAAGAAAAGGGTAAAAGGTTTCTAGATGAAGTTTTTTTTGATTGAAGAATAAAGAAACAAATATGCAAGGGACAAATGCAATAACTCAGAAAGGAACACAAGAGAACTTCATCTAGAATTGGGCGGTGACATAGTCACCTATGTTAGAGTATATTGACTTAGGAGTCAAGTTAGAACACTTGATCATAGGTCATACTCATCGTTTAAGCTCAAAATGGGGTTACCATTTTTCGTTTAAGCATCTTGATGTATTCACATCTTGTTGAGTTGCTTTGACTCATGTCTTGGAGTAAAGCTTCTCTAAGATGGAATAACATACCTTGGGTGGTGATGTGGTTCTTGCTCATGTAGTTGAACTTGTGTGGGTGCTCAAGGTTGATGTAGCTCATCGAGAGTTGGGAGCATCATTTGGAGTTTGGGTTCATCTACCTGCATGGGTTAGTTTTTGCAAGGAAGAGCACTTGTGTATCCAAAAATGACAATCATGAAGCTCAATCATAGAATTTGTCAAAGGATATGTTTGTATGGTTTTGTGCTTCCTTGTCTTCAACCACTATTGTGTAGAGTCTTGGTGATGTAGAGATCGCTCAGGATATGAGTGAGTCGCAATCTCATGGAATTAAATTCAACCAAGCACCTACATGGGTTAGACAACATGCAAGGTACAAATGTATCCAAGACATAAGATAGTTATCATGAGAGATATATCATGGATTAGTCATAAGCTCATGTCTTGCATGTATCCAATGGAGTTTCTACTCCAAGTTCGAAGCATCAATGATGTTCAATTCTCCTCTCAACCTGCAAAATGCTTTATCATCAAGTGGTTTAGTAAATATATCCGCTAATTGCTTGTCGGTGCGAACATGCTTAAGATTGATGTCACCCTTAGCAACATGATCTCGAATGAAATGATGACGAACTTCAATATGCTTAGTTCGAGAATGTTGTACAAGATTATGACCAATTTTGATAGCACTTTCATTGTCACAAAGCAGTGGAACATGTTTCACATAAATCCCATAATCTTTAAGAGTTTGAGTCATCCAAAGTAATTGAGCGCAACATGAACCAGCGGCAATGTATTCAGCTTCGGCGGTGGATAAGGATACCGAGTTTTGTTTCTTGGAAGACCAAGACACAAGAGATCTACCAAGAAATTGACAAGTACCTGAAGTGGACTTTCTATCAACCTTGTCTCCGGCATAATCCGAGTCGGAATAGCCAACAAGATCAAAAGAAGACCTCTTAGGATACCAAATGCCAAAATTTGGTGTATGGATTAAATATCTCACTATCCTTTTCACAGCCTTAAGATGACAATCTTTAGGAGCAGCTTGATATCGTGCACACATGCACACACTCAGCATAATATCGGGACGTGAAGCACATAGGTATAACAATGAACCAATCATAGAACGATAAACCTTTTGATCAACCGGTTCACCATCTTTGGTTAAATCATTATGTCCACTAGTAGGCATGGGTGTAGACATACCTTTGCATTCTTGCATATTGAACTTCTTGAATAAGTCCTTGGTGTACTTTGTTTGAGAGACAAATGTACCTTCCTTAGTTTTCTTGATTTGCAACCCGAGAAAGAATTTGAGTTCACTCATCATAGACATCTCAAACTTCTCTGACATTAGCTTTCCAAACTTTTCACTAAAGAGAGGGTTAGTTGAACCAAATATGATATCATCAACATAAATTTGGCATACAAATAGTTCTCCATTAACCCTTTTTGTAAAAAGAGTAGAATCAATTTTACCAATTTCAAAACCACTTGTAGTAAGGAACTTGGTCAAGCATTTATACCATGCTCTAGGAGCTTGTTTAAGACCATAAAGAGCTTTGTGAAGTTTGTAAACATGATTTGGTTTCTTGGGATTGATAAAGCTGGGAGGTTGTTTGACATAAACTTCCTCCTCTATTTCACCATTTAGAAAAGCACTTTTAATGTCCATTTGGTACAAGGTGATATTATGGTGATTAGCATAGGCAAGTAAGATGCGAATGGACTCAAGTCTAGCAACGGGAGCATACGTCTCACCATAGTCCATACCTTCGACTTGTGTGTACCCTTGGGCGACGAGACATGCTTTGTTGCGAACCACTTGTCCATCTTCATCTTGCTTGTTGCGAAACACCCATTTGGTACCAATGATGTTGTGGTTGTTGTCGGGCTTCTCAACCAATGTCCAAACTTGGTTTCTCTCAAAATTATGTAGCTCTTCATGCATAACGTTTATCCAATCCGGATCTTCCAATGCTTCTTCAACCTTCATTGGTTCAATGCTAGAGATGAATGAATAGTTTTCACAAAAGTTAGCTAAACGAGTTTTTGAGCGAGTGATTCTCCCGGTTTGTATATCATTGAGGATTTGCTCGACAGGATGATCTTTGGCAATTCTTGCTCGAACTCGTGAGAGCTTTTGCTTGGGTCTTCATTGAACATCTTCTTCATCTTGTTCTTCTTCTTGGCCTTCTTCATTGTTGACGTCGTCGTTCTCTTGTCGTGGTGGAGAAGGAGGTTGTTGATGTTCGTCTTGACGTATTTCCTCGTTTTCTTCATCTTGATGTGTCCCACTTGTGGATGCTTCCGTGTCGATTCTTGGTTCACCTTGTCGTGAAGTAGAAGCTTCCACTTGGACAGATGAAGTACTCTCCTTCACCTCCGTTGGACGAATTTTGCCAATGGACAAGTCTTGAATTGCTTCTGAAGGGTCTTTGTCTCCTACATCAATTGGCAATTGCTCTACTTGCGAGCCATTAGATTCATCAAACTTCACATCTACCATCTCCTCAACCTTTCGGGTGAAATTGTTGTAGACACGGTAAGTGTGAGAGTTTGAGCCATAACCAAGTAGAAAACCTTCATTAGATTTAGGAGCAAACTTTGAACGATGATGCTTATCAAGAATGTAGCACTTTGAGCCGAATACTCGAAAGTATCCAACTTGAGGCTTGTTACCTGTGAGGAGCTCATATGCCGTCTTGCCGAGTAGCTTGTGAAGATATAAGCGATTTGTTGCGTGACAAGCTGTCTCAACCGCTTCTGCCCAAAAGTGCTTTGGCGTCTTGTATTCATCAAGCATCGTTCTTGCCATTTCGATGAGCGTCCGGTTCTTCCTCTCAACAACTCCATTTTGTTAAGGTGTGTACGTAGCCGAGAACTCGTGTGAAATCCCTTCTTCGTCAAGAAAGGTGTCCACATTTGCGTTCTTGAATTCCGTTCCGTTGTCACTCCGAACCTTCTTGATCTTCACATCAAACTGATTTTGGGCTTTCCTAGCGAAGTTTCTGAAGATCTTCTGGACCTGCGACTTGTCATTAAGAAAGAACACCCACGTAAATCTTGAAAAGTCATCAACTATAACTAGACCAATAGAATTTCCACCGAGACTCTTGTAGGCGTTGGGACCAAAAAGATCCATGTGAAGTAGCTCGAGTGGCCTCCTTGTGGTCATGATATTCTTCACGGGATGTCATCCTCCAACCTGTTTACCTGCTTGACAAGCACTGCAAAGTCTATCCTTATCAAATATGACATCGTTAACTCCGAGGATATGATTTCCTTTAATAAGCTTGTCAAGGTTTCTCATGCCAACGTGACCTAGTCGTCTATGCCACAACCAACCTTTTGAGGATTTAGCAACAAAGCAAGTTTTAGGTTGTGCCTTTTTAGAGAAATCGACAATGTAAAGATCACCTCTACGCATACCCGTAAAGACCATTTTATGATTGTCTCGACGAAATACTTGGCAATCTACCTCAGTAAATAGGACATTCAAACCGAAATCAGCAAGTCTAGATACTGAAAGTAAGTTGTAGCCAAGAGATTCAACGAGCATGACATTTTGAATGGAACTATCATGTGAGATGGCCACCTTACCGAGGCCAATCACTTTACCCTTTGAATTATCACCAAAGGTGACATATTTTCGAGGGCCGTCATTTTCAGCAAGCTCACGAAACATCTCTTCATCTCCGGTCATATGATCAGTACATCCACTATCAAGAACCCATTCCTTTCCTCCTGATTCATATCCCCGAAGATTTGCCATAAGACCAAAATGTCTCATTGCATCATCAAGATCGAAGTCACTATCATCCTCATTGTAATATTCATGTTCATCATGATCTTGTGATTCATCATTTCCTAGAGAGGGTAATTCATCAGATAAATGATCATCAAAGTGGTCACTTTTATGAATTCTTATAGCTTTGAGTATGATATCATTAATGATTCCAACATCTCCTTTAGCATGCTTAAGATTGGCAAGTTCAAGACGACATTTACCAAAACTAGGATCACTGGAGTTCAACTTACTCAAGGCAATAGATTTATGGAGAATTTCATCCAAAGTTTTCAAGGAATGATTGGGAAGCCGTTCCTCAAGAAATTTCCATATAGTATAGGCGCAATTTTGAGTAGGCAAACTAGCAATCAAATTTTTGGGCAATCCTCTAATGATGAGCTCAATAGTTCTAAGATTGCGAATCATGTCAATATCTTCATCTAGGGTAGGATGCAAGGGATCAATATGGGGTGCACAAGGGCTAGCAATATACTTGTTCAAATGATATTGATTGAAGATTACAAGCATCTCATTTTTCCATTCATGAAAGTACTTTCCATCAAGAATAGGCACTCTATGTCTAAGACTCCCTAGAGTAGACACACCCATCTTCCTCCAATGGTGATTAAACCAAAGCAATGGAGACCAAGGCTCTGATACCACTTGTAGGATCTAGAAGTAGATGTGTCTAGAGGGGGGTGATTAGACACATGATGCTCAAGTTGCAATTTTTAAGCTTTTTAGGTTTAAGTGGAGTTTTAGGCACAATTTCAACACACACGATACATATCAAGCAAGCATGCAAAGAGTATATGAGCAGCGGAATGTAAAGCATGCAACTTGCAAGAATGTAACGGGAAGGGTTTGGAGAGATCAAACACAATTGGAGACACGGATGTTTTTCCCGTGGTTCGAATAGGTGGTGTTATCCTACATCCATGTTGATGGAGACTTCAACCACGAAGGGTAACGGTTGCGCGAGTCCACACAGGGCTCCACCCAAGGGTAACGGTTGCGCGAGTCCACACAGGGCTCCACCCACGAAGGGTCCACGAAGAAGCAACCACCCACAAAGGGTCCACGAAGAAGCAACCTTGCCTATCCCACCACGGCCATCGCCCACACAGGACTTGCCTCACTAGCGGTAGATCTTCACGAAGTAGGCGATCTCCTTGCCCTTACAAACTCCTTGGTTCAACTCCACAATCTTGTCGGAGGCTCCCAAGTGACACCTAGCCAATCTAGGAGACACCACTCTCCAAGAAGTAACAAATGGTGTGTAGGTAATGAACTCCTTGCTCTTGTGCTTCAAATGATAGTCTCCCCAACACTCAACTCTCTCTCATAGGATTTGGATTTGGTGGAAAGAGGGTTTGAGTGGAAAGCAACTTGGGAAGGCTAGAGATTAAGATTCATATGGTAGGAATGGAATGTCTTGGTCTCAACACATGAGTAGGTGGTTCTCTCTCAGAACATATGAGTTGGAATGGTGTGTGTGTTCTGATGGCTCTCTCTTCAAATGAGAAGAAGGTGGAGGGGTATATATAGCCTCCACACAAAATCCAACCGTTACACACAGTTTTCCAATCTCGGTGGGACCGAATCAATAAACTCGGTCGGACCGAAAATGTAAACCTAGTGACCGTTAGAGATTTCAGTGGGACCGACTGGATCAACTCGGTGAGACCGATGTGCTAGGGTTAGGGTAAATCCAAAACTCGGTTTGACCGATTACTCAAACTCGGTGGGACCGATTTGGGTAACAAGTGAAACTGAGATTTGGCCAAGCAAACTCGGTGGAACCGATTGCATATCTCGGTAGGACCGAGAATATTGCAATGGGTAACAGAGAGTTTGCAAGCCCATCTCGGTGAGACCGAGATCCCATCGGTGGGACCGAACTGATTAGGGTTTGGAAGTGGCTTATGACAAGTGAAACTCGGTGGCGCCGGATAGGAAAAATCGGTAGGACCGAGTTTGGCTTAGGGTTTAGGTCAAATGTGGAAGTGGGAAAGTAGCTGAGGGTTTTGGAGCATATCACTAAGCACATGAAGCAAGAGGCTCATTAAGCAACACCTCATCCCTCCTTAATAGTATTGGCTTTTCCTAAAGACTCAATGTGATCTTGGATCACTAAAATGTAAAATGAGGAGTCTTGAGCTAGAAGCTTTAGCCAATCCTTTGTCCCTAGCATCTTGAAGGAGTTCCCACAACCTTTAGTCCATGCCACTCCATTGTTGAACTTATCTGAAACATGCTAGATTGAGATGTTAGTCCAACAAGAGATATGTTGTCATCAATTATCAAAACCACCTAGGGAGCACTTGTGCTTTCACATAGGGGTCGGGAGGGAGGGTCATGACCCCCCTCCCACCCCCTGCTCGGCCTCGCGCTAACGCACGCAGTGCGCTAAGTACAGGGAACACAGGTGCAATACAAACCTATAGACAACTAAAAAAATGGGAGGAGGCAACCCCCACCCTACCGTACAAACAATAAAAAAACTGCAGGACGCAACTTTAGACAATGAAGTGCATTTGGTTAGACGAAGCAGTGCAGTATCATAAAGCAATGCAGTTTCAGGATACACACATGAATACAGGGGCTGCGACAAGTGCAGCAAAAAAATACACGTGCAGCACAAACCTGTAGACAAATGCAGTGCTTTTTGTTGGACGGAGAAGTTCGGCATCAGATGCAATGCAGTTTCTAGGACACATACGATACATATAAGCGTGGCAAATGCCAGTTCGCACAGAACGTAGTCGTCAACAAATAAATAATATATATATATATATAATGTATGAGTTGTTTATATAAAATACACACACAAATTCGTCCATACACGCTGCTGCAAAAGGCAAACAAAACACAACAACAGAGAAAAAAGTATTTTCATACATTATCTACCTTAGACAGCACACAAATACACAACATGAACCCTAGTCCTTGTCCATACACAGGCTTTTACCTAGGAAAAACAAATGCCAAATGACTCTGACTGCGTCTACGACTGCGACAGGGAAGTAAGCCCGAGGTTTGCAATCAGATCTCGTAGCTCAGGCAACATGTCTTCATAATACAAAATGTTAGAAGGATTGAACAGCAGCTTGAACATGTCCTCCGCCTTCCAATCTTCAACAGCAGGCTAAAAAGAAAATTTTAAAAAATGCAGACCAGTGATTAAAAAAAAGGTTGTCAGAAGAACAAAAAAAGTGAAAAAAATCAAAAAATAAAGGAGGTAACAAGAAAAGAAGAAACAGAGAAGGTATTATGTCGGATTTGACAATCTTCTCGACTAGACATTGGCCGCCATACAACTGCGTCAACCTTAGAACATAGATTCCTCACTAGTTTGTTCCCTGCGCTGGCATGACCGGGTAAGAGGGCTTCTCTGCCAATTTAACCCAGTCAGGGGGGGTTCTTAGATTTATACAATTTTTCACCATAAATCGCCTTCAGCAGCTGAGTCATCCTCCTCATCTGGCAAAAAAAGGAAGCACAAAGTAAAATAACACACGTCACAGATAAAATAACTATTCAGACGAACCGAAAGATACAAAGTTCTTCTCAACGTCTAGACAGTCCCTCTTTTAAATGCATGTGAGCTCATTTCCTTTTATAACTTTTTTGCACAGATATTTTACATAGATTGGGGTTGTGTGAGAAAATGCAGTTCTATCATGCATATGTTGCAGTGCACTATATAAACAAGTGTGGTGCTATGTGTGCTAACATTGCATGTGTAGTTTATATAAAAAATGCGGTAGGAGAAACACAAAAAAGCTTTGCACTTGGCTAGAAAAAATGACACACCACTTCAGTGCAATCTGAGTGGTAGTCAGTCCTGCGCCACTTTGTCGTGACATCAGGATGGCCAGTATACTTCCTAGTGTCATGGATATCAATCGTCTAGCGATGCTGGTTCATCGTGTGTAAGGAATAATGACCATCCTTGGAGCGCGGCATCATAATTTGTTCACATAAAAAACCAAAAATGAAAATGAAAAGTTCGTTCTACACGTAGCACTAGGACCACTGTTCCAAAAATAACTATAAAAAGAAATGCAACAGACCAGAAAATAAATGACGGAAAACAATGGACTTACAAGTTTTGCATCCAACAGGTTTTCGTCGCCGCTCACAAAAACCTTGAACTGCTTAACTGCATCTTCTAAAACAAATGGGCTATGCACAACTGGCAACATAGGGTTTCCTTCATCATCTTTCTTCACAAAGGTTTCCATTTGAAGAACATACTGCACAGAAAAAGAACAAAAATAGGACATGAAAAAAAGAATAAAACATGCATGCACGCATGGACATGAAAAAACCAGTACAAGAGAAAAAATGACAGCACATGTTTACCGTGATAAATAAAGGTGAAAGTAGCACACATTCACCAGAACGATAAACTAAACCCAATTCAGAATCTTGCTTCCAGTACTTGATGACAAAATCCATGAGATACGAGTCCATTAAAGCTCCTTTGCCAAATGTATTCTAGATATAGTCAACATTGTAATTGTCAAAATCACCAAAAGGACTATTCACCATAAAGAACACGTTCCTGCAGTAAACATACACAGATGGGATCAATAAAACTAAAATTAAAAACAAAACACACAAAAAGGATGAAGGGCACACACATAAAACTTACTCGTGATATTTAGTTACAAAATCTTTGCTAAAAATGAGATCCTTTATTTTCCTCGCCTCATCAATATATTTGAACCTCGGAGGCTTCAATTTCTCTATAGAGCATCTCAACTTAAAAGCCCTCTCACCCGCCCTCTTGTTCAAAAATACTTCAGGCTCATCCATAGGAGGACGATTAATTGTTGCACTCCTCATAGTGACGCGTGGGCACGGTGTACCAAAATCATCATCATCAACATCAAATACATCATTGTCGGTGTACAAAAGTAGGGGCTCTCCTTTTGACCCCTTTACTTGTGCACGGGCAGTCAGAGCCGCGCGCCGTGGCCACACTTAGCAGGGCAGAGGAGGGAAGCCGGAGAGAAGCCGAAGCACAAGACAACCAAGGCAACCCCAAGACCAGAAACACAAAAGAGCAAGAGGGTGGGTGGACTCCCCCGGCAAGAGCCTTGCCGGGGCAGCCTCCGCGGCCCCGGTAAGAGCCTTGCCAGGGCAACTTGGCCGATGCCAGCAGAGCAGGCCACCCTTGAGCCCGTGGTTTCCAACACCACCAACCAACTACATTGGAACCAAGGCTTGGGAGGCGCCTTTGTGGTGGCATGCAGATCTTTGTCAAGATCATGAACACACAAGATCAGATGAGGACCAGAAGACGGCGACCCTCGGCGGGATCCTAGCCAAGGAAATCCACAAGACCCCCGGCAAGCGCCTTGCCGGGGACGACTGCAATGCCACGGCAAGACCCTTGCCGGGCCCCTGGCAAGACCCTTGCCGAGGGCATCAGCGGGGCCACAGCCAGGCCTGCGCCTGCCAAGACTCCACCGCCGTCCCCAGGTAGCTGCTAGCTCAACCAGCTGGGCAGGCACATGCGTGGCGACGAGCGGCCTCTACACCAACTCAACAAGCACCTGTGTGGTGGCATGCAAGTCTTCGTGAAGGCTCCACCATCGCGCCAGCCCAGCAGCCAGCCAATGTGGCGCCATGATGCCTCATCAGCTCGGACGCGTGTCGAGGCCAGGCGAGGCGGCGACAGCTGGGATGTGCTTCCTTGCCGTCCCCGATAAAGCAAGGGGGGCACGTCGACAACACATTAAATGCGTTTGTCCGATGGTCCCAGAGGATAGGCTTATCGACTGTAGACCTTTCCACCTCCTGTGTGCCACTGTGGCAACCCCTTTTGCCTATAAAAGGAGGCCCGAGGCGTCCAGGAGAGGGATTCGGATCTTTTGGGCAAGTTACACCCCGTAGCTAGCTCAAGAACACAAGAACACTCCAATACATCCACCAAAGCAGGACTAGCGTATTACGCATCTTCGCGGCCCGAACCTGGGAAAATGATCCGTGTGCTTCTTGTCAAACCCGCTCTTTGCACAACCTTGCGCCCGCCAACCATAGAAGGGATCCCAGTGATTCCATAGGTGTCGTTTCCACCGACATCTTTGGCGCGCCAGGTAGGGGACGCGGTTGTGAAAATCTGGTCTAGCGGTTAGCCTAGTAGTTCTTCATCGCCATGGCTCCCAAGAAGAAGGCGGTCATGGTGATCGGTTCGTCAGGGGCCGGACGGCCCGTAACGGTCCGGGCGAACAGCGGGTCAGTCGCGGACAGGACCCGAGGCGCGGCCCGTGAGCACCAACATCGCTCTGGCGGTCAGAGCCTGGAGAGCGGCAGCGTCCGTGCACAGGGCGACGGGCCGCACACCGCCAAATATAGAGACGGAGCTGGGCCCCCCGCAGGCGGCGCGGGGCCCTTCGGGGGCGGCGCCGCGCCGCCCATGGGTGGCGCGGCGACCTCGAAGATGCCTATGCCGGCGCCCACAGCACGCTCTTCCCAGGGTGTGCGCGACGAGCAGGGCCACCACGCTGGAGAGCCTGGCCGCCGCCGTGGGAAGAGTCTTGTACATCATCTGCGGGACGAAGGAGGCCAGCATGCCCGCCGAAGTGCTGGCGAAAATGGCACGCAACCGCTAGGCTGTGGTAGAGGTCCTTCTAATGTGGTTAGAAGTCGAAGCGCGCCACGGTCCATGCAGCTTTCGCCGCCACCCACGCCAGCAGAAGCTTTGGCGCGCGCGCAGCTGCTCCTCGACTTCCCTCCTGCTACAGAAAAGCTTGACGAGTGGAGAGCCACTATCCGGAGCCTCATCGGCGTCGCCAACAAAGACGAGATACGGCCGGTGGGGCCCTCAGGCCGGCGATCCATCGAACCTCCGCACGCCAGCGGTGGAGGGGCCGGAGGCGCCGCGGCCATGGTGCACTCTCCTCCTCCACGCCAGCCACCGTAGGTGTTGGTCCGTCGTGATGACGCTTGTGATAACATTTCCATAGCATCGTCTGACCCACAGACCCACCGCGACCAGCGCCAAGTTCTTCGGGAGCAAGCCCATGAAGACGCTCGAACCACCATCGAGCACTGGCTTGATACACGCCACCAGTCAGATAGGCAGGCGGGGCCCGCTATGGATCACCCAGCGTCGGGAGGCTCCGGCATCCTACCTTACAAGGTGGGTTGCCCAGCCTTTACCCGCAAGCTGCAGCAGTTCCAGTGGTCGTCCCATCGCACGTTCAAGCCCGACATCGGCGAGAAGTACAACGGCAAGACCCACCCGTCGGAGTTCCTCAACATCTACACCATCGCGATGCAAGCCACTGGGGCTTGCGACGATAAGGTGCTTTCCAATTACTTCCCGTTGGCCCTGAAACCCAATGCCATATCTTGGTTGATGCACTTGCCGGTGTATTCCATTTCTTCCTGGTCGGACCTGTGTCATGAGTTCGTTGGTGCCTTCACTAGAGGCCACCAAGCTCATGGCCAGGCGAGTGATTTGCATATCATTCCCCAGAAGGAAGGTGAAAACCTGCACAAGTACATACAGAGGTTTAGCCAGGTGCAATACAACATCCCAGATGTTCATCCCGCCGCCATGATCAGCTCGTTCCATCAGAATGTGCACAACCGCAAGATGCGTGAAGAGATGGCGATGAACAAGGTTAAAGATGTGGCCGAGCTTTATGTTCTGGCCGATAGGTGCGCTCGGGATGAAGAGGGGAGGAAGTACCCCGGCGAAGACGCCCGTGCGAAAGCCGACTCTACCGACGAAGACACCGCTGCCCCGACGAAGAAGGGTCGGTGTCGCAACAGGAAGCACAAGGGTAAGACCGTGCTTGCCGTCGAGGGATCCGACGACACCGGCGCCGCCAAGAAGGCCAAGGCAGACGACCCCGGCAAGGAGATTGCCGGGTGCGCCGCTTGCCGGGCCTTGGCGGCTGCCGACAAGCTAGGAGGCTTCGACAAGCAGTACTGCAAGATCCACCGCACCAAAGGCCACGACCTCCAGAACTGCCGACAAGTCGAGCTGCTTGCTGAAAAGAAAAAAGACGAGTATGAGAGGCGGGACAAGGAGAAGGGCCAAGATGGCGCTGAAGGATCCGGCAAGAAGTGTGGTGGCCAAGGAGGTCGCCGCGGCAAGGATAACCAGCAAGAGAGGCCCGCTCGGGGCCGCGACAAGAAGCAGGAAGACGATGATCATGACGAGGACGACGTGTCCGGCGAGCATGAGTTTCAGAAGGCTACAGAGGCCATGTGCGTCGATGGTGGTGCCTCACTGCATACTTCTCACCGCCAGCTCAAACAGTGGGCATGTGAGATCACAGCAGCGGAGCCCTTGTTCGACGCTCAGAAGCCACTGAAGTGGTCCAGCACGCCCCTCATCCTTGACGCCGAGGACCACCCTGACCGCACAACTGCGGTCGGGTGTTTGCCAGTGTTGGTCTCGCCAACGATACGCAACCTCAAGGTGAACAAGATGCTGGTTGACGGCGGGGCCGGTCTGAACTTGTTCTCACCCGTTGTGATCAAAAGGCTGCAAACTCCTGATGGAGACCTCGAGGAAACGGACACCTTTCAAGGGGTCAACCCGGGAAGGAGCCACACATTGTCTGTGATATTTGGAGGCAAGTTGAACTACATGACGAAGAGGATTGTCTTTGATGTAGTCGAGATCCCCTTGCCCTACAATGGGATCCTCGGCCGCCCGGCACTAGCCAAGTTCATGGCGGCATCGCACTACGCCTACAACACACTGAAGATGCCTGGGCCGATGACCATCATAAGGCCCTATTTGGTTCCAAATAAGTCACCAACTTATAAGTTGAAAAGTGCAAAAAGTGACTTATTTTGCCAAACGGACCCAACTTATAAGTCACCCCAACTTATAAGTCATAAGTTGCTCCACCTCAACTTAAAACTTATAAGTCACCTCCCTTTGCATGGGTCCCACCACCTTTACATAAAAAACAAGGTGGGAAGATGTGCTCAGGTGACTTATAAGTCAGGTGGCAACCAAACATGCGTGACTTATAAGTCACTGGTTTTAAGTCACCTGACTTATAAGTCAGGTGACTTATTGGAACCAAACAGGCCCTAACCGTCCCCTCCGACAAGAAGGACGCGCTGATCTGCGCTGACCAACTCTACCGAGAAGCAGTTGCAGCAGCTGCCGCCAAGGCACTTTCTCCTGCCCCTGAAACCCTAGGAGGGAAGAAGAACACCGGCAAGACCTCTCGCACCCACTCCGGCAAGCGCACCTCTTCGGAGTGTTTTGCTATCATCGAGGACATGCCAGAGAGCTCCACCGGCAAGAGCAAGAAATCTAGAGCTGCACCACCAGAGACCAAGAGGGTGTCCATTAAGGTGGATGGCACGGGAGGGGCTTTCACCATAAGCTCCACCCTCGACAGCAAATAGGAAAGCACGCTCGTCACTTTCCTACGGGCGAATGTCGATGTGTTTGCATGGCAAGCATCCGACATCCCCGGCGTTCCCAGGGAAGTGATTGAGCACCATCCTGTTGACTGTCCCCATGCGCGACCCATCAAGCAGAAGGCCAGGAAGCAAGCTTTGGAACAGCAGGAGTTCATCACAGAGGAGATCAGGAAGTTGGAAGCGGCAAGCTTGGTGAGAGGAGTGCTCTATCCGATGTGGTTGGCCAATCCGGTGGTGGTGCGCAAGGCGAACGGGAAGTGGAGGCTGTGTATTGATTACACAGATATCAATAAGGCTTGTCCTAAGGACCCCTTCTCGTTGCCGCGCATTGACCAGATTGTTGACTCCACGGCCGGGTGCGATATGTTATCATTCCTCTACACCTACTCGGGCTACCACAAGATCTTCATGACAAAGGAAGATGAAGAGAATACAACATTCATCACCACATGTGGTACGTATTGCTTTTTACGGATGCCTTTCGTGTTGAAGAGTGCTGGCTCGACATTCGCAAGGGCGGTCCAAATTGGTTTTGATCCCTAGCTACATAGAAATATGGAAGCTTATATGGATGACATAGTGGTTAAAACCAAGGACAAGGCAACCCTTGTATAAGACTTAGAAGAGACGTTTGCCAACCTACGCAAGATCAACCTCAAGTTGAACCCTGAGAAGTGTGTCTTCGGCATTCCGTCCGGCAAACTTCTCGGGTTCTTTGTGCCGCAGCGTGGGATCGAGGCAAACTCGGACAAGATCAAGGCTATTGAGCAGATTGAGGCACCCAAGTGGATCAAGGATGTGTGTCGGCTCACTGGCTGCATTGCCACCATGAGCAGATTCATCTCCAAGTCTGCTAAGCGTGCCCTTCCCTTTTTCAAAATCTTGAAGAAGGCGGGCCCGATGGAGTGGAACCCAGAGGCTGTGGTAGCGTTGCAGGATCTAAAGAAATACCTTTCCTCTACACCAATACTGGTTGCGCCTAAACCACAAGAGCCGTTGCTGCTGTATCTGGCGACGACGAATCAAGTGGTCAATGTCGCGCTAGTGATGCAGAGGGAGGTCGATGAAGAGGAAGTGGCAATGGGAGGACCGGTGGATGGCGAGCTAGAGATTCCCCCGGCAGGGCCTGGCACCGGCAAGGCAAGGCCCCCGGCAGATTCTGACGCCATCGGGACAAGGCCCGCGCAGCCAAATGAAGTGGTGCAGAAGAAGAAGATGATGCAGCACCCGGTTTACTTTGTCAGCTCCCTCTTGCAGGGGGCTAGGTCAAGGTACTCTGATGTGCAGAAATTGCTCTTCGGCCTCCTTATGGCCTCGAGGAAGCTGTGTCATTAATTCCAAGCCCATGAGATCACTGTTGTCACCCGCCTCCCATTGCAACGGATATTGCATAACCCAGACGCAACCAGGAGGATTGCGGAGTGGGCCTTGGAGCTGTCGAGCTTTGGTTTGAAGTTTGAAAGTACTTTGATGATCCAGAGCAGAGTCTTGGCGGAGTTCATTGCAGAATGGACCTCAACGCCCGACAAGGAAATCCAGGAGACCACTCTCCCCAGCAAGGAAGCAAGTCACAACTGGATCATGTACTTTGACGGGGCTTTCTCGCTGCAAGGCGCCGGTGCTGGTGTGCTACTCGTCGCACCCACCGGAGAGCACCTCAAGTATGTAATCCAAATGCACTTTCCCAGGGAGATGTCCACCAACAACACTGCTGAGTATGAGGGGTTGCTTGCCGGTCTCAAGATCGTGGCAGACCTCGGGGTTAAGAAGCTCATCGTTAGCGGTGATTCACAGCTTGTCGTCAGACAAGTCAATAAAGATTATCAGAGCCCGTTGATGGAGGCCTACGTAGATGAGGTGAGGAAGCTGGAGGAGCGCTTTGACGGTATACAAGCGGAGCACGTTCCCCAAGTAGAGAACGACATCGCCGATTACCTGTCAAAGCGTGCTGCATTCAAGCTACCTGTGGAACCATGTACTTTTTTGCTTCGGTTAACTCAACCATCCGTCGAACCATCAATGGAGCAGAACAAACGGAGGAAATCAGGCCCCGGCAAGTACTTTATCGCTGAGCCCCCGAGGGCCGCCGACAAGGGTGTTGCCATGGATTTTGAGCCTGCTGAGGAGCGACTGACTCCGGCAGGCCATCAAGCCCTGGCCATAGAGACGGCCGCTCCCATGGCAGAAGAAATGCCTTTGGTCCTTGCTGTCGAGCCCCAGGCTCTGGCATGGGCATAGCATACTGTCCGATTCCTCCAAACAGGGGAGCTTCCTAAGGAGCAGGAAGAAGCGGATAAAGTAGCCCGTCAGTCTGCTATGTATCAGTTTGTCGATGACGTCCTGTACAGGAAGAGACCGAACAATGTGATATTGACGTGCATTCCTCGGGAGGAAGGACTGGAGCTGTTGGCAGAGATACACGGAGGCATATGTGGCTCCCACATAGGGTCGAGGGCCCTTGCCAGCAAGGCATTCCGGCAGGGTTTCTTCTGGCCCACTACCCTCCAGGATGCGACGACACTAGTAACCAAGTGTGAAGCGTGTCAGTTCCATTCGAAGAAGCTTCATCAACCAGCACAAGCCCTTCAAACAATTCCTCTTTCCTGGCCATTCTCGGTCTGGGGGCTCGACATCCTGGGCCCTTTCCCCCGCGTTGTCGGGGGCTTTGAGTACTTGTATGTTGCAATCGACAAGTTCACAAAGTGGCCGGAGGTGGAAGCAGTGAGGAAGGTGACATCACAGTCAGCCGTCAAGTTCTTGAAGGGGCTAGTGTGCCGTTTTGGTGTGCCAAACAGAGTCATCACCGACAACGGCACGCAGTTCACAAGCCACACCTTCATGCAATACATCCAAGACCTCGGCAGCAGGGTTTGTTTCGCTTCCGTGGCACACCCACGGAGCAACGGCCAGGCGGAGAGGGCAAATGCTGAAGTGTTGCGAGGCCTGAGGGCAAAGACTTTTGATAGGCTGCACAAGAGCGGAAGGCACTGGATTGATGAGTTGCCAGCGGTTCTTTGGTCGATCAGGATGATGCCAAATTGAGCCACTGGCCAGACACCCTTTGCCCTAGTATACGGGGCAGAAGTAGTTCTCCCCACGGAACTCATATACGGGTCACCTCGAGTGCTCGCTTACGACGAGCTTGAGCAAGAGTGATTGCGGCAAGATGACGCAACGCTCCTTGAGGAAGATCGTCTTCGGGCGGCTGTGAGAGCAGCACGCTAACAGCAAGCCTTGCGCCACTACCATAGCCGCAAGGTTCATGCCCGAAGCTTTGAGGAAGGCGATCTTATTCTTCGGCACGTTCAATCAGCCAAGAATTTCGACAAGTTGACGCCAAAGTAGGAAGGCCCTTATCGGATAATACGAGTCACCAGGCCCGGCAGTCCGCCTGGAGACTAAATATGCTATTCCAGTGAGCAACTCCTGGAACATTGAACATCTTTGCAAGTTTTACCCATAAGGCGCGGTTGACAGGCCCCCCGGCAAACCACCTTTTGTACAAGCCTTGCCGACAAGGCATGTAAACCTTTGTACAAAGCCAGGCGCAGACCCAGAGCATAAATAAATGAAGCACTGGCGCCCTAAGTTTTAGCATGCATGCTAGGTTAAGTCTCTCCGTCGGTTAGGGTTGATAGTGCTTAGCGACAACTAACCCCTAGCCTAGAGGTCGAGTATGCGTCTTTCTGTCCTCTTTGGATCGCATGGCACATGGACACTTCTGCTGAGCCGCTTGGGAGAAAGAGAACGAACCGGTGCTCCGGCCTGGCAAGCCAAGATTGCCGGGGGCTGAAGACACAAGGATCTAACCATGACAAGCCAAAGTTGCCGGGGGCTGCGGATTCAGATAAGTCCTTCATTCCCTGTTGTGCATTTCCGTATGGAACTGGGACATGTGAAACCTCATTTGTATTCTTAAACCACCGTGCTCCCCTTTTCCTGTACCCAAGAGCTATCCCTTGGGTCGAACTTGGTCGTAGTCGCGGTGGCAAGGAAATGAACGAACGGCCTAACTATACTTCGCCCCTGCCTCTGCCAAGAGCGTGAGAGTGGCCGATTGAAGTGAGGGGATGGCAAGGCCTGTTGCCCGGCGACAATGTTTATCTTAAAAATAACAAGGATTCTTTCCTTGGCATGGGCCTGGCTCACGCACAAAGAACCCGGCAAGCACCCTTTTTCATTAAAAAAGTCCCATACAGGTACAGTTCATACGGGATTAAAAACATGAGCAAGGGGATTACAAGTCTTAAAATTAACAAGTGCCCGCGGGCTTACAAACTAAAAAGAGATAAGGTGCCCGTAATCCCTTTCTTGTCCCTCTCCTCAGAAGGTGGAACAAGACAGTAGGAGGGAAAAAACAGCGCCTAGGCGAGGTACGAGGGGCAGAAGGCACCAAGGGAACATCTCGGTGCCGAGAGGGGAGCTGGAAGACGAGGCAGCAGGCCGGCAATACGCGACGAAGGGTCGGTGCCCGCGTACTCTGACTTGACGGACGCCACATGCCTTCTTCGCCTTCTCCGGCCCTCCTACGCCAGCCGCCCGAGGAGGCGATGGGGAACGCGCCGATGGAGAGCTTGACGAGGAAGGCCCTCGGCAGGGCGCGAGGCCGAGGGAAGGGCGACGCGGTCAGTCGGGGTTGAGGTCGGCATCCCACCGCTCGATGCCCTCGTTGTCGCTGTCGCTATCCTCCTTGTCACTCCCACTCGAGGAGGAATCTTCATCGTCGGAGGAGCTCTCCACGCAACACTTCAGGCGAGTTCCAAGATCTCCGAAGACCTTGACGGAGAGCAGGTTGTCCTCCATTAACTTGAAGTAGAGGATGAGCCCCGCCGTCAGGCTGTAGATGCGAGCGAACGTCTTCCATCCGCAACGGAGGTACATGACCTGAGGAGCGGGGAAGTCGACATCGACCCGGGTGCCGCCATTCCCGCAGCCCCTCATGTGCAACCTGGGGGTCTAGGGAGGGTCAAGCTCCATCTCCCGAGCAAATGGGGTGGGGAGGCGAAGACGACTACGCGGTAGCCGGCGCAGCCGGATGAAGAATTCACGGGGCTGGTCCCCGACGTGGCCCTCCATCGGGGGAGACATCGCTGGTGGAGGCGGGGCCGGTGCGCCGCCCCGTCCACCTCTTCCCCGAGCGCCACGGTGACCTCGGCCTCACCCCTCCCCTTCCTCTCGTGGCTGGCTCCGCCGCCACGAGCTCTTGGGAAGGGGGAGGCGCTGTCGAGTAGCGACCCTCACTGCCACCGTTGAAGGGTCGGCACCCCCTCTCGCCATGGCAGATGGAAGAAAGGAGCAGAGGTAGAAGGAGATGGACGATGAAAGAATGTGGGGGTGCCATCCCCCTCCCCCCTTCTTATAAAGGGGCGGGGTCCAGGCTCGGCTGCCCCACTCGACCAATCCGGTCATCGGGAGCGCATGGAATCAGGACCGACCCGCTGCCCCAATCGGCGATGGCCTGGTTTCCCGCCTCCACCGCCTGCCACCTGCATGAGGGACACGTGGCGAGCGAGCAGAATCGAAGGGACGGGTGAGGCGTCCCCACCCCGTGATCGTGAGGCACGGGCGCCTTGAAAACCGCGACCCGAGTCCACCCAGTAGGTGAGCCTCGCCTATGCGTCTCCCTCTTTTTATGGGGAAAGCGCGAGCCGCCTCCTTTCCCATTTACTGCGACATGACGCATGCATGTGGAGACCGCCCCAGGCATGACCCCCACATCACACACAATCCTCCACGTCGCGCGTTCAACGCGGGTTGTGGGGAAGCGCCGCGGACGAAATAGTTACTACGGTAAAAATCCGCCCCACCTGCCCGCGCACCGTTCTGGGCCTGGCCCTCGCACTTATGTGTGGCCTAGACCCGGGGGCTACTGTCGGTGTACAAAAGTAGGAGCTCTCCTTTTGACCCCCTTTACTTGTGCACGGGTAGTTAGAGCCGCGCGCCGCGGCCACACTTAGCAGGGCAAAGAAGGGAAGCCGGAGAGAAGCTGAAGCACAAGACAACCAAGGCAACCCCAAGACCAGAAACACAAAAGAGCAAGAGGGCGGGGTGGACTCCCCCGGCAAGACCCTTGCCAGGGCAGCCTCCGCGGCCCCGGCAAGAGCCTTGCCGGGGAAACTTGCCCGATGTCAGCAGAGCAGGCCACCCTTTAGCCCGTGGTTTCCAACACCACCAACCAACTACATTGGAACCAAGGCTCGGGAGGCGCCTCTGTGGTGGCATGCAGATCTTCGTCAAGATCATGAACACACAAGATCAGATGAGGACCAGAAGACAGTGACCCTCGGTGGGATCCTAGCCGAGGAAATCCACAAGACCCCCGGCAAGCGCCTTGCCGGGGACGACTGCAACGCCGCGGCAAGACCCTTGCCGGGCCCCCAGCAAGACCCTTGCCGAGGGCATCAGCGGGGCCACAGCCAGGCCCGCGCCTGCCAAGACTCCACCGCCATCCCCAAGCAGCTGCTAGCTCAACTACCTGGGCAGGCACATGCGTGGCGACGAGCGGCCTCTACACCGACTCAACAAGCACCTGAGTGGTGGCATGCAAGTCTTCATGAAGGCTCCACCACCGCGCCAGCCCAACAGCCAGCCAACATGGCGCCACGACGCCTCATCAACTCGGACGCATGTCGAGGCCAGGCGAGGCGGAGACAGCTGGGTCGTGCTTCCTCGCTGTCCTCGATAAAGCAAGGGGGGCACGTCGGCAACGCATTAAATGCGTTTGTCCGACGGTCCCAGAGGATAGGCTTATCGACTGTAGACCTTTCCACCTCCTGTGTGCCACTGTGGCAACCCCTTTTGCCTATAAAAGGAGGCCGGAGGCGTCCAGGAGAGGGATTCGGATCTTTTGGCACGTTACACCCCGTAGCTAGCTCAAGAACACAAGAACACTCCAATACATCCACCAAAGCAGGACTAGGGTATTACGCATCTTCGCGGCCCGAACCTGGGTAAACGATCCGTGTGCTTCCTGCTAGACCCGCTCTTTGCACAACCTCGCGCCCGCCAACCGTAGAAGGGATCCCAGTGATTCCATAGTTGTCGTTTCCACCGACAATCATGTGGAGAGCTAGGTCGAGAAAAACTTCCACCGTCAGGTCCAGGCGCCACAACTGTGTTCAAACCATCTCCAGCCAAAGAACCAGAATTATCTGGAGAGATTTCAATAGCACAATCCTCCATAACCACCTCAGAACCCTGGGACTCAGACAGTGACGTACAACCCTTATGAAGCCCCCCATCAAAACCTAAAAACGTGTAGAAAAAACATGGAAACACTCAGCACAAAATACAAAACAAAAAAATGTAATACATCTCAATAATATAAAAAAATGTAGTTCACTAAAGAAGAGAATGCATCCCACTTGTCTACAACAATGTAGCCCGCTTATAAAGAACAATGCAGCTCACTTGCCCCAAAATAAATGCAACTAACTTATCTACAACAAATGCAGCTCACTACAACAAAAATATAGACATCCATTCTAAATCACGCATTTAACTAAACACACTAGTAAAAAAGGCCTTAAGAAGCGGAAGCAAGCAGTAGACAAAAAATAAATAAGGGAGATAAAGAAGTTCACTAAATCAACCTTTAACTGCAAAAATTAAAAGTGATGTTAAATCGAGGCAACACTTTCTCGATGTGAGCCAACTATAGAGCATGGCCTTTCTGATGTAGCCAATGTGCTCCACCCCAAACTGAGCAACTCGAGCACCATCCCAAGTCTGCAAGAATTGAAACATATAGAATCCACAATCATGCTTGCAATAAAAGAACAAAAAACATTAGTTTCACAAAAATGAAAAAAAAAACTTGAGCAGTATGGTGGAGAGGGGCTATACGGAACACACCCATTTGGCTACATTGGGACAATGACATGTTTCAACACAAATCCATCAAGTGTAGGAGGATTTAGCGGCTCATCAGAACTTGAGCTACCTTCTTTCCATGCACGCTTGATATTTTTAACCATCCTCCTAAAAACCCTGATCGCATCAGGGTTGCCAGGTTTATTGAGTGAGTCAAGAAAATCGAACTGCCTTTCTTTCACATTTAACGCAACTACACAATAATGACCAACGCCATCCCCCGTCTCTAGTGGATCAAAAGTTGCAAACAGGACCTGTTCAAAGCACGAAAAATAAATAAAATTATTATAAGAAGAAGAAATAGAACACTATAAAAACAAACACACAAAATATAGTTTTCGACATGTAAAAACGTTACTCACCATATCCTTTTTATCAACACGCTCCTCGGCTTTTCAAGAGAACATCATTTTAACACTCCTGCCTACAGTACCACCATTCCAAATACTTGTGTGCCGAAACAAAACAAAAAATGAAATAGTGCTCAAGCAAACAGGTCATCGCACGAAATCAGAAAAGAAAATCAAAAAATAAAACAATTTTTTTTTGCATTCTTACACAAATATGGTACGGGACAACCATCGTCGGAGGTCCCTTAAACTTATCTACTAGCAAAGAAACCCCAAGATCTACAAGACCTGTAGTGAGTAATAGCAGCGTACAAAAAGCCATACTTCTTCTTCTTGTCCTTCCGAGCCCTCGTAATAGCAGCGTACAACTCATTGTATCTTTTCAGAAGAGCTAGATCAATACTCGACGTTGTCACAACAGGAAGTTCGCCATCTATAACAAAAAGATTAAGTTCACTTATCCAAAAGAATGAAGTTCAAATATTAAGATAAGGAAATTCTGCTAGCTATTTTGAAAATCATCAAGAAAAGATCAAGTTTCACTTATCATTAGACATCTAATACAGCTACCATAGTAATTAAACAAAATGAATGAGAAAAACTTCAACTGCACTATTCGAAACAAAACTCTTGCCTTCAGTGTCAGAGTCTTCATGTTGTTGTTCTTTAGAGCTGACCAAAACATTTTCTTGGTTAGGTTGCGACGAATCCACCACAACCTCACTAGACTGCCCTTCTGAAGCAACATCAGCATTCTCTGGATTTACAACAGTCTGGTCAACCGCAACATCCTTAGATACTTCAGGAACATCGTTGGCCGCCAGACAAATAGGGGAAGCAACAACACTAATAGCAGGAACGACATTCTCCAGTGGCTTTTCAATGCCAAAATCAAAATCTTCATGCTGACTAGGGGAAACATCATCATGGGATTCCTGAGCTACACAACGATCTGCATCGTCAACGGCAACCGATGCAGAAGCATCAACACTGCCACCACCATCAACAGCACAACCCCCCTGGTTCAGATCATCATGAACTTCTACGTTTTATTCTCCGGGCCATGGAAAGTTTAAAAAAGACACAATAACACAAATGAGCATGGGGATGATTAACACAACAAAACACAGGACACTTATGTCAAAGAATGCTGATAACATACGCAGAACAACTGCAGCCCACGTATGCAAAACAACTGCAACCCACATGTGTCAAAACAACTACAACTGCAACCCACATATACGTAAAAAAGAACTACAATTCACTTTGTCAAATGCTGCAGTTCAGTTATGTTAAATATTGAAGCTTACGTATGTAAAAGACTATGAACCACGCATGCGAAAAGAACTGCAGTTCACTTCTGTCAAAGACTGAAGCTCACACATGTAAAACTATTGCAGCTCACATATGTAAATGAAATGCATATGAGTGAACATCACATCGTACATCAAGTTTATAACAACAACAACAACAACAACAAAAAATTAGATTACAACCCACTAACAGAAAAAGTAATTCAACTATACCTTATCAGCTACAACATCCGGAGGGGACGATGCATCAGCCAAGACCTCATCCTTCCCAGAGCCATCGTAGGACTCTTTGTGCACACACAAGCAGCAACTCCAGTCTACATGCATAGAACAAACCAAAAACGAAAATAAGACGGTAACGACCAAAAAAGAGAAAAACTTCATCTATGCACAAGCAGTACACACTTTACAATCGCCAAGTACACAAAAAATACAATAAAATGGAAAGCAAAAAATGCAAGTTCAAGAAGAGGGACGTATGGCAGAAGTACTTGTACCTGACCAATTCCATCGTCCCTAGATACATGGACACCAAAAGATTCCACTCCAGCCTATCACAAAAAACAAAAAAAATAGTGAGGAGCAGTCCACATAATACACAAAAGAGGTTCAAAGGCACAAAAAACCTAGAACATATATTATCAGCGCAGATGCTAGCGTCCTGACGGTTCATTTCATCCAAAATATGCTCAACATCCTTCTCATACCAACCGCATTTTTCCTCCTGTGAATGTCTCAACTGAGCATACGAAGACTGAATATTCGTCACTGCAATCTTCAGGCTTTCAATCACGCTGCAATCAAAATTGTGAGCAGCAACAATATCTTCATCTCGTGGGCCATGGCCAACAGGGAAAAAACCAGCAACTTTTCTCAACCTGTCACCAGAGGTTGGCGATTCTTCAGTTAACTTCAAAACCTTTAGAATAAGCTCATCAATCTCCTCGTGTTTTTTGCCGCCAACAAATGTCTGTTTAGAAGAGCTTCTATTATCAAACATCTGACGAGCACATCCATGAAACCATGAGTATGCGGCACATCATCATCACAGGCAGGAAGCTGGCTACATATAGGATCATAAAACCTAGCATGAGTGCTAGCCCCCGCATTAGAGCTGCCACATATAACTGTAGCAGGATGGTTGTACACAATATAAATGACGCCTTCCACTGCAAAAAAGACAAGAAGCGAAGAGAAGTACACATGTGAGTACTAAAAAGTTTAGATTTATAATGACTGCACCTTTTTTTAAACAACTCAGATGCACTGACCGGCAGCTTCCCAAATTTGTAAGTTTCCAAGTAAATCTTTCCCTTGACAAACACATCCTCATTGTATAACTTCATCAGGTCCTTGGTTGTCAGGTATGACGCACGTGGCGTTAACGTGTGCATAACTGAAAATTTGCGAAGCTTCAAGCAATCAAGATACATAATCAGGGGGACAATGGCACAACCCTCTGCACAATTCTGCTTGCTGCCTTCTGTTTGCCACCTCACTGCAGTTGCCTGCAACTCATCAACAACAAGCTGGCAAAAGTCCATCTGCGCCATTACCGCATAATCCATGTTCTCTACCATTGCAGCAACTCTACCCAAACGTACTGCAGGCCCGGGGCACACCAAATTCTAGTAAAGTATCAGGAAGAGCACCGTCACAGCAAGATCAACAGTCACATGATCATCTTCCTCCACCAACACCTTCAACTTCTCAAGCAAGTCCTTGACACCTATACTATTTGAACGGTCAAAGCCAAGCTCATCCTTGAGGGCAGTCAACGACTCATCATGGTCGCTGGTAGCAGGCGTGGGTGCAGTGTGACGTCCCATAGGTAAATCAAAAATGTGATGAACTGCATCACGATTGATTCAAAGAACCCTGCCATTCCCAAAATCCATTATCATGGTGGCACGGCCAATCACTCCCATCAGATAGCACATGAGAATGCGTGACACATTTTTCTTTACTGTCAGTTTAAAGACAACGCCGAATCTAGCATCCCGAACACGACTACAGTGTGCCTCTTTCAATAAAGCAACAACCTTGCAAACAGTGGGAAGCGACAAACGTACGGTCTTGTTAAATCAAGAATCATCTCCCTCGGCATCATCTTCAGTTGCATTGCTCTTACTAGACTTCTTCCTCTGAGAAGAGGGAAATGCAGCCCACATTAGAAGATTAGCCATAAAAAAGAGACAGAGAAAACACAGATAGAATAACAATGAAGGAAACAAATGCAGTCCACTTCAACAAACCTTTGGAACAACATCCGCCTCCTCGCCAGAGTCAGCACCAACATCTTTATAGACATCATCACAAGCACGCTTGGGTAGACTCTTAGATGAACCACAGTCTTTGCGTCTACCAGTATGAACATCCCTCACAAAATCAGCAAGCACAAAGTCATCATCGTCAGAGTTGGGACCTTCAGTGGCATGTAGTCGCTTGCGTTGAGAATCCTTTCCACCAGTTTCAGCAATTCTCTTGCCAAGATTCTTGTTCATGCCAGCAACATGTGGACTCCGCCGAGGAGTACCACCTTCCTCAGCAACAGTGCTCAGCCTCTTCTTCTGCAAAGCAGGCTACTTCACCTTGGCAAATTTGGCACCCTTGGCACCATCTGCAGCTCTCCTCTGCTTCTCCTTCTCTACAAACTCTTCTGAGTCACTTTCAAACCTCAACTTCTTCTTGTTTTGCTTCAATTCATATGCACAAAGCTGATGCAAGACCATCCAATCCTGTGTAACTTGCTCTGTACCATCAACAGACTGCGATTGTGTTTCAGACAAGATGGGACATCTCTGGTCAAAGCTCACACCAACATCACCCTCTGCAAAATAATGGTCAATCAATTGAGTAACCTCCTCAAACCTAGGCGCCCCAGGATGGAAAACAGACACTGTGTCAAAATGAAGTTTGACTATGGTCGTTAAAAAGTGCATAAAAAGAACAAATGCAGTACACTTAGACATATAAATGCAGTGCTCCAATCATAAGCTAGAATAAAAATTAATGCATTGTACAAAAAATTGAATAAAACAACAATGCAGTTCACACATACATATAGTGGAGTTCACATATACAAATAAATACAGTGCTACATACACTAACTTCACATTTGTTCCCAATAAAATGACGGACTAGATACAACAAGGGAACGCCAATTTGTACAACATCAAGTAAGCAGCATACACAAAATAAACAAAGCGTTCACATACCAGAAGGAGGGGCCACACTTATGGGAGAAGATTCAATCGGCGAATTTGCTTGATGTCCTCCCTCACCACCATGATCCTTACCACTAGGACAACGAGAGCCAATTGGTGTATCATTATGAGCATTGCAATCACCTACTGGATTAAAAAAACGAGAAACATAAATTACAAAACATCACATGACAAAATAATGCAAACGAACGCTGACAACCAACAGAGCATAAACAAATATGTAGGATGAATTAGGAAACTAGATAAACATCAAACAAAATAAACAAAGCCAAAAAATAAGCACTCCACATACCCTGAACTCCTCCTCCCATTCTGCTCGGCGAAGACATGGCGTTTGCCTACAGCACAAGGACGAAGTGACAGATATAAGCAACAAAATCGGTGAAATCCGACGAAACCCTAGATCCACCTTGCTCTGCCTACAGAGCACACACGAGTATCGACTTCAAATCGAGATAAAACCGCGTGCCTATGGAAAAATTACACAAGCAAAAACAGCAACAGCAACTACGAGAATCACGAAACTAGATGAGGGGACGATCAAGACCGAGGCCAAGGGGAACGTACCACAAAAAAGGGGATGAACGGCGGCGGCCGGGGGGCGGCGATGGGAAAGGGCTGCGGGAGCGCAGCGGCAAGGGCTCGCGGAGCGGACGGTGACGTGGAATGCAGGAATAAGGACCACTTGAGGGCAGCGGTTGCTGCGGGCGTTGGCAGTTTTGCTCGAGGGAGAGATGCCTCAGGAGAAACTGCAAGAGAGGAGAGGGGATTCTTCTCGGTCTCTCTCCCTGTCAGCGGTGCGGTTGGGATCGCCTGGGAGGAACACGTAGGAGGCCCGCGTGGCAAAGGGTCACATAAAACGGGCCGGCCCAAAAATAGCTCGGCTGAATAAGTCAGACTACATCGAAATGCACATGATGCAGTTCTCTATGAAGAACAATGAAGTTCAGATGGTAAAACAAAATAAAATACATGTAGTTTGTAAAAAAAGTAAAATTCAAAAACAACGCGCGTGTTAAGAAAACGCATCCGAAAAAAGTCTACCTTCAAATAAGTGCCACATCAAAAAAGGGGGGAGGGCAACCCCCCCCCCCATACCCCTCCCGTGCCAGGTACTGGAGCAAGTACATGCAAAAACAGATGCAGTACGCAGCTCTAGAAAAATGCAGTGCATTTGGTTAGATGAAGCAGTACGATATAGCAATTCAGTTCCGGATTACCTGCATGAATAAATACACGGTCTAGTCCACAGCGAAAAACTCGTAAAATTGTGGAATACATTGTACTTTTTTCAGGGGCTGCAGCAAGCACACGCAAAAAAACGGTGTAGTACGCACCTATAGACAAAATGTAGTTCTCTTTGATAGACGATGCAGTGCAGCATGATAACCAATGCAGTTCCGTGAACACGTAGGATACATATAAACGTGACAAATGCCCGTTCCCACAGAAATTGGTGGTTAAAAAGATTTACTGATCAAAAATAAAATAAGACCACGTTAAAAAAACCACGTTCGCATACAACCACCCATCCGAGCGGTGCCATCGCCACAAACCCACGATCACAGGCGCAACACCAACCCACGATCTGCACAACCGCATCGTCAGCGAGATCGTGTAGTTCATCCGATGTGGCCATCCCACCCCGTGCCCTCCCCTTAAATTCAGACCCCTGCCAAAGGCCTTCTTATCCACAACAACACAAGTATCCATTGCGCTGCCACCAAATTGCTCCATCACATCGATCTCCGCAGAAAACACCAAGCCCTACTACCGGCGATGGCGTTCTTCGACGAGTACAAGGACGTGGAGGCCCACGGCAACACCAAGTTGCACGTCATTGTGACGCCCTCGATTCAATCGTACACTAATCATACACACAAATGTGTACGATCAAGATCAAGGACTCACGGGAAGATATCACAACGCAACTCTAGACACAAATTAAAATAATACAAGCTTTATATTACAATAGAGAGAATTTCAGGGTATCTTGTAATAACAAGATCAATGGGATAGAATGTAAGAATGGCAAGTGTAAGTAGTTAAACATAAGGATTAACTGGTGGTCGGGAATAGCAAAAGCGGTGGGCACAAGATCTCGAGAGAATATCAGAGAGTATCTTCAGAATCTTCTAGTATAGCAAGCGACCATCTGGAATGAGGGGCTCTCCGGGAGGAAGTAGTTACGAGACCCTAAAGTTAGAGTTAGCAAAATCTTATAACCCGAATAGAAGAGAAATCAGAATCCCAGAGTAGAGGTCGAGGAGTAAAAGATCCTAGTACCACTCAATGGCGACGTGGGCCCGTAAGACACACAGCCAATGTTAATAAAAGTTTTTCAGTGACTAGACTCGACTTCGGCCAAGGAGTTGGAGAGGGGGCTACCTACAGGCAGTCGGCTCTGATACCAACTTGTGACGCCCTCGATTCAATCATACACTAATCATACACACAAATGTGTACGATCAAGATCAAGGACTCACGGGAAGATATCACAACACAACTCTAGACACAAATTAAAATAATACAAGCTTTATATTACAAGCCAGGGGCCTCCAGGGCTCAAATACATAAGCTCAAATACACAAGAGTCAGCAGAAGCAACAATATCTAAGTACAGACATGAGTTAGACAAGTTTGCCTTAAGAAGGCTAGCATAAAAGCAACATCGATCGAAAAGGCAAGGCCTCCTGCCTGGGAGCCTCCTAACTACTCCTGGTCGTCGACGCTCTCCACGTAGTAGTAGGCATCGATGGTGGCATCTGACTCCTGGGCTCCGACATCTGGTTGCATCAACCGGAAAGAAGAAGAAAGGGGGGAAAGGGGGAGCAAAGCAACCGTGAGTACTCATCCAAAGTACTCGCAAGCAAGGATCTACACTACATATACAACATTATCAAAGAAAGGTTGTATATGTGGACTGGGCTGCAGAAATGCCAGAATAGAGAGAAGGCCTAGTCCTATCGAAGACTAGCATCTATTGGAATATCACCATCTTGCAGCAATAGGAGGGAGTAGAGTAGCATAAAGTAAAGGAGTAGTAGTGTTATCAACCTCGGCCAGAGATCCTTTCTTGACTCCCTGCGAGAAAGCAATCCCAGAGCCATACTATCCAGTTATCATCACAATCCATTTCTCATCACCATCCAGTTCTCATCACAAGTATCCAGTTCTAGTTGTATCGATCGAGATACAACTCCAAGTGTCCGTTACCGTAGGACAAGCTATCGATAGATATTTTCTTCCCTGCAGGGGTGCACCAACTTACCCACCACGCTCGACTAACTCCGGCCGGACACACTTTCCTGGGTCATGCCTGGCCTCGGCCAAACAATACTGTCAGGACCCCGATTCCAAGTCACATCGACCCAGCCGGTAACACCTCATATCACTTTGCAGCCTCACGCACGGTAATCCCACGGGTGTCGCCTTACCATGGCCCGGGACCGTTTGCGCCTTTTGGCTGACGTATATGATAGTGTCACTAGCATCCATATGACAGAGGACCCGGGCCGACATGGCTAGTCGTGAACCCAAAGCGGCACTAACCCATGGGGTCAGGCATACATGAATCACATCGAGCATGTCGGTCAATAGCGTGTGAATCCGGGCTGTAGCACTGGGCTAACAGGACTCCGGTAACCCGGGCTGTAGCAGGCTAGGCAGGACTCCGGATGTCACCGCGTGACATTTCCCCGAAGGGACAGACACAGGAACAAGGTGAAACACATGCCGGCCAGTCAAGCGTCCAGAGCAGTAGTGCTGGGCTAGCAGGACTCCAGTGAACCGGGCTGTAGCAGACTACTATCGCTCAGGAAGCACTAAACTACATTTCCCCATATGAGAGGCTGCCAAGGATAAACAACTAGATTGTCGGATCCCACTCATACCAAGCATTTCAATCATACACACAATATGCCCGATATGAGTACATACAACATGGCATCACAACAAAACTCTACAACTCAAAGTACTTTATTTAAAAGGCTTCGAGGAGCCATACATAACATGTTCATACAGATAGGGGTCACACGACCCGACACTCAAGTCATACAATCATGCAAGCACATGCGGAAGCAACTTAGTCTGAGTATAGACACTAGAAAGGAAAAGGGCTTGAGGAAGCCTATTTATCTACAGCGGGCCCTTCCAAGGCTTGGACCACCACCTGGTGGCTAGTCACTCATCAACGTCGAGGTCTACATAGAACCCATTGGAGGGGCGGTGTTGTCGTCTGAAAACATTAATTAAAGCAACATGAGTACGGAGGTACTCAGCAAGTCTTACAACAGAATCCTACTATACATGCACATTCTCAAGAAGGTAGTGGAGTTATTGCAGCAAGCCAGCTTTGACTCATGGCTAAGCTATCCTACGATAGACACAACTTGTAAAGCATTTGTCGCACACGAGTCCACTAATCACCAACACAATACTCCACCGTGGATCCTCTCTCGTCAACCTACGAGAGGGCCATCCGCGGTACTCACACTTATCTTGAGGCTTTTAGTAGTATCCATTTACTTGTCTATGAACTGCATAGGTGACCAAGTAGTCATTTACCGCGGACGTGGCTATTCGAATAGTTTTATACCCTGCAGGGGTGTACTTCTTCACACACGCTCTCACCACTTATCGCCACTACACGACGTGTACTCGGCAACCTTCAAGCGGAAGCCCAACGAGGGTGTCGGCCACGACCTGACTAAACACACGAGTCCCTAGTCCAGGTTTATCGCCTATTCGGGTTCCATCCGCAGGGAGTCCGGCCGAGGATTCCACTAATGGCCCCGAACGATGTGTGCAGGGTTCCCGAGACACCAAACGGGCGAATTGGTACACCGGGCCACGTGCCTACCGCAACACAGCCCACCCCTAAGGTCAGTGCTGCGTGTGGCCCCCAGCATACTACAAACACCAGAAACTACTTTGCAACTCCCGGACAGAGGACAAGAGTGGTTAATAAGTCAAGAGGGTCCATTGGTTTCGGGCCCAACGCGTGGTAGTAGCTGAATCTTAAATCACACACACAGATATCAGTTCTTAAGGACGGCCTCAATGAAACAACCCACCATGTACTCCTACATGGCCTCTCATCGATACCTTTACCAAATCATGTTCAACACTTCACTCTCGTTACCGACACAACCTTTCACTCTAGTTCATCATCCCGATGAGCCAGACCTGACACTATTCTAAGCATAGCAAGCATAGCATGGTAGGAAACACAAATATGGCTCAATCAACTCCTACACATGCTAGTGGGTTTCATCTAGTTACTGTGACAATGACAGGTCATGCAAAGGAAGTGGGTTCAACTACCGCAACACACAGCAGTTTGAATCGCGTTGTCTTAATGAAGTAAACAAGAGCAGAAGTGAGATCATGGGTTTGTATCAGAATGATCAATGGGTTGCTTGCCTGATGTAGTGGTAGTAGGGTACTGCCCTTCAGACGGATATTCGGGGTTATCCTCGAAGGCAGAACCTACCACGAAAGACACGCCGAACATAATCAACACATGACGATATGCAACAATATGATGCATGCTATGACATGGCAATATGAATGTGTCCTGGCCTAATGCAAGCTAGAACAGAAAGGAATGAACTCATTTAAATCAAAGATTCAAATGTTAGTTCATTTAACATAGCCATATTAGTGCATTATCTTATATTGCTCAAATAGCAAGATTAACTTGTTTTGTCATGCATGAAACCATTACCAATGGATAGATTGAATTTTTCTAATCAAAATTCATTTATAAACCTTTGCATTTGGAGTTACAGATTAATTTCTATGAATTTTTGAAGTTTGCAACAATTTCTGAAATTTCCTATATAAAAATAAATCCAGAAATTAGTTATTGCGTCAGCAGTGCGTCAGGGTGACGCCAGTGGTCAAAGGGGACGTCCAGATCAACCTGACCAGTGGGTCCCGCGTGTAAGCAGTTATTTAAACTAACTAAATTTAGTTAATATTAATCTGGGTTAATTAGCAGGGGGTCCCACTTGTCATAGACTCAGGGGAGTCAACCTGGGCCCACCCAGTCAAAGTCAAAGGTCAAACCCACCGGCGTTTAGCCGCCGGCGAGGCCAGACGCGGCGGTGAGAGTGCATTAGCGCGTTCCGGCGACCAAATGAGCGGCGGAGGGCATCTACGCGTAGCTGGGAGCAAGCCGCGGCGTTTGGTGGTGGTGGTTGAGCTCGGGGTGGTCGGGAGCGTCGCCGGCGATGACGTTGGTGGTCACCGGAGTCGGGTGAAGATGAACCCGAGGCTACGGAGCACGGCGAGGCGCGTGGGGTGGTGCGTTGGGCTCCTGGGGATGCAGTGAGTGTGTTGGACACGGTGGTGTGGCCAGTGGTTGGCCAGTGGTTGGTCGGAGACACGTCGGAGACGAGCTCGGCGGTGGCGCGTGCAGTGAAGCTACATGGGGTCGCTGCGGTGCTCGAGAGCGAGAACGAGAAGGGGGAGGAGGTAGTTGGGCTCACGGCGGTCACGTAGAAGCAAACGGCGCGGCCGGGGACGAGCTGTTGCGGCGGTGACAGCAAAGGGGTTCTCCGGCGGTGGCGGAGTCGGGCGGGGTCGGTGCAGAGGCTTCGGGGCAAGCGAGCACTCGGGGCTCGGCTTGCTCGAAGGAGAGGAGGGCGGCGGAGCTCCTGGACATGGTGGCACAGCGCAGGGACGACGGAGAGCGACTACGGCGGCGGTGCGGCTGCGGTGGCATCGGCCATGGTGCGGGAGAGTGAGGGAGAGGAGCTGGGGAGGAGAGGGCGTGTCTGCGAGCTCGGGGGAGGAGCGGTGACCGACCCAGGGCGGCAGAACGGCGAGGGGAGGAAGCAGGGCGGCGGGCAGCTGCGTGGCGCGCGCTAGTGCCAGCGTCGAGCACCTGGCTGCCTGCCTGGCCGAGCCAAGCAGCTCGCTGGAGCGGTGGCTGGGCTGGGCCGGCAGATGGGCTTGCCATGTGGGCTCCAGGTAAGCCTCTGCCTTGCTTTGTTTTCCTTTTCTATTTTTCTGTAAGTTTGTGGCTTTATTAAAAATAGTTAGGCACTTCTAAAAATCCTGAAAATAATCAGAGGCTCTGTTTAGAAAATCTCCAATAGCCCACACTTATTTCCAGAATTATTTGAGCATTCAGAATATTTACTAGCATTTAAATGCCCAAATGCAATTTACATAAGATTTAATTCAATGACCTTCTGTTAACCTAGGAAATTGTGCACCAATTTTGCCAGAGGTTCTAACCCAAGACAAAGAGGGTGAACTTTTTAGAAGGGCATTTCAGGTTCATTGAAAATATTTTTAGTAAGCCTTAGTTGAATTCAGAGGGGTTCTGGGGCTTCTGTCTTCCCCAATTCAAATTTTTGATGAAAGGTAGACATGATGCAACACTCTAATGCATGGACTAGCTAGGATGTGACAAATACGCCGCAACCCGACCTAGGCTTAATAGAGAGGCTAGCACGCCGGACTAAACCTATGCCCCTAGGGGTCATGGGCCATCTCCCCGGGAACTCCTGCACGTTGCGTACGCAGCCGGTGAGCAGACCTAGCTACCTCCTTCAACAAGGCAGGTGCTTACGCAGTCCAACCCGGCGCGCGCCGCTCAGTCGCTGACGTCTATTAAGCTTAGGCTGATGCATACGACGCAGAACGCCCATACTATGCCCACGTGATGGTTAGTGCTATCAGGCCAGAGGCCCCTCGGATCAAATATCCAAATCGTAGTGGATTAGGAACGCGCGGTAACAAGCAGAGACTCACGAAAGATGTGACCCCGTCGCCCCGTCTCGAGGACTTGCGGCAAGGGCTAGGAATGCCCGGCCACGCCTCGTAATTATCTCGCGGGCACCCTCCAGGTCAACCCGACTCCTCATCACTCGCAAATATGCTCGCACGGGTACCCCTCGGGGCCGACCCATCTTCAGTAACAGGGTTTAGTGTAAGTCATAGTAACCATAGTAATTGTGTGTCTAACACCAAGGGAAAAACCTGAGGAATCACCCTTGACGGATTCCACTCGATGTAATCATCAAGGTGAACGTAAGAGGAACCACCCTCAAAGTTCACACTTGAGGGGTTGCACGACAGAGTCGTATCGGAAGTGGTTAAGGCGGAATCACCCTCGATGACCACGACCGAATAGCTACACTACAGGGTAACATCAGAAGTGCTGATGAGGTCTCACCCCCGGCACTCGATAGTAACCCAGTAGTGTCAAGCAACTAAGGGGAAAGTGATGTGCGGTGTCAGGGCCTGGTCTTCGATCCTGTTGATCGGGTCTTCGATGATGAAGCAGGGGCAACAAGGACAAGGTGGGGTCACTGATGGATCACTAACCAACCTATACTAAGCAGTTTCGGATAGGCAGATAAGGTACAATGAGCAGGTTACAAAAGCAGGCTATGCATCAGAATAGGAGCAAACAATAACAGTAGCAAAATCTAATGCAAGCATGAGAGAAAGGAATGGGCGATATCGGGATGATCAAAGGGGAGGCTTGCCTGGTTGCTCAGACGAGAAGGAGGGTCGTCGGTGACGTAGTCGATCACGGCGGCATCGGCAGCCGTCACGGGGTCTACCGAAGAGAAGAGGGGGGAGAAACAGTAAATACATAGAAAGCAAGTGCATAACAGGACAACAGGCAGAGCTAGACGTGTTCTAACGCGGTGCTACATGTTACCGGCGAAAGGGATAACATCCGGGAATGCTTTCCCGAAGTTTGGCATTTTCGGACAGACGAACCAGAGGGGAAAGGTTCGATGTTCGCTATGTTAGGGATGTGTGGCGGACGAACGGACCGCATATTCGGATTCGTCTCATCGTTTTGAGCAACTTTCATGTAGAAAACATTTTCATCCGAGTTACAGGTTATTTTATATGAATTTCCAAAGATTTAAACAATTTCTGGGATTATCTTTAATTTAAAAATGGACTTATTGCGCGAACATGATGTCATGCTGATATCAGCAGAGTCAACAGTCAACTCTGACTCGGTTGACGGGTCAATGGGGCAGTGGGGCCTGTCTGCCATTGACTGAGCTTAACTAATTAACAGCTTAATTAGTTAAAACGTTAATTAGGTTAATTAACAGGATTAATTAAGTTAATTGTTTTTAACTAATTAATTAATTAATATTTTTAAATATATATTTTTTAAAATTCTTTTGTTTGTTCTTTAAGGGCGTTGGGCCCACAAGTCATTGGCCCAGCAGGCTACCGGGCGGTGGATGCGGGCGCCTGGGCTTGGGCGTCCGCCCGAACACGCACAGGCGTGATGGAGGGCGCCGACGGAGGCCATGGCCTCGACGAGGAGCTGGCGAGGGTGGTCCCCGGCGGAGGCTCTGGCGGTGGCGGGGCTAGCAGGGGCACGGCCGGCGGAGGCGGCGGAGGTAGGCGCCCGCGGTGGAGCGAGGCGGGGTGGCAGCACGGTAGCCACGGTAAAGCGCGGGCGGTGCAGGAGGAGAAGCGGTAAGCAGGCGGTGGCAACGAGGGGGCGGCCACGGCAGAGCTTGGGCCATGGCGCGACGGCGGGGTTGGGTGCGGGGTGGCGCGCGGCGGCTACGGGCGTCAGTGGCCCGGCAGGAGCAGCAGGTCGAGCAGGGCGCAGCGCCGCGGGCGAACAGGGGGTCGCGGCGGCGATGGCGAGCACGGGGGAAGCGCGCACGGAGCGGACGAGCGCTCGTACGCGTGGGCACGCGTGGGAGCGAAGCTCCAGGCGCGGCGGGCAGGGCGCGCCGGCGGGGTTAGCAATGGCAAGGCCGCGCGCGGGCGTGCAGGAAGGGCGCGAGGGGGGACGGCGACGCGGAGCTCGGCAGCAGCGGTAACGGGCTTGGCAAGGGACGCAGAGGAGAGGGGTTCGGCCGGGAGGCTCACCGGGAAGGCACACAAAGGCCCGGCAACAGATTTGTAGCAGCAGAGGTGGCGCATTCGTCAGAGGATCTCGTCAGAGTCGAGGAAGAAGACGAGCTCATGGCGCTCGGCACAGCGGCTCCCGGCTTGACCCAGCGGTAGCAGGTGATGCGGGGGGAAATGGCGGAGCGGAGGGACTCGACAAGGAGGTAGGGGGAGTTAGGTGGCCTCCTCTACGCCGTGGTCATGGCGACGGTGGCGTTCGGCCCCGTTCCAGATCGACGGAGAGGGAGATGTGGAGAGGGGGCAAGAGAAAAAGATCTGGGGCTGCCCAGGGTGTCCGCGGTGGTCTTCTTATCCACCCCGGCGCCCTATAGCGACGCGAGGAGGCGAGGAGGCGAGCTGGTGTGACTGCGACGGCGAGCCGGTCGTCGGGTGCGCGTGCGTGCAGGGGGTAGGGAAAGGCCGACCCAAATGGGTCGGGCCACACTGTTGGGTCAACGGGGCCAAGTGCACAGTGCACCTTTCCCATTTTCCTTTTCTTTTACTGCATTGCCATTTTCTTTCTGTTTGCAAATTGTTTGGCTACCAAAACATTTTTGAAAAATGTCCAATCTGGCCAAATAATTATGATGCAATATACTGCACTGCCACAACAAGTTTGGGAGCAATATAATTCCATTTTGAATTTTTGCATTGCATTAAAAGAGTCGAAAAGGTGATCTTGGCTCTATTTTCAAGATGTCATAGTCATCCAGGTACTTTAGATGATGTTGCTACCCTGAACATAATTCAAAATGAATTATTTACAAAATTCTGAACTTTTTAGTTCCTGGATGTGGACAACTTTTATTTCACCTCATATTTGAATTTCAATTTGAGTTGGAATTTGAAATGAGATATGAGTCCAATGTGATCAAGCACTGTTCAGTAAAATGATTAGCTTAATCATAGAGGGTTACTGTAGCATGACACTGTGGGTGTTACAAATCTCCTCCACTACAAGAAATCTCGTCCCAAGATTTAAGTGGGGAAGTAAAGAGTAACTTCGGGAGAACTGACCCTTATAGGGTTAATTATCTGGTGAACAACTCAGGGAAAGAGGCAGAAGTATCTCTCGAGTTGAAACTTAATAAGGCATTGAGAGCAAAGTATGAAGGTACAATAGGGAGTTTCAACCAAATGGACAAACGATTGATACCTGAACAGAGTGTGAGAAAGGGGTTCAGAGCATCGGGAATAGATCATCTCTCAGAAGGTGGCTCATGACATGATACGAAGCCAAAAGCAAGAATATTTCGGAATCAAAGATATACAGGAGAGTCGGGTTTTGATCCTGTGGAACTGTGGGTTATGGGCCCACCATGTGGGTTAAAGGTAGAAAGGGGGATGACATCTTGCATGGTCATGATAGTAAGGCATGTCAGGGGATAGTCTGTCGGTTATGTTGGCAACAACGTCGGTACCAAGGGCGAGGGACGAAGAGAACCGTTTTCCTACTCGCAAGGTGAGTTGGACTAATAGGCAAAGTTCTCGTCCATCGGTGGTTACTGTAATGTCGTCAATAATAGTAACAGGGTCTTACTGACTGTGTTGTACACCGAGGTGTTTACATAAGCAGGGGAATATTACTGCTTGCTCTCCATTGGGCATCGAGTACATCTCAGTATAGATCTGCGAGGCAAATAATTGCACAAATGTCAATCGGGTTCAAGCATAGTTGCAAATCAGAGCAAAAAGCATTCGGCAGTAAAGATCACACCTTGTCTGGTTCATTGGCCTCGTCGAATGGTGGAACCCGCGTGAACCCCCTGGGGTTGTCTTTGTTTCTAGTGATGCCCTGCAGCCACTGCTCTACTATCTCCTCAGTGACTTCCTTCGGGTGGATCTCAGTGGTGTCATCAATACCTGAGTACATCCACATACGATGACCGCGGGCCTGGAGTGGCTGGACGCGTCGACTGAGAAACACTTCAAGCAAATCCACGCCAGTCACACCGTCACAGACTAATTGGACTGCTCGTTCGACTAGCATGTTCACCTCTGCTTTCTTCGCTGGAGTCACTTTCAAAGGAGAGGGCGGCTGGACTCGATCCACGGAGAAGGGAGGAAGGCCAGTCGACTGACCAGGGGTCGGTTGTTCTTTACAGTAAAACCAAGTCGACTGCCACCCTCTAACTGAATCGGGAAGTGTCATAGCTGGAAAAGTGCTCCTACCCCTCATCTGAATTCCTAGACCTCCGCACATTTGGATCACGTGCGTCCTCTCCTCACTCGGATTAGCCTTTTTCTACAGACTGGGAGCGGCAAGTAAAGATGTGTTTGAAAAGACCCCAATGCGGTCGACAGCCCAAGAAATTCTCACACAAAGAAACAAACGCAGCGAGATATGTGATGGTGTTGGGGGATAAGTGATGGAGTTGGGCTCCAAAGAAGTTCAGGAAACCCCGAAAAAAAGGATGAGGGGCAAGGAGAAACCACGATCAACTCATACATGAGTCGCGAGGAGGACGCACTCACCCTCTTGTGGTCGTGGCTCGGTCTCGTTTCCCGGCAACCGCCAAGACCCGTGGGCGATCAAGCCCCCTTCTGAATCGTGGATCGAATCCAGTCGCCCTGGATCTAGCCAGGCGGCAGGCCAGACCTCGATGACGATCCCCCCGACTCGTCTTCTTGCCCTTCGCCGCTGTCATCGCCTTCTTCGCACGCTCCAGAGCCGCCGTCTTGTCCTTCCCCATCATAGTAGGTTGCGCCCGAACGAGGCGGTGGCGTCAAGAGTAAGGGCGAATGCGGTGGAGAAGCACATGAGGAAGAAGGGGAACGAGGCGCACCATGCAAAACACATCGGCCCGGACGCCTTATATAGGCCTACTTCCGAGTGGCTGACCGGTGGGCCCAAGCGATCCTGTCAAATCCCGCAACAGTCACGCGCTTAGTACATGGCAAAAAAGGCAGCGCGAGGATCGAGGCGTCCTTGCCTAATCTGTTCCGTTTACTACGGTGCCCTCTGTCCTGCACGCTTCTCCAAATTTCGAATCCCGTGAGATCCGGGAATGGCAGCGCAACCAATCGCGCCAAAGATTTCATACCGCTCCAACACTCGAAGCATATCTGCATAAGTTCACTCGGCAAACTCTCAATGGATCAAGGCGACTGAAAATGGAGTTGAAAGTTTTAGCATGGTTCACCGACCCAGGTAAAATGCCCCTGAAGCATAAAAATCGGGTCGGAATTATCTTCAACCCTTCTCCACTCGGACCCCGATCCATTCGAGGGCTAATGACGATGACATGTACCTAGGGTAGGGTAATGGGCCTGACCTAGACACCCTTCCCTAGGACACTGCCCTAAAGTCAAAGACATTCAAAGCATAGCAGCATCTACCGACTAAAATCACCTCAGAGTGCAACCCACTGGACCAATAGCATTTCACTCGGATAACCCAATTCCATTCGACTAGGATATACTCATTCGACCACATTAGAAATCACTCGGAGTACAGAAGATCTAAAGTCACTCAGGAAGGCAACGGTCAGGCGTTCACTCCGTAGTCTTAATGATCATTTATATGCCTTTATTATTGGCGTTACCAGTAAGGTCTCACCTTTATGTACATTGAACCCCTTGTAACGTGGGCTGGCTGGGGTCCTGACGCACTCTATATAAGCCACCCCCTCCACTAGCACAAGGGTACGCACCCCCTGTAACTTCACGCATAATCCAATCGACCAAACCTCTGGGCACCGAGACGTAGGGTTTTTACTTCCTCCGAGAAGGGCCTGAACTCGTAAATCTTGCGTGCACAATCTCACCGTAGCTAGGATCTTGCCTCCTCCTACGTACCCCCATATTCTACCATTAGACTTAGAACCACGACTGTGACCTTCTCACCCGTAGCAATGCTTAAGTCTGTCCGAATCATGTTAGCAATTGCCGCATTTTATGATTATGAAATTTGGCAACTGGATGTTAAAACTTTATTCCTTAATGGATATCTTAAAGAAAAGTTGTATATGATGCAACCAGAAGGTTTTGTCGATCCTAAAGGTGCTAACAAAGTGTGCAAGCTCCAGCGATCCATTTATGGACTGGTGCAAGCCTCTCAGAGTTGGAATATACACTTTGATAGTGTGATCAAAGCATATGGTTTTATACAGACTTTTGGAGAAGCCTGTATTTACAAGAAAGTGAGTGGGAGCTCTTTAGCATTTCTGATATTATATGTGGATGACAGATCGGAAATGATACTGAATTTCTGAATAGCATAAAATGATACTTGAATAAGATTTTTTCAATGAAAAACCTCGGTGAAGCTGCTTATATATTGGGCATCAAGATCTATAGAGATATATCAAGACGCTTAATTGGACTTTCACAAAGCACATACCTTGATAAAGTTTTGAAGAAGTTGAAAATGGATCAGTCAAAGAAAGGGTTCTTGCCTATGTTACAAGGTGTGAAGTTGAGTCAGACTCAATGCCCGACCACTGCAGAAGATAGAGAGAAAATGAAAGTCATTCCCTATGCCTCAGCCATAGGTTCTATCATGTATGCAATGCTATGTACCAGACCTGATGTGCGTCTTGCTATTAGTTTAGCAGGGAGGTACCAAAGTAATACAGGAGTGGATCACTGGACAGCGGTCAAGAACATCCTGAAATACCTAAAAAAGGACTAAGGATATGTTTCTCGTTTATGAAGGTGACAAAGAGCTCGTCGTAAATTGTTACGTCGATGCAAGCTTTGACACTGATCCAGATGACTCTAAGTCACAAATTGGATACGTATTTATATTGAATGGTGGAGCTGTCAGTTGGTCTAGTTCCAAGTAGAGCGTTGTGGCGAGATCTTCGTGTGAAGCAGAGTACATAGCTGCTTCGGAAGCAGCAAATGAAGGAGTCTAGATGAAGGAATTCATATCCGATCTAGGTGTAATACCTAGTGCATCGAGTCTAATGAAAATCTTTTGTGACAATACTGGAGCAATTGTCTAGGCGAAGGAATCCAGATTTTACAAGAGAACCAAACACATCAAGAGACGCTTCAATTCCATCCGCGTTCAAGTCAAGGAGGGAGACATAGAGATTTGCAAAATACATACAGATCTAAATGTTGCAGACCCATTGACTAAGCCTCTCTTACGAGCAAAACATGATCAGCACCAAGACTCCACGGGTGTTAGAAATATTACTATGTAATCTAGATTATTGACTCTGCAAGTGGGAGACTGAAGGAAATATACCCTAAAGGCATTAATAAAGTTGTTATTTATATTTCCTTATATCCTGATGAATGTTTATTATTCATGCTAGAATTGTATTAACCGGAAACTTAGTACATGTGTGAATACATAGACAAACAGAGTGTCCCTAGTATGCCTCTACTTGACTAGCTCGTTTATCAATGATGGTTAAGTTTCGTGACCACAGACATGTGTTGTCATTTGATGAACGGGGTCACATCATTAGAGAATGATGTGGTGGACAAGACCCATCCGTTAGCTTAGCATTAATGATTGTTTAGTTTTATTGATATTGCTTTATTCATGACTTATACATATTCCTCTAACTATGAGATTACGCAACTCCCGAATACCGAAGGAACACTTTGTGTGCTATCAAACGTCACAACGTAACTGGGTGATTATAAATATGCTCTACAGGTGTCTCTAATGGTATTTGTCGAGTTTGCATAGATCGAGATTAGGATTTGTCACTCTGAGTATCGGAGAGGTATCTCTGGGCCCTCTCGGTAATGCACATCACAATAGGGCTTGCAAGCAATGTGACTAATGAGTTAGTTACGGGATGATGTATTACGAAACGAGTAAAGAGAATTGCCAGTAACGAGATTGAACTAGGTATGAGGATACTGATACGTATCCAACGTATCTATAATTTTTTATTGTTCCATGTTGTTTTATTATCAATCTTGGATGTTTTATAATCATTTTATATCATTTTTTGGTACTAACCTATTGACATAGTGCCAAGTGCAAGTCGATGTTTTTCCATGTTTTTTACATCACAGGAAATCAATATCAGACGGAGTCCAAATGCCACAAAACTTCACGGAGATTTTTTATGGACCAGAAGGAAGATATTGGGCCCTGGTTGCACCTGGGGGGTCCCAAGGAGGGGACAACCCACCAGGGCACGCCAGGAGGCCCAGGCGCGCCCTGGTGGGTTGTGCCTACCTCGGGTGCCCCCCGGACCGCCTCTTTGCTCTATAAATACCCCAAAAATCCTAGAACCCTAGGGGAGCCGACAAAATATTCATCCAGCCGCCGCAGAGTCCAGAACTACCATATCCAATCTAGACACCATCTCGGATGGGCTCCACCACCTCCATTGGTGCCTCTCCGATGATGCGTGAGTAGTTCTTTGTAGACCTTCGGGGTCTGTAGTTGGTAGCTAGATGGCTTCCTCTCTCTCGCTGAATTCTCAATACAATGGTCTCTGGGAGATCCATATGATGTAACTCTTTTTGCGGTTTGCATTTGTTGGGATCTGATGAATTTTGAGTTTATGATCAGTCATATCTTTTTATATCCATGAAAGTTATTTGAGTTTCTTTGATCTCTTATATGCATGACCTCTTATAGCCTCGTATTTCTTCTCCGATATTTGGGTATTGTTTGGCCGACTTGATCTACTTATCTTGCAATGGGAAGAGGTGCCCGGTAGTGGATTCGATCTTACAGTGCTTGATCCCAGTGACAGAAAGGGAAACAACACGTATGTATTGTTGCTACTAAGGATAAAATGATGGGCCCTATCTCTACATAGATAGATCTTGTCTACATCATGTCATCGTTCTTATTGCATTACTCCATTTTTTCATTAACTTAATACACTAGATGCATGCTGGATAGCGGTCGATGTGTGGATTAATAGTAGTAGATGCAGGCAGGAGTCGGTCTACTAATCTTGGACGTGATGCCTATGTAATCAACATTGCCTGGATATCGTCATAGTTATTTGAGGTTCTATAAATTGCCCAGCAGTAATTTTTTTACCCACTGTTTGCTATCTTTCTCAAGAGAACCACTTGTGAAATCTACGGCCACCGGGTCTTCTTTCTCATATTTTGCTTTGCGATCTATTTTATTTGCACTTTTTATTCAGATCTATTGAACCAAAAATAGAAAAATACTTTGCTGCACTTTATTTTATTTGCGATCTATTTATTCAATCTATTACAACTTTCTCCCGTCCATGCACCGTTTGAGGCACCGTACCCGAAAGGGATTGACAACCCCTTTAACACGTCGGGTTGCGAGGTGTTGTTATTTGTGTGCAGGGGTTGTTTACGTTGTGTTGCTTGGTTCTCCTACTGGTTCGATAACCTTGGTTTCATATTCAAGGGGAATACCTACCGTCGATGTGCTGCATCATCCCTTCCTCTTTGGGGAAATACCGACATAGCTTCAAGAGACATCAAAAGGAATTTCTAGCGCCGTTGTCGGGGAGGATCTTCAACATATACCAGGTTCCTAATCAGAAATCTCATCTCCTCGCAATTTACATTATTTGTCATTTGCCTCTCGTTTCCTCTCCCCCACTTCACAAAAATTTGCCGTTTTATTCGCTTCTCTTTTCCGCTCGCCGTTTTTCTCGTTGCCATGGCCGGCCCTAAAAAAGCTAGGGGGTTTTCCCCCAAGTTTTGGTGCTTTGGATAGCCCCTCCGTCTTCTCCAAGCTCATAGATAATGATGCTATGGAAGGACTTACCGGGATTGTCAAGGAAAATATCAACAATTTTGATGAAGACGATCTCGAAATTTTTCGTTATTTGCTTAATGAATCTTTGAAGGATGATTGGGATTGGCTTTTAAGAATTTGAGCTAGCTATGTGCCCCAATATCAGATAGAAATATACCTGAAAAGTCTTTATGTTGGTTTGCCTTCCTCCTTTAAGCAAGTTTTATATTCTATATTTGAAAACGGTTTTCTTGAAGGGGGATGCCGTTGATACTTATGAAAAGATGAAAACTATATTCGGGCACCCCAAGGGAGAAAATGTTGAGCCAACTACCCTTCTATACTTTTATCGAAATGAAAAGCTCAAAGAGATGAGGGCTAGTTTAGATACGAATTGTCGCAACGTGCTTAATCTTTCTTCTGCTATCAATGGTCATGTCCTTTCACAAAATGGGAGATTAAATGCCATTCATAGAAAATTTTCTATTTGATTTCGAAAGGACAAGGATGACAAAACATAGATCCTTGCTTTATGCCTAGCTAAGGGCGTACAACTATAGCGCTTGTTGGGAGGCAACCCAATGAATAAAATTAATTTTTGCTTTTTGCTTTCTGTTCTTGTGTGTTAGCACAATTATGCTACTGGTATGACTGTGTTTTTGTGTTTTAAGTAGTGTTCGTGCCAAGTAAATCCTATAGGATCTTCTTGGGTGATAGTTGATTGATCTTGCTGAAAAACAGAAACTTATGCAGTCATGAAAACAAATGTTGAAAATCACCAGAATAAGATAAAATGCCAATTCTTTTTGCAGAAGATTAATATACAAATTACCCAGGTCGTCCTATGTTTTCAGAATTTTTGGAGTTACAGAAGTATTCGCAAAAGTCAGATTGCTACAGACTATTCTGTTTTGACAGATTCTGTTTTCTTTGTATTGTGTGCTTATTTTGATGGATCTATGGTTTTCTTTGATGAGTTTTTGCCATAGAAAAGTTGGAATACAGTAGATATAATACAAAAACAAAATATGAATTGGTTTGATACAGTACTTATAGTAGTGGTTTGCTTTCTTATACTAACGGATCTCATGAAGGTTTTGTTGAGTTTTGTGTGATTTAAGTTTTCAAGTTTTGGGTTATGTTACGATGGATGAAAGAAGGATAGAAGAGCCTAAGCTTGGGGATGCCCCGGCATCCCAACGTATTATGCAAGAATGAGCAACCAACTAAGCTTGGAGATGCCCCCGAGTTGAAGGAAATATGCCCTAGAGGCAATAATAAAGTTGTTATTTATATTTCCTTATATCATGAGAAATGTTTATTATTCATGCTAGAATTGTATCAACCAGAAACTTAGTACATGTGTGAATACATAGACAAACAGAGTGTCACTATTATGCCTCTACTTGACTAGCTCGTTAATCAAAGATGGTTAAGTTTCCTAGCCATGGACATGAGTTGTCATTTGATGAACGGGATCACATCATTAGAGAATGATGTGATTGACTTGACCCATCCGTTATCTTAGCACCATGATCGTTTAGTTTATCGCAATTGCTTTCCTCATAACTTATACATGTTCCTATGACTATGAGATTATGCAACTCCCGAGTACCGGAGGAACACTTAGTGTGCTATCAAACGTCACAACGTAACTGGGTGACTATAAAGATGCTCTACAGGTGTCTGCAATGGTGATTGTTGAGTTGGCATAGATCGAGATTAGGATTTGTCACTCCTCGGAGAGGTATCTTTGGGCCCTCTCGGTAATGCACATCACTATAAGCCTTGCTAGCAATGTGACTAATGAGTTAGCTATGGAATGATGCATTACGGAACGAGTAAAGAGACTTGCTGGTAACGAGATTGAACTGGGTATGATGATACTGACGATCGAATCTCGGGCAAGTAACATACCGATGACAAAGGGAACAATGTATGTTGCTATGCGGTTTGACCGATAAAGATCTTCGTAGAATATGTAGGAACCAATATGAGCATCCAGGTTCCGCTATTGGTTATTGACCGGAAGTGAGTCTCGGTCATGTCTACATAGTTCTCAAACCCGTAGGGTCCACACGCTTAACGTTCGATGACGATCGGTATTATCAGTTTATGTGTTTTGATGTACCGAAGGTAGTTTGGAGTCCCGGATGTGATCACGGACATGACGAGGAGTCTCTAAATGGTCGAGACATAAAGATCGATATATTGGAAGGCTATGTTTGGACACCGGAATGGTTCTGGATGAGTTCAGGCATTTTCCGGAGTACCGGGAGGTTACCAGAACCCCCCCGGGAGTCAATGGGCATTATTGGGCTTTAGTGGGAGAGAGGAGGAGGCGGCCAGGTGGAGGGTGCCCCCCCCCCCAAGCCCAATCCGAATTGGGTGCCCCCTTTCCTTCTCTCCTTCTCCCTCTTCCTTCTTCTCCTACTCCAACTAGGGAAGGGGGGAATCCTACTCCAATTGGGAGTAGGACTCCCCCTTGGGCGCGCCATAGAGAGGGCCGTCCCTCCCTCCTCCCCTCCTTTATATAAGGTGGAGGGGCACCCCATAGACACACAAGTTGACGGTTGTCCTAGCCGTGTGCGGTGCCCCCCTCCACAGATTTCAACCTCGGTCATATCGTTGTAGTTCTTAGGCGAAGACCTGCATCGGTAACTTCATCATCACCGTCATCATGCCGTCGTGCTGACGAAACTCTCCCTCGGCCTCATCTGGATCAAGAGTACGAGGGACGTCACCGAGCTGAACGTGTGCAGATCGCGCAGGAGCCGTGCGTTCGGTACTTGGATTGGTTGGATCGTGAAGACGTTCGACTACATCAACCGTGTTACTAAACGCTTCCGCTTTCGGTCTACGAGGGTACACAAACACACTCTCCCCGCTCGTTGCTATGCATCACGTAGATGGATCTTGCGTGTGCGTAGGATTTTTTTTGAAATTACTGCATTCCCCAACACGAGTGGCATCCCCTCTTTCTTCCAACGACCATCGGTATTTTACTTGAAGCTATATTTTTATCCATCACATGATATGTGTTTTTCTTTGAGTGTCTTGTATGATATGAGTCTTTGCTTGTTTTATTTTGTGTAAAGGGAAGAAGGGGAACTTCAAGAAGAATGGCAAGCAAGTTGCTGCTCAAGTGAACAAGCCCAAGTCTCGTCCTAAGCCTGAGACTGAGTGCTTCTACTGCAAAGGGACTGGTCAATGGAAGCAGAACTGCCCCAAGTATTTGGCGGAAAAGAAGGATGTCAAAGTGAAAGGTATATTTGATATACATGTTATTGATGTGTACCTTACTAATGCTCATAGCAGCGCCTGGGTATTTGATATTGGTTCTGTTGCTAATATTTGCAACTCGAAATAGGGACTACGGATTAAGCGAAGATTGGCTAAGGACGAGGTGACGATGCGTGTGGGAAATGGTTCCAAAGTCGATGTGATCGCCGTCAGCACGCTATCTCTACATCTACCTTCGGGATTAGTTTTAGACCTAAATAATTGTTATTTGGTGCCAACGTTAAGCATGAACATTATATATGGATCTTTTTTGATGTGAGACGGTTATTCATTTAAATCAGAGAATAATGGTTGTTTTATTTATATGAGTAATATCTTTTATGGTCATGCACCCTTGATGACTGGTCTATTTTTACTAAATCTTGATAGTAGTGATACACATATTCATAGTATTGAAGCCAAAAGATATAAGTTTAATAATGATCGTGCAACTTATTTGTGGCACAGCCGTTTAGGTCATATTGGTGTAAAGCACATGAAGAAACTCCATTCTGATGGGCTTTTAGGAATCACTTGATGCTTGTGAACCATGCCTCATGGGCAAGATGACTAAGACTCTGTTCTCCGGAACAATGGAGCAAGCAACAGACTTGTTGGAAATAATACATACTGATGTATGCGGTCTGATGAGTGTTGATGCTCACGGCGGGTATCGTTATTTTCTGACCTTCACAGATGATTTAAGCAGATATGGGTATATCTACTTCATGAAACATAAGTCTGAAACATTTGAAAAGTTCAAAGAATTTTAGAGTGAAGTAGAAAATCATCGTAACAAGAAAATAAAGTTTCTACGATCTGATCGTGGAGGAGAATATTTGAGTTACGAGTTTGGTCTTCATTTGAAACAATGCAGAATAGTTTCACAACTCACGCCACCCGGAACACCACAGCGTAATGGTGTGTCCGAACGTCGTAATCGTACTTTATTAGATATGGTGCGATCTATGATGTCTCTTACTGATTTACCGCTACCGTTTTGGGGTTATGCTTTAGAGACGGCTGCATTCACGTTAAATAGGGCACCATCTAAATCTATTGAGACGATACCATATGAACTAGGGTTTCGCAAGAAACCCAAGTTGTCATTTCTTAAAGTTTGGGGATGCAATGCTTATGTGAAAAAGCTTCAACCTGATAAGCTCGAACCCAAATCAGAGAAATGTGTCTTCATAGGATACCCAAAGGAGACTGTTGGGTACACCTTCTATCACAGACCCGAAGCCAAGAAATTCTTTGCTAAGAATGGATCCTTTCTAGAGAAGGAGTTTCTCTTGAAAGAAGTGAGTGGGAGGAAAGTGGAACTTGATGAGGTAATTGTACCTTCTCCCGAATTGGAAGGTAGTACATCACAGAAGTCAGTTCTGGTGATTCCTACACCAATTAGTGAGGAAGCTAATGATGATCATCATGAAACTTCTGATCAAGTAACTACGAACCTCGTAGGTCAACCAGAGTAAGATCCGCACCAGAGTGGTACTGTAATCCTGTTCTGGAGGTCATGTTACTTGACCATGACGAACCTACGAACTATGAGGAAGTGATGATGAGCCAAGATTCCGCAAAATGGCTTCAGGCCATGAAATCTGAGATGGATCCATGTATGAGAACAAAGTGTGGACTTTGGTTGACTTACCCGATGATCGGCAAGCCATAGCTAATAAATGGATCTTCAAGAAGAAGACTGACGCTGACGGTAATATTACTGTCTACAAAGCTCGACTTGTTGCGAAAGGTTTTTGACAAGTTCAAGGAGGTGACTACGATGAGACCTTCTCACCCGTAGTGATGCTTAAGTCCATCCGAATCCATTTTATGATTACGAAATTTGGCAAATGGATGTCAAAATTACATTCCTTAATGGATATTTTAAAGAAGAGCTGTATATGATGCAACCAGAAGGTTCTGCGATCCAAAAGGTGCTAACAAAGTGTGCAAGCTCCAGCGATCCATTTATGGACTGGTGCAAGCCTCTTGGAGTTGGAATATACGCTTTGATAGTGTGATCAAAGCATATGGTTTTATAAAGACTTTTGGAGAAGCCTGTATTTACAAGAAAGTGAGCGGGAGCTCTGTAGCATTTCTGATATTATATGTGGATGACATATTGTTGATCGGAAATGATACTAAATTTCTGAATAGCATAAAGGGATACTTGAATAAGAATTTTTCAATGAAAAACCTCGGTGAAGATGCTTATAGATTAGGCATCAAGATCAATAGAGATAGATCAAGATGCTTAATTGGACTTTCACAAAGCACATACCTTGATAAAGTTTTGAAGAAGTTCAAAATGGATCAGTCAAAGAAAGGGTTCTTGCTTGTGTTACAAGGTGTGAAGTTGAGTCAGACTCAATGCCCGACCACTGTAGAAGATAGAGAGAAAATGAAAGTCATTCCCTATGCTTCAACCATAGGTTCTATCATCTATGCAATGCTGTGTACCAGACCTGATGTGTGCCTTGCTATTAGTTTAGCAGGGAGGTACCAAAGTAATCCAGGAGTGGATCACTGGACAGCGATCAAGAACATCCTGAAGTACCTAAAAAGGACTAAGGATATGTTTCTCGTTTATGGAGGTGACAAAGAGCTCCTCGTAAACAGTCATGTCGATGCAAGCTTTGACATACGTATTTTTATTGAATGGTGGAGCTGTCAATTGGTGCAGTTCCAAGAAGAACATCGTGGCGGGACCTACGCGTGAAGCGGAGTACATGCTTCGGAAGCAGAAAATGAAGGAGTCTGGATGAAGAAGTTCATATCCGATCTAGGTGTCATACCTAGTGCATCGGGTCCAATGAAAATCTTTTGTGACAATACTGGTGCAATTGCCTTGGCAAAGGAATCCAGATTTCACAAGAGAACCAAGAACATCAAGAGACGCTTCAATTCCATCCGCGATCAAGTCAAGGAGGGTGACATAGAGATTTGCAAAATACATACGGATCTGAATGTTGCAGACCCGTTGACTAAGCTTCTCTCACAAGCAAAAGATGATCAGCACCAAGACTCCATGGGTGTTACAATCATTACAATGTAATCCAGATTATTAACTCTAGTGCAAGTGGGAGACTGAAGGAAATATGCCCTAGAGGCAATAATGAAGTTGTTAGTTATATTTCCTTATATCATGATAAATGATTATTATTCATGCTAGAATTGTTTTAACCGGAAACTTAGTACATGTGTGAATACATAGACAAACAGAGTGTCACTAGTATGCCTCTACTTGACTAGCTCGTTAATAAAAAATGGTTAAGTTTCCTAGCCATGGACATGAGTTGTCATTTTATGAAATGGGATCACATCATTAGAGAATGATGTGATAAACTTGACCCATCCATTAGCTTAGCACTATGATCGTTTAGTTTATTGCAATTGCTTTCTTCATAACTTATACATGTTCCTATGACTATGAGATTATGCAACTCCCGAATATCGGAGGAACACTTAGTGTGCTATCAAACATCACAATGTAACTGGGTGACTATAAAGATGCTCTACAGGTGTCTCCAATGGTGTTTATTGAGTTGGCATAGATCGAGAGTAGGATTTGTCACTCCGATTGTCGAAGAGGTATCTCTGGGCCCTCTCGGTAATGCACATCACTATAAGCCTTGCAAGCAATGTGACTAATGAGTTAGTTACGGGATGATGCATTACAGGATGAGTAAAGAGACTTGCCGGTAACGAGATTGAACTAGGTATGATGATACCGACGATCGAATCTCAAGCAAGTAACATACCGATGACAAAGGGAACAACGTATGTTATTATGCGGTTTGACCGATAAAGATCTTCATAGAATATGTAGGAACCAATATGAGCATCCAAGTTCCGCTATTGGTTATTGACCGGAAGTGAGTCTCGGTCATGTCTACATAGTTCTCAAACCCGTAGGGTCCGCATGCTTAACGTTCGATGACGATCGGTATTATGAGTTTATGTGTTTTGATGTACCGAAGGTAGTTCAGAGTCCCGAATGTGATAACGAACATGATGAGGAGTCTCTAAATGGTCGAGACATAAAGATCGATATATTGGGAGGCTATGTTTGGACACCGGAATGGTTCGGATGAGTTCGGGCATTTTCTGGAGTACCGGGAGGTTATCGGAACCCCCCGGGGAGTCAATGGGCCTTATTGGGCCTTAGTGGGAGAGAGGAGGAGGCAGCCTGGTGGAGGGCGCCCCCCAAGCCCAATCCGAATTGGGGGGGTGCCCCCCCTTTCCTTCTCTCCTTCTCCCTTTTCCTTCTTCTCCTACTCCAACTTGGGAAGGGGGGTAGTTGGAGTACCAGGAGGTTATAGGAACCCCCCGGGGAGTCAATGGGCCTTATTGGGCCTTAGTGGGAGAGAGGAGGAGGCAGCCAGGTGGAGGGCGTCCCCCCCAAGCCCAATCCAAATTGGGTGGGGGCGCCCCCCTTTCCTTCTCTCCTTCTCCCTCTTCCTTCTTCTCCTACTCCAACTAGGGAAGGGGGGAATCCTACTCCTATTGGGAGTAGGACTCCCCCTTGGGCGCGCCATAGAGAGGGCCGTCCCTCCCTCCTCCCCTCCTTTATATATGGGGGAGGGGGGCACCCCATAGACACACAAGTTAACATTTGTCTTAGCCGTGTGCGGTGCCCCCCTCCATAGATTTCCACCTCGGTCATATCGTTGTAGTGCTTAGGCGAAGCCCTGTGTCGTTCATCATCATGCCATCGTGCTGACGAAACTCTCCCTCGGCCTCAGCTGGATCAAGAGTATGAGGGACGTCACCGAGCTGAACGTGTGCATATCGCAAAGGTGTCGTGCGTTCGGTACTTGGATCGGTTGGATCGCGAAGACGTTCGACTAAGTCAACCGTGTTACTAAACACGGTCGCTTTCGGTCTACGAGGGTACGTGGACACACTCTCCCCGCTCGTTGCTATGCATCACCTAGATGGATCTTGCTTGTGTGTAGGATTTTTTTTAAATTACTGTGTTCCCCAACATGAGTGGCATCCCCTCTTTCTTTTAACGACCATCGGTATTTTACTCGAAGCTATATTTTTATTCGTCACATGATATGTGTTTTGCTTGGAGTGTCTTGTATGATATGAGTCTTTGCTTGTTTTATTTTGTGTTTTAAGTCATCAATCCTTGCTGGACACCCCTATTTGAGAGAGCCAAAATTATTTCATGACTTGTTAGAATTGCTCTCTATGCTTCTCTTAAATTTTTATGAGCAATCGACTTGCTCTAGTGCTTCACTTATATCTTTTTGAGCATGGTGTGCTTTAGTATTTTTGAAGAAATGCTCTCTTGCTTCACTTACATTTATTTGAGAGTTAGTAATTTTTTTAAAGAAAATCTCTCTTGCTTTACTTAAATTATTTTGAGAGAAAGAAAAAATTATGCTCATGATCTTCACTTATATTTTTTGAGCTTATGAAAAGCAACACATCAAAATTAGTCCCAAAGTGATAATATCCAAGAAGGATAAGTAAAAATTTCATGAAGATCATTGGACAAAATAAACTTGATTCTTAGTAGTAGTTTTGAGATATGATGATGTGATATGTGATTTGTGTTGATGAGTAATTATGCTTTAGTAAGAATATTGGTGTTAAGGTTTGTGATTCCCTATGCATGCACGAAAGTCAATAGTCATGCAATGAAATTATATCCTACTTGTAGTGCATTATTCGGTGTTAATTATGCTTAATGCTTGCTTATGAGATTATTCGTTTCTTGCTTGGTCGCTTCCCAATCTTTTGCTAGCCTTCATTTTGCACCAAGTATGATCTCTACTTGTGCATCTAAAATCCTTTAAACCAGTTTTGCCACATGATTCCACTATATCTACCTATATGCAGTATTCTTTCGCCGTTCTAAGCAAATTTGCATGTGCCATCTCTAATTTTCAAAATAAACTTCTCTTCTGTGTATTTGTCTCGCTCGCGAAACGGTAACGGGTGGCTAATATTTTCCATGCTGGATGTGTTATTCTCATGATGAGTGTTTATTCACTTGTCATTGCCCGAGAGTAAGGCAAAGGTTTTAGGGATGCCCATTCCCGAAATGCAAAAATGAATTTACTTTATGTTGTCAAATTATAAATTCATTGGAAAGTGTTGGTATGGAGGGCAACCATGGATACGGCTAGCCATGGAAAGTGAAAGTATGGTGGAAAAGGAATAAACTTTATTTTCTGTTTGGGAACCACCTATGGCATATCTAGCATGGAAAGTGTTCAGAACTCTAAGTCGTTTTCATTGGTGGGATGGATACACCTCCCAAAATGTTTTTATATCTAATTTTTTCGCTTTGAGCTCTGGCACCTCTACAAATCCCTACTTCCTCTGCGAAGGGCCTTTCTTTTACTTTATGCAATTTTTTTTGAATTTGAGTCTCCACGTTCTCTTATAAAATCACCAACTAAGAGGCAATATGATCATACTTGAGTATTGGGTGTAGCTAATATGCGAGTGTGTTTCATGAATGGATCAATGTTTGAGCATGATGGGCTAGGGATAACTTATTTTAGCGTTGATATTTTGAAAGACATGGTTGCTTGTTGATATGCTTGAGTATCTAAATTACTATGTCAAAACTAGACTATTGCTTTGAATCACATAAAAGTCCAAATGTCCATGCTATAAAGAAAAGAATATGATATGACATGATAAACAACACTCCACATCAAAAATTCTGTTTTTATCACTTACCTACTCGAGGACGAGTCGGAGTTAAGCTTGGGGATGCTGATACGTCTCCAACATATCTATAGTTTTTTATTGTTCCATGTTGTTTTATTATCAATCTTGGATGTTTTATAATCATTTTATATCATATTTTGGTACTATCCTATTGACATAGTGCCAAGTGCCAGTTGCTGTTTTTTTCCATGTTTTTACATCGCAGGAAATCAATATCAGACGGAGTCCAAATGCCACGAAACTTCACGGAGATTTTTTATGGACCAGAAGGAAGATACTGGGCCCTGGTTGCACCTAGGGGGAGTCCCAAGGAGGGGACAACCCATGAGGGCGCGCCATGAGGCCCAGGCGCGCCCTGGTGGCTTGTGCCCACCTCGGGTGCCCCCGGACCGCCTCTTTGCTCTATAAATACCCCCAAAATCCAGGGCGCGCCATGAGGCCCAGGCGCGCCCTGGTGGGTTGTGCCCACCTCGGGTGCCCCCGGACCGCCTCTTTGCTCTATAAATACCCCCAAAATCCAGGGCGCGCCATGAGGCCCAGGCGCGCCCTGGTGGGTTGTGCCCACCTCGGGTGCCCCCGGACCGCCTCTTTGCTCTATAAATACCCCCAAAATCCCAGAACCCTAGGGGAGTCGATGAAATATTCATCTAGCCGCCGCAGAGTCCAGAACCACCAAATGCAATCTAGACACCATCTCGGATGGGGTTCACCACCTCCATTGGTGCCTCCCCGATGATGCGTGAGTAGTTCTTTGTAGACCTTCGGGTCCGTAGTTGGTAGCTAGATGGCTTCCTATCTCTCACTGAATTCTCAATACAATGGTCTCTGGGAGATCCATATGATGTAACTCTTTTTGCTGTTTGTGTTTGTTGGGATCTGATGAACTTTGAGTTTATGATCAGTCATATCTTTTTATATCCATGAAAGTTATTTGAGTTTCTTTGATCTCTTATAGCCTCGTATTTCTTCTCCGATATTTGGGTATTGTTTGGCCAACTTGATCTATTTATCTTGCAATGGGAAGAGGTGCCCGGTAGTGGGTTCGATCTTACGGTGCTTGATCCTAGTGACAGAAAGGGAAACGACACGTATGTATTGTTGCTACTAAGGATAAAATGATGGGCCCTATCTCTACATAGATAGATATTGTCTACATCATGTCATCGTTCTTATTGCATTACTCCATTTTTCCATTAACTTAATACACTAGATGCATGCTGGATAGTGGTCGATGTGTGGATTAATAGTAGTAGATGCAGACAGGAGTCGGTCTACTAATCTTGGACGTGATGCCTATGTAATCATCATTGCCTGGATATCATCATAGTTATTTGAGGTTCTATCAATTGCCCAATAGTAATTTGTTTACCCACCATTTGCTATCTTTCTCGAGAGAAGCCACTAGTGAAATCTACGGCCCCCGGGTCTTCTTTCTCATATATTTGCTTTGCGATCTATTTTATTTGCACTTTTTATTCAGATCTATTAAACCAAAAACATAAAAAAAATGTTGCTGCACTTTTTTTATTTGCGATCTATTTATTCAATCTATTACAGCCTTCTCCCATCCACGCACTGTTTGAGGCACCGTACCCGAAAGGGATTGACAACCCCTTTAACACGTCGGGTTGCGAGGTGTTGTTATTTGTATGCAGGGGTTGTTTACATTGTGTTGCTTGGTTCTCCTACTAGTTCAATAATCTTGGTTTCATATCTGAGGGAAATACCTACCGCCGTTGTGCTGCATCATCTCTTCCTCTTTGGGGAAATACTGACGTAGCTTCAAGCGATATCAGATACCGAGGATCGAATCTTGGGCAAGTAACATACCGATGACAAAGGGAATAACGTCTGTTGTTATGCGGTTTGATCGGTAAAGATCTTCGTAGAATATGTAGGAGCCAATATGAGCATCCAGGTCCCGCTATTGGTTATTGACCGGAGATGTGTCTCGGCCATGTCTACATAGTTCTTGAACCCGTAGGGTTCGCACGCTTAACGTTTGATGATGATTTGTATTATGAGTTATGTGATTTGATGAACGAAGTTGTTTGGAGTCCAGGATGAGATCACGAACATGACGAGGAGTCCCGAAATGGTCGAGAGGTAAAGATCGATATATTGGAAGGTTATATTCGGACACCGGAAAGGTTCCGAAGTGTTTCGGGTATTTTTTGGAGTAATTACCGGAACCCCCCGGGGAAGTAGTGGGCCTTAATGGGCTTTAGTGGAAAGGAGAGAAGGGCCTCAAGGGGTGCCCCCCCATGGCTGGTCCGAATTGGACTAGGAGGGGGCGGCGCCCCCTCTTTCCTTCTCCCCTCTTCCTCCTTCCCTCTCTCCCCCTTGTTGGAATAGGAAAGGGGGGGGGGGGGCGAATCCTACTTGGATCGGGAGTCCAAGTAGGACTCCCCCCTTGGCGCGCCCCCTCTAGGGTCGGCCTCCTCCTCCCGCCTCCTTTATATACATGGGAGGGGGCACCGTAAAGACACACCAAGTCTTCTCTTAGCCGTGTGTGGTGCCCCCTCCACAGTTACACACCTCGGTCATATCGTCGTAGTGCTTAGGTGAAGCCCTGCGCCGGTAATTTCATCATCACCGTCGCCACGCCGTCCTGCTGACGGAACTCTCCTTCATCCTCAACTAGATCAAGAGCTTGAGGGACGTCATCGTGCTGAATATGTGCTGAACACGGAGGTGCCGTACGTTTGGTACTTGGATCGGTTGGATCGTGAAGATGTTCGACTGCATCAACCGTGTTACTAAACGCTTCCGCTTTCGGTCTACGAGGGTACGTGGACACACTCTCCCCGCTCGTTGCTATGCTTCTCCTAGATAGATCTTGCATAATCGTAGGATTTTTTTTTGAAATACTACATTCCCCAATAGATCAAGGTGTCAAGCCGGTGACGATGGAGATCATGACGGTGCTTTGGAGATGGCGATCAAAGGCACAAGATGATAATGGCCATATCATGTCACATATTTTTGATTGCATGTGATGTTTATCTTTTATGCATCTTATTTTGCTTAGTACGGCGGTAGCATTATAAGATGATCCCTCACTAAATTTCAAGGTATAAGTGTTCTCCATGAGTATGCCCCGTTCCTACAGTTCATCATGCCGAGACACCGCGTGATGATCGGGTGTGATAAGCTCTACGTTCACATACACGGGTGCAAGCCAGTTTTGCACGTGCAGAATACTCGGGTTAAACTTGACGAGCCTAGCATATGCAGATATGGCCTCGGAACACTGAGACCGAAAGGTCGAATGTGAATCATATAGTCGATATGATCAACATAGTGATGTTCACCATAGAAACTACTCCATCTCATGTGATGATCGGACATGGTTTAGTTGATATGGATCACGTGATCATTTAGATGACTAGAGGGACGTCTATCTAAGAGGGAGTTCTTAAGTAATATGATTAATTGAACTTTAATTTATCATGAACTTAGTCCTGGTAGTTTTTGCATATCTATGTTGTTGTAGATCAATGGCCCGTGCTACCGTTCCCTTGAATTGTAATGTGTTCCTCGAGAAAGCTAAGTTGAAAAATGATGGTAGCAACTACACGGACTGGGTCCGTAACTTGAGGATTATCCTCATTGCTGCATAGAAGAATTACGTCCTGGAAGCACCGCTAGGTGCAAGACCCGCTGCAGGAGCAACTCCGTACGTTATGAACGTCTGGCAGACTAAAGCTGATGACTAATCGATAGTTCAGTGTGCCATGCGTTATGGCTTAGAATGGGGACTTCAAAGATGTTTTGAACGTCATGGAGCATATGAGATGTTCTAGGAGTTGAAGTTAATATTTCAAGCATATTCCCGAGTTGAGAGATATGAAGTCTCCAACAAGTTCTATACCTGCAAAATGGAGGAGAACGGTTCTGTCAGTGAACACATACTCAGAATGTCTGGGTACCATAAGTACTTGACTCAGCTGGGAGTTAATCTTCCTGATGATAGTGTCATTGACAGAGTTCTTCAATCACTGCCACCAAGCTATAAAGGCTTCGGATGAACTATAATATGCACGGGATGGAAAGACAATTCCCAAGCTCTTCGCGATGCTAAAGGCTGCAGAGGTAAAAATCAAGAAGGAGCATCAAGTGTTGATGGTTAACAAGACCACTAGTGTCAGTGTCAAAACCGGCGGATCTCGGGTAGGGGGTCCCGAACTATGCGTCTAGGCGGATGGTAACAGGAGACAAGGGATGCAATGTTTTTACCCAGGTTCGGGCCCTCTCGATGGAGGTAAAACCCTACTCCTGCTTGATTAATATTGATGATATGGGTAGTACAAGAGTAGATCTACCACGAAATCAGAGAGGCTAAACCCTAGAAGCTAGCCTATGGTATGATTGTTGTTCTCCTATGGACTAAAACCCTCCGGTTTATATAGACACCGGAGAGGGCTAGGGTTACATAGAGTCGGTTACAATGGGAGGAGATCTACATATCCGTATTGCCAAGCTTGCCTTCCACGCCAAGGAAAGTCCCATCCGGACACGGGACGAAGTCTTCAATCTTGTATCTTCATAGTCCAAGAGTCCGGCCAAAGGTTATAGTCCGGCTATCCGGACACCCCCTAATCCAGGACTCCCTCAACTAGTTTCAAGAAAAAGGGCAAAGGGAAGAAGGGGAACTTCAAGAAGAATAGCAAGCAAGTTGTTGCTGAAGGGAAGAAGCCCAAGTCTGGACCTAAGCCTGAAACTGAGTGCTTATATTGCAAAGGGACTAGTCACTAGAGGCGGAACAACCTCAAGTATTTGGCGGATAAGAAGGGTGGCAAAGTGAAAGGTATATTTGATATACCTATTATTGATGTGTACGTTACTAATGCTCATGTAGTGCCTGGGTATTTGATACTGGTTCTATTGCTCATATTTGCAACTCAAAACATGAGCTACGGATTAAACGAAGATTGGCTAAGGACGAAGTGATGATGCGCGTTGGAAATGGTTCCAAGGTTGATGTGATCGTCGTCGGCACGCTACCACTACATCTACCGTTGGGATTAGTTTTAGACCTGAATAATTATTATTTGGTGCCAGCGTTGAGCATGAACATTATATCTAGATCTTGTTTGATGCGAAACGGTTATTCATTTAAACCAGAGAATAATGGTTGTTCCATTTATATGAGTAATATCTTTTATGGTCATGCACCCTTGATGAGTGGTCTATTTTTGTTGAATCTCGATCGCAGTGATACACATATTCATAATATTGAAGCCAAAAGATGCAAAGTTAATAATGATAGTGCAACTTATTTGTGGCACTGCCGTTTAGGTCATATTGGTGTAAAACACATGAAGAAATTACATGTTGATGGAATTTTGGAATCACTTGATGCTTGCGAACCATGCCTCATGGGCAAGATGACTAAGACTCCGTTCTCCGGAACAATGGAGCGAGCCACTGACTTATTGGAAATAATACATACTGATGTAAGTGGTCCGGTGAGTGTTGAGGCTCGCGGCGGGTATCATTATTTTCTGACCTTAACATATGATTTGAGCATATATGGGTATATCTACTTAATGAAACATAAGTCTGAAACATTGGCAAAGTTCAAAGAATTTCAGAGTGAAGTGGAAAATCATCGTAACAAGAAAATAAAGTTTCTACGATCTGATCGTGGAGGTGAATATTTGAGTCATGAGTTTGTTCTTTATTTGAAACAATGTGGAATAGTTTCACAACTCACGCCACCTGGAACACCACAGCGTAAAGGTGTGTCCAAACATTGTAACCGTACTTTATTAGATATGGTGCGATCTATGATGTCTCTTACCGATTACCGTTATCGTTTTGGGGTTATGCTTTAGAGACGGCTGCATTCACGTTAAATAGGTCACCATCTAAATTCGTTCAGATGACACCATATGAACTATGGTTTAGCAAGAAACCTAAGCTGTCATTTCTTAAAGTTTGGGGCTGTGATGCTTATGTGAAAAAGCTTCAACCTGATAAGCTGAAACCCAAATCGGAGAAACGTGTCTTCATAGGATACCCAAAGGAAACTATTGGTTACTAAAGGGTTTCGTAGTAATTTCAAAATTTTCCTATGCTCACGCAAGATCATGGTGATGCATAGCAACGAGAGGAGGAGAGTGTGATCTACGTACCCTTGTAGAACGACAACGGAAGCGTTTGGTTGATGTAGTCGTACGTCTCCACGGCCCGACCGATCAAGCACCGAAACTACGGCACCTCCGAGTTCTAGCACACGTTCAGCTCGATGACAATCCCCGGACTCTGATCCAGCAAAGTGTCAGGGAAGAGTTCCGTCAGCACGACGGCGTGGTAACGATCTTGATGTACTACTGTCGCAGGGCTTCGCCTAAGCACCGCTACAATATTATCGAGGACTATGGTGGAAGGGGGCACCGCACACGGCTAAGAATATGATCATGTGGATCAACTTGTTTCTCTAGGGGTGCCCCTGCCACCGTATATAAAGGTTCAAGGGAGGGGGGCCGGCCGACCAAGGTGTGGCGCGCCAGGAGGAGTCCTACTCCTTCTGGGAGTAGGACTCCCCCCTTTCCTAGTTGGAATAGGATTCGTGGAGGGGGGAAAAGAGGGGAGAGAGGAGGAAGGGGGGCCGGCCCCCTCTCCTTGTCCAATTCGGACCAAGGGGGGAGGGGCGCGCGGCCCATCTCTGGCCACCTCTCCTCTCTTCCACTAAGGCCCACTAAGGCCCATATACCTCCCGGGGGGTTCCGGTAACCTCCCGGTACTCCGGTAAAATCCCGATTTCACCCGCAACACTTCCGATATCCAAACATAGGCTTCCAATATATCAATCTTTATGTCTCGACCATTTCGAGACTCCTCGTCATGTCCGTGATCACATCCGGGACTCCGAACAACCTTCGGTACATCAAAATGCATAAACTCATAATATAACTGTCATCGTAACCTTAAGCGTGCGGACCCTACGGGTTTGAGAACAATGTAGACATGACCGAGACACGTCTCCGGTCAATAACCAATAGCATAACCTACATGCTCATATTGGTTCCTACATATTCTACGAAGATCTTTTATCGGTCAGACCGCATAACAACATACGTTGTTCCCTTTGTCATCGGTATGTTACTTGCCCGAGATTCGATCGTCGGTATCCTATACCTAGTTCAATATCATTACTGGCAAGTCTCTTTACTCGTTCTGTAATACATCATCCCGCAACTAACTCATTAGTTGCAATGCTTGCAAGGCTTAAGTGATGTGCATTACCGAGAGGGCCCAGAGATACCTCTCCGACAATCGGAGTGACAAATCCTAATCTCAAAATACGCCAACCCAACATGTACCTTTGGAGACACCTGTAGAGCTCCTTTATAATCACCCAGTTACGTTGTGATGTTTGGTAGCACACAAAGTGTTCCTCCGGCAAATGGGAGTTGCATAATCTCATAGTCATAGGAACATGTATAAGTCATGAAGAAAGCAATAGCAAAATACTAAATGATCGGGTGCTAAGCTAATGGAATGGGTCATGTCAATCAGATCATTCAACTAATGATGTGATCCCGTTAATCAAATAACAACTCTTTGTCCATGGTTAGGAAACATAACCATCTTTGATTAACGAGCTAGTCAAGTAGAGGCATACTAGTGACACTCTGTTCGTCTATGTATTCACACATGTATTATGTTTCCGGTTAATACAATTCTAGCATGAATAATAAACTTTTATCATGATATAAGGAAATAAATAATAACTTTATTATTGCCTCTAGGGCATATTTCCTTCAGTCTCCCACTTGCACTAGAGTCAATAATCTAGATTACACAGTAATGATTCTAACACCCATGGAGCCTTGGTGCTGATCATGTTTTGCTCGTGGAAGAGGCTTAGTCAACGAGTCTGCAACATTCAGATCCGTATGTATCTTGCAAATCTCTATGTCTCCCACCTAGACTAAATCCCGGATGGAATTGAAGCGTCTCTTGATGTGCTTGGTTCTCTTGTGAAATCTGGATTTCTTCGCCAAGGCAATTGCACCAGTATTGTCACAAAAGATTTTCATTGGACCCGATGCACTAGGTACGACACCTAGATCGAATATGAACTCCTTCATCCAGACTCCTTCATTAGCAGCTTTCGAAGCAGCTATGTATTCCGCTTCACACGTAGATCCCGCCACGACGCTTTGTTTAGAACTGCACCAACTGACAGCTCCACCGTTTAATGTAAATACGTATCCGGTTTGCGATTTTGAATCGTCCGGATCAGTGTCAAAGCTTGCATCAACGTAACCGTTTACGATGAGCTCTTTGTCACCTCCATATACGAGAAACATATCCTTAGTCCTTTTCAGGTACTTCAGGATGTTCTTGACCGCTGTCCAGTGATCCACTCCTGGATTACTTTGGTACCTTCCTGCTAGACTTATAGCAAGGCACACATCAGGTCTGGTACACAGCATTGCATACATGATAGAGCCTATGGCTGAAGCATAGGGAACATCTTTCATCTTCTCTCTATCTTCTGCAGTGGTCGGGCATTGAGTCCGACTCAACTTCACACCTTGTAACACAGGCAAGAACCCTTTCTTTGCTTGATCCATTTTGAACTTCTTCAAAATCTTGTCAAGGTATGTGCTTTGTGAAAGTCCAATTAAACGTCTTGATCTATCTCTATAGATCTTTATGCCTAATATGTAAGCAGCTTCACCGAGGTCTTTCATTGAAAAACTCTTATTCAAGTATCCCTTTATGCTATCCAGAAATTCTATATCATTTCCAATCAGTAATATGTCATCCACATATAATATCAGAAATGCTACAGAGCTCCCACTCACTTTCTTGTAAATACAAGCTTCTCCAAAAGTCTGTATAAAAACAAATGCTTTGATCACACTATCAAAGCGTTTATTCCAACTCCGAAAGGCTTGCACCAGTCCATAAATGGATCGCTGGAGCTTGCACACTTTGTTAGCTCCCTTTGGGTTGACAAAACCTTCCGGTTGCATCATATACAACTCTTCTTCCAGAAATCCATTCAGGAATGCAGTTTTGACATCCATCTGCCAAATTTCATAATCATAAAATGCGGCAATTGCTAACATGATTCGGACAAACTTAAGCATCGCTACAGGTGAGAAGGTCTCATCGTAGTCAATCCCTTGAACTTGCCGAAACCCTTTTGCGACAAGTCGAGCTTTGTAGACAGTAATATTACCGTGGGCATCAGTCTTCTTCTTGAAGATCCATTTATTCTCAATTGCTTGCCGATCATTGGGCAAGTCAACCAAAGTCCATACTTTGTTCTCATACATGGATCCCATCTCAGATTTCATGGCTTCAAGCCATTTTGCGGAATCTGGGCTCACCATCGCTTCTTCATAGTTCGTAGGTTCATCATGATCTAGTAGCATGACTTCCAGAACAGGATTACCGTACCACTCAGGTGCGGATCTCACTCTGGTTGATCTACGAGGTTCAGTAGTATCTTGTTCTGAAGTTTCATGATCATTATCATTAGCTTCCTCACTAATTGGTGTAGGTGTCACAGAAACAGTTTTCTGTGATGCACTACTTTCCAATAAGGGAGCAGGTACAGTTACCTCGTCAATTTCTACTTTCCTCCCACTCACTTCTTTTGAGAGAAACTCCTTTTCCAGAAAGTTTCCGAACTTAGCAATAAAAGTCTTGCCTTCGGATCTGTGATAGAAGGTGTATCCAATAGTCTCCTTTGGATATCCTATGAAGACACATTTCTCCGATTTGGGTTCGAGCTTATCAGGTTGAAGCTTTTTCACATAAGCATCGCAGCCCCAAACTTTCAGAAACGACAACTTTGGTTTCTTGCCAAACCATAGTTCATAAGGCGTCATCTCAACGGATTTTGATGGTGCCCTATTTAACGTGAATGCGGCCGTCTCCAAAGCATAACCCAAAACGATAGCGGTAAATCAGTAAGAGACATCATAGATCGCACCATATCTAGTAAAGTACGATTACGACGTTCGGACACACCATTACGCTGTGGTGTTCCGGGTGGCGTGAGTTGCGAAACTATTCCGCATTGTTTCAAATGTACACCAAACTCGTAACTTATTCTCCTCCACGATCAGATCGTAGAAACTTTATTTTCTTGTTACGATGATTTTCAACTTCACTATGAAATTCTTTGAACTTTTCAAACGTTTCAGACTTATGTTTCATTAAGTAGATATACCCATATCTGCTTAAGTCATCTGTGAAGGTGAGAAAATAACGATATCCGCCACGAGCCTCAATATTCATCGGACCACATACATCTGTATGTATGATTTCCAACAAATCTGTTGCTCTCTCCATAGTACCGGAGAACGGCGTTTTAGTCATCTTGCCCATGAGGCATGGTTCGCAAGTACCAAGTGATTCATAATCAAGTGGTTCCAAAAGTCCATCAGTATGGAGTTTCTTCATGCGCTTTACACCGATATGACCTAAACGGCAGTGCCACAAATAAGTTGCACTATCATTATCAACTCTGCATCTTTTGGCTTCAACATTATGAATATTTGTGTTACTACTATCGAGATTCAATAAGAATAGACCACTCTTCAAGGGTGCATGACCATAAAAGATATTATTCATATAAATAGAACAACCATTATTCTCCGATTTAAATGAATAACCGTCTCGCATCAAACAAGATCCAGATATAATGTTCATGCTTAACGCTGGCACCAAATAACAATTATTTAGGTCTAATATTAATCCCGAAGGTAGATGTAGAGGTAGTGTGCCGACTGCGATCACATCGACTTTGGAACCGTTTCCCACGCGCATCGTCATCTCGTCCTTAGCCAATCTTCGCTTAATCAGTAGTCCCTGTTTCGAGTTGCAAATATTAGCAACAGAACCAGTATCAAATACCCAGGTGCTACTGCGAGCATTAGTAAGGTACACATCAATAACATGTATATCACATATACCTTTGTTCACCTTGCCATCCTTCTTATCCGCCAAATACTTGGGGCAGCTCCGCTTCCAGTGACCTGTCTGCTTGCAGTAGAAGCACTTAGTTTCAGGCTTAGGTCCAGACTTGGGTTTCTTCTCTTGAGTAGAAACTTGCTTGCTGTTCTTCTTGAAGTTCCCCTTCTTCTTCCCTTTGCCCTTTTTCTTGAAACTAGTGGTCTTGTTGACCATCAACACTTGATGCTCCTTTTTGATTTCTACCTCCGCAGCTTTCAGCATTGCGAAGAGCTCGGGAATAGTCTTATTCATCCCTTGCATATTGTAGTTCATCACGAAGCTCTTGTAGCTTGGTGGCAGTGATTGGAGAATTCTGTCAATGATGCAATCATCTGGAAGATTAACTCCCATTTGAATCAAGTGATTATTATACCCAGACATTTTGAGTATATGCTTACTGACAGAACTGTTCTCCTCCATCTTGTAGCTATAGAACTTATTGGAGACTTCATATCTCTCAATCCGGGCATTTTCTTGAAATATTAACTTCAACTCCTGGAACATCTCATATGCTCCATGACGTTCAAAACGTCGTTGAAGTCCCGGTTCTAAGCCGTAAAGCATGGCACACTGAACTATCGAGTAGTCATCAGCTTTGCTCTGCCAGACGTTCACAACATCTGGTGTTGCTCCAGCAGCAGGCCTGGCACCCAGCGGTGCTTCCAGGACGTAATTCTTCTGTGCAGCAATGAGGATAATCCTCAAGTTACGGACCCAGTCCGTGTAATTGCTACCATCATCTTTCAACTTTGCTTTCTCAAGGAACGCATTAAAATTCAACGGAACAACAGCACGGGCCATTTATCTACAATCATACATAAACAAGCAAGATACTATCAGGTACTAAGTTCATGATAAATTTAGGTTCAGTTAATCATATTACTTAAAGAACTCCCACTTAGATAGACATCCCTCTAATCCTCTAAGTGATTACGTGATCCAAATCAACTAAACCATGTCCGATCATCACGTGAGATGGAGTAGTTTCATTGGTGAACATCACTATGTTGATCATATCTACTATATGATTCACGCTCGACCTTTCGGTCTCCGTGTTCCGAGGCCATATCTGTATATGCTTGGCTCGTCAAGTAAAACCTGAGTATTCCGCGCGTGCAACTGTTTTGCACCCGTTGTATTTGAACGTAGAGCCTATCGCACCCGATCATCATGTGGTGTCTCAGCACGAAGAACTTTCGCAACGGCGCATACTCAGGGAGAACACTTCTTGATAATTTAGTGAGAGATCATCTTATAATGCTATCGTCAATCAAAGCAAGATAAGATGCATAAAAGATAAACATCACATGCAATCAATATAAGTGATATGATATGGCCATCATCATCTTGTGCTTGTGATCTCCATCTCCGAAGCACCGTCATGATCACCATCGTCACCGGCGCGACACCTTGATCTCCATCGTAGCATCGTTGTCGTCTCGCCAATCTTTATGCTTCCACGACTATCGCTACCGCTTAGTGATAAAGTAAAGCATTACAGCGCGATTGCATTGCATACAATAAAGCGACAACCATATGGCTCCTGCCAGTTGCCGATAACTCGGTTACAAAACATGATCATCTCATACAATAAAACTTAGCATCATGTCTTGACCATATCACATCACAACATGCCCTGCAAAAACAAGTTAGACGTCCTCTACTTTGTTGTTGCATGTTTTACGTGGCTGCTACGAGCTTAAGCAAGAACCAATCTTACCTACGCATCAAAACCACAACGATAGTTTGTCAAGTTGGTGCTGTTTTAACCTTCGCAAGGACCGGGCGTAGCCACACTCGGTTCAACTAAAGTTGGAGAAACTGTCACCCGCAAGCCACCTATGTGCAAAGCACGTCGGGAGAACCGGTCTCGCGTAAGCGTACGCGTAATGTCGGTCCGGGCCGCTTCGTCCAACAATACCGCCGAACCAAAGTATGACATGCTGGTAAGCAGTATGACTTATATCTCCCACAACTCACTTGTGTTCTACTCGTGCATATAACATCAACATATAAAACCTGGCTCAGATGCCACTGAAGGGTTTCGTAGTAATTTCAAAATTTTCCTATGCTCACGCAAGATCATGGTGATGCATAGTAACAAGAGGGGGAGAGTGTGATCTACGTACCCTTGTAGATCGACAATGGAAGCGTTTGGTTGATGTAGTCGTACGTCTCCATGGCCCGACCGATCAAGCACCGAAACTACGGCACCTCTGAGTTCTAGCACACGTTCAGCTCGATGACGATCCCCGGACTCCGATCCAGCAAAGTGTCGGGGAAGAGTTCCGTCAGCACGACGGCGTGGTGACGATCTTGATGTACTACTGTCGCAGGGCTTCGCCTAAGCACCGCTACAATATTATTGAGGACTATGGTGGAAGGGGGCACCGCACATGGCTAAGAATATGATCATGTGGATCAACTTGTTTCTCTAGGGGTGCCCCTGCCTCCGTATATAAAGGTTCAAGGGAGGGGGGCCGGTCGGCAAAGGTGTGGCGCGCCAGGAGGAGTCCTACTCCTTCTGGGAGTAGGACTCCCCCCCTTTCCTAGTTGGAATAGGATTCGTGGAGGGGGGAAAAGAGGAGAGAGAGGAGGAAGGGGGCCCGGCCCCCTCTCCTTGTCCAATTCGGACCAAGGGGGAGGGGCGCGCGGCCCATCTCTGGCCACCTCTCCTCTCTTCCACTAAGGCCCACTAAGACCCATATACCTCTCGGGGGGTTCCGGTAACCTCCCGGTACTCTGGTAAAATCCCGATTTCACCCGGAACACTTCCGATATCCAAACATAGGCTTCCAATATATCAATCGTTATGTCTCGACCATTTCGAGACTCCTCGTCATGTCCGTGATCACATCCGGGACTCCGAACAACCTTCGGTACATCAAAGTGCATAAACTCATAATATAACTGTCATCGTAACCTTAAGCGTGCGGACCCTACGGGTTTGAGAACAATGTAGACATGACCGAGACACGTCTCCGGTCAATAACCAATAGCAGAACCTGTATGCTCATATTGGCTCCTACATATTCTACGAAGATCTTTTATCGGTCAGACCGCATAACAACATACGTTGTTCCCTTTGTCATCGGTATGTTACTTACCCGAGATTCGATCGTCGGTATCCTATACCTAGTTCAATCTCATTACCGGCAAGTCTCTTTACTCGTTCTGTAATACATCATCCCGCAACTAACTCATTAGTTGCAATGCTTGCAAGGCTTAAGTGATGTGCATTACCGAGAGGGCCCAGAGATACCTCTCCGATAATCAGAGTGACAAATCCTAATCTCGAAATACGCCAACCCAACATGTACCTTTGGAGACACCTGTAGAGCTCCTTTATAATCACCCAGTTACATTGTGACGTTTGGTAGCACACAAAGTTTTCCTCCGGCAAACGGGAGTTGCATAATCTCATAGTCATAGGAACATGTATAAGTCATGAAGAAAGCAATAGCAACATACTAAATGATCGGGTGCTAAGCTAATGGAATGGGTCATGTCAATCAGATCATTCAACTAATGATGTGATCCCGTTAATCAAATAACAACTCTTTGTCCATGGTTAGGAAACATAACCATCTTTGATTAACGAGCTAGTCAAGTAGAGGCATACTAGTGACTCTCTGTTCGTCTATGTATTCACACATGTATTATGTTTCCGGTTAATACAATTCTAGCATGAATAATAAACTTTTATCATGATATAAGGAAATAAATAATAACTTTATTATTGCCTCTAGGGCATATTTCCTTTAGTTACTCCTTCTATCACAGATCCCAAGGCAAGATATTCGTTGCTAAGAATGGATCCTTTCTAGAGAAGGAGTTTCTCTCGAAAGAAGTGAGTGGCAGGAAAGTATAACTTGACGAGGTAATTGTACCTTCTCCCGAACTGGAAAGTAGTTTATCATAGAAATCAGTTCCAGTGATTCCTACACCAATTAGTGAGGAAGCTAATGATGATGATCATGAAACTTTAGATCAAGTTACTACCGAACCTCGTAGGTCAACCAGAGTACGATCCGCACCAGAGTGGTATGGTAATCCTGTTCTGGCAGTCATGTTACTTGACCAGGATGAACCTACGAACTATGAGGAAGCTATGATGAGCCCAGATTCCGTGAAATGGCTTGAGGCCATGAAATCTGAGATGGGATCCATGTATGAGAACAAAGTGGTTGACTTGCCCGATGATCGGCAAGCCATAGAGAATAAATGTCTCTTCAAGAAGAAGACTGACACTTACAGTAATGTTACTATCTACAAAGCTCAAGTTGTTGCAAAAGGTTTTCGACAAGTTCAAGGAGTTGACTACGATGAGACTTCCTCACCCGTAGCAATGCTTAAGTCTGTCCGAATCATGTTAGCAATTACTGCATTTTATGATTATGAAATTTGGCAAATGGATGTCAAAACTGCATTTCTTAATGGATATCTTAAAGAAGAGTTGTATATGATGCAACCAGAAGGTTTTGTCGATCCTAAAGGTGCTAACAAAGTGTGCAAGCTCCAGCGATCCATTTATGGACTGGTGCAAGCCTCTTGGAGTTGGAATATACGCTTTGATATCAAAGCATATGGTTTTATACAGACTTTTGGAGAAGCCTGTATTTACAAGAAATTGAGTGGGAGCTCTGTAGCATTTCTAATATTATATGTGGATGACATATTGTTGATTGGAAATAATACATAATTTTTGGATAGCATAAAAGGATACTTGAATAAGAATTTTTCAATGAAAGACCTCGGTGAAGCTGCTTATATATTAGGCATCAAGATCTATAGAGATAGATCAAGACATTTAATTGGATTTTCACAAAGCACATACCTTGATAAAGTTTTTAAGAAGTTCAAAATGGATCAGTCAAAGAAAGGGTTCTTGCCTGTGTTACAAGGTATGAAGTTGAGTCAGACTTAATGCCCGACCACTACAGAAGACAAAGAGAAAATGAAGGTCATTCCCTATGCCTCAGCCATAGGTTCTATCATGTATGCAATGATGTGTACCAGACCTGATGTGTGCCTTGCTATAAGTTTAGCAGGGAGGTACCAAAGTAATCCAGGAGTGGATCACTGGACAGCGGTCAAGAACATCCTGAACTACCTGAAAAGGACTAAGAATATGTTTATCGTTTATGGAGGTGACAAAGAGCTTGTCGTAAATAGTTACGTCGATGCAAGCTTTGACACTGATCCGAATGACTCAAAGTCACAAACCGGATACATATTTATATTGAATGGTGGAGCTGTAAGTTGGTGCAGTTCCAAGCAGAGCGTCGTGGCGAGATCTACATGTGAAGCGGAGTAGATAGCTGCTTCGGAAGCAGCAAATGAAGGAGTCTGGATGAAGGAGTTCATATCCGATCTAGGTGTAATACCTAGTGCATCGGGTCCAATGAAATATTTTGTGACAATACTAGAGCAATTGCCTTGGCGGAGGAATCAGATTTCACAAGAGAACCAAACACGTCAAGAGACGCTTCAATTCCATCCGCGATCAAGTCAAGGAGGGAGACATAGAGATTTGCAAGATACATACGGATCTGAGCATTGCAGATCTGTTGACTAAGCCTCTTCCACGAGCAAAACATGATCAACACCAAGACTCCATGGGTGTTAGAATCATTACTATGTAATCTAGATTATTGACTCTAGTGCAAGTGGGAGACTGAAGGAAATATGACATAGAGGCAATAATAAAGTTGTTATTTATATTTCCTTATATCATGATAAATGTTTATTATTCATGTTAGAATTGTATTAACCAGAAACTTAGTACATGTGTGAATACATAGACAAAAACAGAGTGTCCCTAGTATGCCTCTACTGGACTAGCTCGTTAATCAAAGATCGTTAAGTTTCCTGACCATAGACATGTGTTGTCATTTTATGAACGGGGTCACATCATTAGAGAATGATGTGATGGACAAGACCCGTCCGTTAGCTTAGCATAATGATTGTTAAGTTTTATTGCTATTGCTTTCTTCATGACTTATACATATTCCTCTGACTATGAGATTATGCAACTCCCAAATACCAAAGGAACACCTTGTGTGCTATCAAACGTCACAACATAACTGGGTGATTATAAAGATGCTCTACAGATGTCTCCAAAGGTGTTTGTTGGATTGGCATAGATCAGGATTAGGATTTGTCACTCCGAGTATCGGAGAGGTATCTCTGGGCCCTCTCGGTAATGCACATCACTATAAGACTTGCAAGCAATGTGACTAATGAGTTAGTTGCGGGATGATGCATTACGGAACTAGTAAAGAGACTTTCCGATAACGAGATTGAACTAGGTATGATGATACCGACAATCGAATCCCGGGCAAGTAACATAGCGATGACAAAGGGAATAACGTATGTTGTTATTGCGGTTTGACCGATAAGGATCTTCGTAGAATATGTAGGAACCAATATGAGCATCCAGGTTCCGCTATTTGTTATTGACCGGAGATGTGTCTCGGTCATGTCTACATAGTTCTTGACCCCGTAGGGTCCGCACGCTTAACGTTCGATGACGATTTGTATTATGAGTTATGTGTTTTGGTGATAGAAGTTTGTTTGGAGTCCCAGATGAGATCACAGACATGACGAGGAGTCTCGAAATGGTCAAGAGGTAAAGATTCATATATTGGAAGGTTATATACGAACACCGGAATGGTTCCGAAGAGGTTCGCGGATTTTTCGGAGTACCGAGAGGTTACCGGAACCCCCCGGGAAAGTTAATGGGCCTCATGGGCCATAGTGGAGAGGAGAAGGCAAGCCACGGGTGGTGGCGCACATCCCCCAGGCCAATCTGAATTGGACAAGGGGCGGGGCCACGACCCCCTTTCCTTCTCCCTCTCCACCTCTTTCCCCTTTCCTCTCTCCGTTGGAAGGAAGGGGGGAGCCAACTAGGACTAGGAGTCCTGGTGGGACTCCCCCCACATGGCGCACCCAAAGGCACACCAATAGTTCTCTTAGCCGTGTGTGGTGCCCCCCTCCACAGTTTACTTCTCCAGTCATAGCATCGCAGTGCTTAAGCGAAGCCCTGCGCGGATCATATCACCATCACCGTTACCACACCATCGTGCTGATGGAACTCTCCCTCGACCCTCTACTGGATCAAGAGTTATAGGGACGTCATCGAGCTGAACGTGTGCTGAACACGGAGGTGCCATATGTTCGGTACTAAAATCGGTTGGATCGTAAAGACGTTCGACTACATCAACCGTGTTAGACTAACGCTTCCGCTTTCGGTCTACGAGTGTACGTGGACACACTCCCCCCCCTCTCATTGCTGTGCATCTCCTAGATAGATCTTGCGTGATCGTAGGAATTTTTTTGAAATTGCATGCTACGTTCCCCAACACTTATGTCCAGAGAAAAATCGTCAAAAAGTTTCGTAGCGTTTGGACTCCGTTTGGTACTGATTTTCTGAAAAACAAAAAAAATATGCAAAAACAACAACTTGAAGGGAATATACCCTAGAGGCAATAATAAAGTTGTTATTTATATTTTCTTATATCACGATACATGTTTATTATTCATGCTAGAATTGTATTAACCGGAAACTTGATACATGTGTGAATACATAGACAAAACAAAGTGTCCCTAGTATTCCTCTACAAGACTAGCTCCTTAATCAAAGATGGTTAAGTTTCCTGACCATAGACATGGGTTGTCATTTGATGAACGGAGTCACATCATTAAAGAATGATGTGATGGACAAGACCCATTTGTTAGCTTGGCATTATAATCGTTGAGTTTTATTGCTATTGCTTCCTTCATGACTTATATATGTTCCTCTAACTATGAGATTATGCAACTTCCGAATACCAGAGGTGTGACACCCCCGATTCAGTTGTACACTAATCATACACGCAAACATGTACGATCAAGATCAGGCACTCACGGGAAGATATCACAACATAACTCTACAAATAAAATAAGTCATACAAGCATCTTATTACAAGCCAGGGGCCTCAAGGGCTCGAATACAAGTGCTCGATCATAGACGAGTCAGCGGAAGCAACAATATCTGAGTACAGACATAAGTTAAACAAATTTGCCTTAAGAAGGCTAGCACAAACTGGGATACAGATCGAAAGAGGCGTAGGCCTCCTGCCTGGGATCCTCCTAAACTACTCCTGGCCATCGTCAGTGGGCTGCACATAGAAGTAGGCACCTCCAGTGTAGTAGGAGTCATCGTCGACGGTGGCGTCTAGCTCCTGGGCTCCAGCATCTGGTTGCGACAACCAAAAAGAATGGAAAGGGAAAAAAAGAGGGAAGAAATCAACCGTGAGTACTCATCCAAAGTACTTGCAAGCAAGGAGCTACACTACATATGCATGGGAATATGTGTAAAGGGCCATATCGGTGGACTAAATTGCAGAATGCCAGAATAAGAGGGGGATAGCTAATCCTGTCGAAGACTACGCTTCTGGCAGCCTCCGTCTTGCAGCATATAGAAGAGAGTAGACTGAAGTCCTCCAAGTAGCATCGCATAGCATAAATCCTACCCGGCGATCCTCTCCTCGTCGCCCTGCTAGAGAGCGATCACCAGGTTGTATCTGGCACTTGGAAAGGTGTGTTTTATTAAGTATCCGGTTCTAGTTGTCATAAGGTCAAGGTACAACTCCAGGTCGCCTATTACCGTGGACATGGCTATTCGAATAGATCAACTTCCCTGCAGGGGTGCACCACATTACCCGACACGCTCGATCCCATTTGGCCGGACACACTTTTTTGGGTCATGCCCGGCCGCGGAAGATCAACACGTCGCAGCCCCACCTAGGCACAACAGAGAGGTCAGCACGTCGGTCTAAACCTAAGCGCACAGGGGTCTGGGCCCATCGCCCTTAGCACACCTGCACGTTGCGAGGGCGGCCGGAAGCAGAACTAGCCCCCTTAATACAAGAGCAGGCTTACGTTCCAATCCGGCGCGCCGCTCAGTCGCTGACGTCACGAAATGCTTCGGCCGATACCACGACGCCGGTTGCCCACTCCTAATGCTACCGTCATACTAAGCAAAATAAGATGCATAAGAGATAAACATCACATGCAATCAAAATATGTGACATGATATGGCCATCATCATCTTGTGCCTTTGATCTCCATCTGCAAAGTACCGTCATGATCTCTATCGTTATTGGCATGACACCATGATCTCCATCATCTTGATCTTTATCAACGTGTCGTCACATGGTCGTCTCGCCAACTATTGCTTTTGCAACTATTGCTATCGCATAGTGATAAAGTAAAGCAATTATATGGCGCTTGCATCTTATGCAATAAAGAGACAACCATAAGGCTCCTGCCAGTTGCCGATAACTTTAACAAAACATGGTCATCTCATAAAATAATTTATATCTCATCACATCTTGACCATATCACATGCTCTGCAAAAACAAGTTAGACGTCCTCTACTTTGTTGTTGCAAGTTTTACGTGGATGCTACGAGCTTCTAGCAAGAACTATTCTTACCTACGCATCAAAACCACAACGATTTTTCTTCAACTGTGCTGTTTTAACCACCAACAAGGACCAGGCATAGTCAAACTCGATTCAACTAAAGTTGGAGGAACAGACACCCGCCAGCCACCTGTGTGCAAAGCACGTCGGTAGAACCAGTCTCATGAACGTGGTCATGTAATGTCGGTCTGGGCCACTTCATCCAACAATACCGCCGAATCAAAGTAAGACGTTGTTGGTAAGCACTATGACAATTATCTCCCACAACTCATTGTGTTCTACTCGTGCATATAACATCTACGCATAGACCTGGCTCAGATGCCACTGTTGGGGAACGTAGTATTTCAAAAAAATTCCTACGATCACGCAAGATCTATCTAGGAGAAACATAGCAACGAGCGGGGAGAGTGTGTCCACATACCCTCATAGACCAAAAGCGGAAGCGTTTAGTAACGCGGTTCATGTAGTTGAACGTTTTCGCGATCCAACCGATCCAAGTATCGAACGTACGGCACCTCCGTGATCAGCACACGTTCAACTTGGTGACATCCCTCGAACTCTTGATCCAGTTGAGGCCGAGGGAGAGTTCCATCAGCACGACGGCATGATGACAGTGATGATGAAGTTAACGGCGCAGGGCTTCGCCTAAGCACTACGGCGATATGACCGAGGTGTGTAACTGTGGAGGGGGGCACCGCACACGGCTAAGAGAAACTTTGGTGTGCCTTTGGGGTGCCCCCCTCCCACATATAAAGGGGAGGGGGAGGAGAGGAGGCCGACCATTGGTGTGGCGTGCCAAGGGGGGGAGTCCTACTTGGACTCCCGGTCCAAGTAGGATTCGACCCCCCCTTTCCTATTCCCACAAGAAGAAGGGGGGAAAGAGGAGGAGGAGAGAAGGAAAGGGGGGCCGCCCCCCAACCCTAGTCCAATTCGGTTTGGGCTTGGGGGGGGCGCCTCCACCTGGCTGCTGCCTCCTCTCTTCCACTAGGGCCCATGAAGGCCCATTAACCCCCCGTGGGGTTCGGATAACCTCCCGGTACTCCAGAAAATACCCGAAACACTTCGGAACCATTCTGGTGTCCGAATATAACCTTCCAATATATCAATCTTTATGCCTCAACCATTTCGAGACTCCTCGTCATGTCCATGATCTCATCCGAGACTCCGAACAAACTTCAGTACATCAAATCACATAACTCATAATACAAATCGTCATCGATCGTTAAGCGTGCGGACCCTACGGGTTCGAGAACTATGTAGACATGACCGAGACACATCTTCGGTCAATAACCAATAGCGGAACCTGGATGCTCATATTCGCTCCTACATATTCTACAAAGATCTTTATCGGTCAAACCGCATAACAACATACGTTATTCCCTTTATCATCGGTATGTTACTTTCCCGATTCGATCGTCGGTATCATCATACCTAGTTCAATCTCGTTACCGGAAAGCCTTTACTCGTTCCGTAATGCATCATCTCGTAACTAACTCAATAGTCACATTGCTTGCAAGGCTTATAGTGACGATCATTACTGAGAGGGCCCAGAGATACCTCTCCGATACACGGAGTGACAAATCCTAATGTCGATCTATGCCAACTCAACAAACACCATCAGGGACACCTGTAGAGCATTTTTGTAATCCTCCAGTTACGTTGTGATGTTTGATAGCACACAAGGTGTTCCTCCAGTAGTTGGGAGTTGCATAATCTCATAGTTAGAGGAACATGTATAAGTCATGATGAAAGCATTAGCAATAAAACTAAACGATCATAGTGCTAAGCTGACGGATGGGTCTTGTCCATAACAACATTCTCTAATGATGTGATCCCGTTCATCAAATGACAACCCATGTCTATGGTTAGGAAACTTAACCATCTTTGATTAATGAGCTAGTCAAGTAGAGGCATACTAGGGACACTCTGTTTGTCTATGTATTCACACATGTACTAAGTTTCTGGTTAATACAATTCTGGCATGAATAATAAACATTTATCATGATATAAGAAAATATAAATAAAAACTTTATTATTGCCTCCAGGGCATATTTCCTTCAATCGCTAAGTGGAAGCGTTTATCACGTGATTGATGTAGTCGTACTCTTCGCGATCCGATCACGATCCAACTGATCTAGTGCTGAACGAATGACAACTCCGAGTTTAGCACACATGCGGCTCGATGACGTCTCCTCCTTCTTGATCCAGAAGGCGGTAGAGGAGAAGTAGATGGTATCACAGCCAACATGACGTCGTGGTGGTGATGGTGGTGGTGGAGCACCGATAACTCTTCGCTAAGCGTCACCGGGATGAGGCGGAGGAACTACGGAGTAACGGGAGAGAGTGGGGCGCCAAGGGCTTGGTGTGTACTCTTGGGGCACCCCTCCCCTCTATATATAGGCGGAGGGGCATGGGAAACGGCCCCTCCAAGCCCTAGGGCGCAGCTAAGGGGGAGAGGACTTGGGCTCCAAATCCAATCCTATTCCTACTAGGACTCCTTCCTCTTTTGCCTTCCCTAGCCACATGGGCTTTTGGGGACTTGGTGCGCCTAGCCCAATAAGGGCAGGGTGCCTCCCCGGAGCCCATGCTAGACCTTGGGTTGTGGTGGACCCGGACCCCTCCGGAATCCTCCGGAACCTTCTAGAAGCTTCCCAGTACAATACCGAAAAAACTGCACCTTTTATCAAAACCCAAAATATGACTTCCCATATATAAATATTTACCTCTCGACCATTCTGAGACTCCTCATGATGTCCCGGATCTCATCCGGGACTCTGAACAACATTTGGTTACCACTCATCAAATATCCCAATACTACTCTAGCGTCAACGCACGTTAAGCGTGCAACCCTGCGGGTTCGGGAATTATGTAGTCATGACCGAGACACCTCTCCGGTCAATAACCAATAGCAGGACCTGGATGCCCATATTGATTCCTACATATTCCACAAAGATCTTTTATCGGCTGAACCTTTATGACAACATATGTAATTCCCTTTGTCTGTCGGTATGTTACTTGCCTGAGATTCGATCGTCGGTATCTTTATACCTAGTTCAATCTCGTTACTGGCAAGTCTCTTTACTTGTTTCGTAATACATCATCTTGTAACTAACTCCTTAGTCACTTTGCTTGCATGCTTCTTGTGATGCTGTATTACCAAGAGGGCTCAGAGATACCCCTTCGATACATGGAGTGACAAATTCCAATCTCGATCCATGCCAACTCAACAAACACCTTCAGAGATACCTGTAGAGCATCTTTATGATAACCCAGTTACATTGTGACGTTTGATAGCACACAAGGTATTCCTCCTGAGTCCGGGAGTTGCATGATCTCATGGTACTAGAAACATGCATTTGACATTAAGAAAGCAGTAGCAATAAACTGAACGATCATATGCTATGCTAATGGCTGGGTCTTGTCCATCACATCATTCTCCTAATGATGTGATCCCGTTATAAAGCGACAACACATGTCTATGGTTAGGAAACCTTAACCATCTTTTGATCAACGAGCTAGTCTAGTAGAGGCTCACTAGGGACACGATATTTGTTTATGTATTCACACATGTATTTAAGTTTCCAGTTAATACAATTCTAGCATGAATAATAAACCTTTATCATGAATAAGGAAATATAATAATAACAACTTTATTATTGCCTTTAGGGAATATTTCCATCAGTCTCCCATTTGCACTAGAGTCAATAATCTAGTTCACATTGCCATGTGATTTGTTATGATTTAATTAATCCTATTAATCCCTGCTTTTCCTAACAGAGGCGGTGGCCTCACATCCATTCAGGGGACAAGGCATCGATCGTGGCGGCGGCAACAGCGCAGCGACATGCAGAGCCAGCGCCATGGAGCATTCGAATCAGCCATGAAGAGGCCGGTGGAGCAAGTCATCGATGGACATGCAGACACGCAGAAATCCAACTTGATTGTCTATCTGTGATTAACATGATCTTTTGGCTGATCGTTTTTCTTTGAATTAATCAGCGATTGTATGAAATCACTACTACATCCTCGAGACGGTGGTTACACACGGCCCAGCCGAATGAACAACGACAACGCCGTGCATGGCTCGGTCCAAGCGCAAGGCGAGATCACGACCGCGACATCCGATTGATCGGCGGCCGCTGATCGCCTGGGTGTGGTGGCGATGCTACAAGCCGCTGGCTTCAAGATACCGCACAGACGCTGATCGAGAGGGGAAGCTCTACAGGCAAAAGGTAAAATGAAAGGGCCCGTCTATATTACATCTAGATAGATAATATCTACCGTTAAAGTCTATATTTGGTCATTTTGACATTATAATTGCTTTACAAAGTGCTCTCCCACACATTTTACTAAGTCATGACATAAGGCATTACGAACAAGTATCTACTGATTTCATCAGATTATACTCTCTAATGCTGCGAGATCTACTCCATTTTGAAGATTATCTTCAAGGTGTCATATTTAACAATTTGAGATTCACACTAATGGTTTCAAGATAACTTCTTGAAATACCCATTGATTTTGCTAAGTTCACTACAACATCAGCCATGATGGTCTTTAATTTACTGGTTATAAATTAATTATCTCTGGTTTACCCATAGAGGTAACATATGGCTGTAGAGTTTGAGGCATTCACCCACAATGGCCACCCCTGCCCTATCTGGGCCATGGACATCATGATCGCTCTTGTGTCTCGTGAGATAATGTGTGCAATCCTGGATTCACCTCTGGCCAGGATCACACCGCTAACAGAAAAATGGTGTCTTATATATATATATATATCATAAGGCATTAGATTCAGATCTCGGCATCTAATTATTCTGTATCAACAATTCATGGGATACAATGAACCTCAAGGGCAAAGGTTTGAATCTTACTTCAGCCTTCAATCCGACATCACCAGCCGTGACGGGGCCCTATGTGTCGGCATTCTCGGAACGCGGGTCCCCAGACTTGCCTGCCTGCGGCCCAGGGCGTGGCTCCATCTTCATCAACAACCACTCAAGACCCTCGCGAGGGGCCAAGCCTTGCGAGGCGGACAACGCCAAAACCTCCTCAGGGGCAGCCTCACTAGGCTGGCCCTCGAGGAGCGAAGATATCTATGCAAGGGGCACCTCGCGAGGTGCATGTGACGTGAGCCATGACGACCAAGGCCAGGCGGGCGCCAACGAGCGCAGAGTACCAGTTTCCTCTTTGGTGCTAAAGGGGCAAGCGCAGGCGAGGAGTCCCGAGGCATCAGGCAAAGGTTTCCATATCAGTGCAACGAGACCAAGACCAGTAGGATGGCAGGACGGAGGTCACGACGGAGCCCACGACAGCGTCACAACTAGAGCCTTTGGCAGGTGAAGACCACCTTTTGTCAGGATAACTTGTACTAGTTGTCCCCCTCCAAATTGGCCATTATGGGATCCCTTCCCGCCTAATATTTGGGAAGAGGACCAAGGCCTCTATAAATAGGACTAGCCACCACCATAGGAGGGGACGGATCTCATCTGGGATTGGACTCATTCCACCAAGGCCAACTCACAAGCTCCTCGAGCTCAAGAACACCTCTCCTCAGGAGGCTGTTCATCCCTTGCACTTGTTCATCCTCAGCCTACAAGGCAATCCACCACACTACACTGGAGTAGGGTATTACACCAAAATGGTGGCCCGAACCAGTATAAACCCTTGTGTCTCTTGATCTTTGGGTTCGGCGAGCTAGGCCTTGAGATCTTCGTGCGAGCGAGCTAGGGAGAGAGAGATCTTTGTGCGCACCCTAGTGTTCGAACCTCAAGGGTTTGCCAGAACCCGTAATCTGAGATTTGGCGCGCCAGGTAGGGGCGCGCTGAAGCCTTTCTTCCGCCGATCCACGTTCCACTACTTCACCGCGTCCATGGCCGACGCTCGCCGAGCTCGCGTTGAGTGCTGGGCCGCTCTTGCTGCACGTGTTGCTCATACAGTGCCCGTCGGTGGACCACCCCACCATTCTCCATCGCCCGCCACCAATGCTGCCACCGGCCACAGCGGGAAGCGAGCAACAAACTTCGTTGCTGCACCCTTCCATGCGGCGAGATGGACGTACCGCTACCCCGTTGCTGACTCCGTCTGGCTCGTCGTCTCACGCTCGTTGCGCGCCCACGGACGCGCAGGCCGTGCTACTCACGGCGCGCGAGCTCCTATGTTACCGCCCCGTCGACGACCTCTATGAGGACTGGCTGGACCACATCGCCGATCTCATTAGCGCTGATTGGGGCTCTCCTGCACCATCACTTTCGCTACCTCGACCACCTCCAGCAGCGGGCGGCGTCGCCCACGGAGCACCTCCGCCACCTCCGCATCAATACGGCGCCCTCGCACCAAGATGCGCGGCCCCGCGGCGTGACCCTCCATGCCGGGCGCCCGTGCACGAAGAAGGAAGCTGCCAAGAAGTCCTTCGACCGCAAGAAAACGCCCATGCACTCCCGACACCACGGCGCCAAGACCACGCGCCGCCTGTGGTGGCGGCACGTGGACATCCGGATTAGGCTCCACCTCCGTGACGGGCTCCGGTGAGCATGACGGGCTGCCGTGCCTTCACTCCGGAGCTGCACAACATCATCTGGCCCAACAAGTTCAAGCTGGACCTACCTCCGTGCTACGACGGCACCCTTGACCCCGTGGAGTTCCTGCAGCTCTACGAGCTAAGCATCGAGGCGGCCAACGGCGACAAAAAATCATGGCAAACTGGTTTCCCAATGCCCTCAAAGATGGCGCGCTTGTGGCTCCGAAACTTGCCTACGGGATCGATCTCTTCCTGGGGCGAGATGCGCAAACGCTTCGTCGCCAACTTCCGGGGCACTCGCGACCGCCCACCAGCCGCGGGTGACCTACGGCGCATCAAGCAGCAGCCAGGAGAAACTCTGCAGAAGTACATCCAGCGCTTCAATAGCGTTCGCCTCAAGATCCCCAAGGTGACGGACGAGGCCATCATCTCCGTGTTCTCTGATGGCGTCCGTGATGTCAAGATGAAGGAGGAGCTCGCCATCCACGAGGAGCTATGCACGGCCCTGGAGATGTTCAACATGGCGACGAAGTGCGCAAGAGCTGAGGAAGGGTGCCTTTCCCTCCTCGAGCTACCAGCTGCCGACCAAGAGGACAAGAAAGCCAAGGCCGAGGACGTGAAGCGCAAGGGAGTAGCCGTGCTCGCGGTTGAGCCAGATACGAAACGCGGCTGGGACCACCCCGAGTTGTCCAAGAGTAGCCGTCCATTCTGTGCCATCCACAACGTACACAGCCACAATACCAGCGGCTGTCAAGAGCTCAGGGCCATTCGTGATGGACGCTTCGGTCGATGCCCCGAGTGCAATGATCGGGGCTACAGTCGAGGAGGAGGACGAAGTGGGGGACGCTGGGACGACCGCGGCCCCCGCCAGGAATGGCGCGACCGGCCTCGTGAGGACCACTGGCAGGACCAGCCTCGTGAGGGCGCCTGGAGGGACCAACCTCGTGAGGACCGTCCTTAGGGCAACGCCGACCTCCCTCCGCTGCCGCCGCCACCAAGGAGGAACGACGACCATCATCAGGACGAGGGGGCCGGGGACTTCCAAGAGCCTCGTGCCATCGCCTGCATCTTGGGTGGCGCTCAAGCCCTAGCCTCGCAGCGTATCTTCAAGCAGTTGGCTCGCGAAGTGAACGCAGCCCTTCCCAAGCTCGATGCCACGCGCTCGCTCAGGTGGTCCAAGTGCGCCATCACCTTCAGCTCATCGGACCAGCTCAAGTGCGTGGCGACTGCCGGCACCCTCCCGATGCTCATCTCACCCGTCATCAGCAACGTTCAAGTCACCAAGACCCTCATCGACGGCGGCGCAGGGCTCAACGTCCTGTCCGTCGAGACGTTCGACAGTGTCCAAATGCCATACGATCAGCTGCAGCCTACCAAGCCATTCTCAGGAGTGACCGATGACTCCACCACCCCGATAGGGCAGGTCTACCTCCCTGTCACCTTCGACCAGCGTAACAACTATCGCACCGAGCTCATCGACTTCGACGTCGCCCATATCCGCCTGCCGTACAACGCCATCCTTGGGTATCCAGCCTTGGCCAAGTTTATGGCAGTGACCCACCACAGCTACAACGTCCTCAAGATGCCAAGGAGCAGCAACATCATCATGGTCCCCCGCGAAGAAAGAGATGCGGTGTGCTCCCTCAAGCGCACTTACCAAGCTGCAACGGCCGAAGACCCACACAATGAAGGCACCCTGCACCCTCCTGAGGCCATCCCCAAGAAGAAGAAGCAGCTACTCCGCGAAGGGCCTCCGGAGAGCGGCTTCTCTGGTGGCACTACCTCAGTACCTACTCCCGTAGATGGGGCGCCTCCCTCCCTCACATAGGAAGGCACGCCCGGCGCCCTCCTCAGGCTGGGATCGGGTGCTCTCTTCTGGAGGGCCTCTGACCTAGCCAGCGTCATGAGGGAGGCGCTCAGGCACCACGTGGATGCGTGCTTTGCTGCACGTTTGCCTCAAGAGGGCACAAGGCGTGGAGCGCCTAGTGCTCGGGAGTTCATCATCAAGACGATCCATGAGCTTCAAGAGGCAAGGACCATATGCGGCCACCGCCGCCCACCACCCGGCGCAGCTCCCCATCCTAGCGAGGACGGCGGGCTGCGCGTCTGCGTCAACATTCCGGGGCTCAACAAGGCCGCATCTCAGGGACGTTTCTCGCCTTCGCGTGTTGGACGATGCGAGGGTCCACCTCACAGCTACATTCGCATGCCGTTTGGCTTGCCGAACGCGGCTGTCACCTTTCAGCGCCACCTGTGGAGCATCCTGGCGGCTCAGGAGGCCAGGCATCACGCCGTCCTGGAGGAGATCGCGACGGTTCTTCAGGAACCACCTGGGCCTGCGGAGGCTCCTGAGGCTCAGGACCCTGGCGGCTCGTGAGGAACAACCCTTCGACATGCCTCTTCAGCTACTCCAACACCACTCCAGCTACGGCATCAGGTGACCCTTTCCAGTTCATTCAGTTGGGGGCGCCCCTCGGGCAGCATTATCCCCAAGTTGCACAGGCCTGTCCCTGCGATGTGTATCTTTTTGCATTACTCGCTTACTCTGTTGGGGGCGCCCCTCGGGTTGCATCATCCCCAGGCCGCATGGGTCCGTCCCTGTGGCATGTATCATTCTTATATTTATCTGGATTTGCTTGTCTTCTTGCATGAGTTCCCTACAATTATCACTTGCCTGACTACACCTCGCGGCACCCCGCGTTGCTAACCGATCTCCTGTTTGCCCCGCGGCGAGAGCTCCACATATCGGCATAGTGCTTGTGCTCTGGTCCGTCCCTGCAACGCTGATAAACCTAAGAGATTGAGCTCTAGCTCGTGGCCCGCTCCGCGCATGTCACCTCACCAGATCCTCAGTGCCTTCATCTTCCTGTGGAACAATCGGCGGCTGGGTAACCAACGTGATTACTGGTTGTGTTCTTCTCCGACTGACTCACAGGAATCTCCGGAGCACCGGCTACTGGCAGCCCCGTCAGCTTGTTCCTTCTCTCATGCAATTTTCTTGCGCGTGAAATGGGGGGCTCCTGAGCATCGTGCCTTAGAAGCCCTTACTGACTCTCCAGCCCTCCCCCTGGCCTTGACCACGGCATCACAACTTGGCATACCAGCGGCGGCTGAGCATTGCTCGAGGGTCGGGACCCGAGAACACAGAGCACTCAGGAGAGCAAGATAGGAGGAAGGATCTAACGTGAGCCTGACCTGATAGCACCACCACCACCGACGCGCAAGCCGGGCACGACACAAAGACTCGACCCGGGAGCGCTAAAGATAAGTCACGCATTCGAACTAGCCCGGCGCTGAGATACAGAATTCCTAGCCCTAGCAGCCTTGATACGACAACGCCACCTACCTTTCCTACCTTTAGGGAGTTGCTTGCACGCTAAAGGGGACCTTTTGAGCATCGCACCTTAGGAGCTCTCATAGGACCTCGGGCCGCTCACCTCCTGGCCTTGACCACGGCATCACGACCTGGCATACCAGCGACGGCTGAAGCCTGCCTGGGGACTGGGACCTGTCAGTGTAGAGCGCCAGGATGCCACAAGGTTGGAAAGGGGGGACCAAGCCGCTGCAAGACACGCAATCATAGGATTTCATAATAAGGGTGATATTAACACAAAAGGCACTTTAGATTTTTTACACACTCCCATGGGGTTCATCTCGATTCCTCGCTGGGAACAATAGTAAAAGGCCATCGGAAGCAGTATCTGTGGGCGTCGCCGCTGACGCCATCATCAACAGTGGGCCACGGGAGGCCGACGCCAACCCCATCCAGATCAACAGCGGCGAGGGGCAGATGCCGCTGTGTAAGTGCATCTAGTGCCCCTTAGTGATTTTGGTGTCTTAAAGACTTATAGGTTAAGGGACTAATATGTTTGTGAGTGTACACATGCTCTATAAGTCAATGAGGAGTTTGATATTTACAGTGAAAGTCGACCCCTAAAAATGAATGTCTTCGGCTGAAGACTTTGGTTCTCCTGAATACTTTGAAAGTGAAGAAATTGGTGTGACCTTGAAGACTTCATTATTCATACGAGGAATCTGGAGCGTGAAGACTTTTGTTTTCGTAGTTTCATTTTCTTCTTCTTGAGTCATAGGAAACATCGTACTGTTAAAGGGGGTCGAGGTAATACTAAGGAAACAGATTTCCAAGTGATGCTCATCTCAAAATCCTACACCTACCCAATCCTTTGAGTGAAGCCATTGGAAATCTCATATCAGTTTAGTCAATTTCTTCAGTGACAGAGACGAAGATCTTCTGGTCTTTGAGGAAATTGTTATGACTGAGGAGTTAGGAATTCGCCAGTGTGGATTGCCTACACAGTGAGGATCATGATAGCCCTGAGGAATTCGAACCTCAAAATATCCGACCGTTGCTGAGCCGCGCACTAGCCATTCCAAAATATCCTACCACCTAACGGTCATATCTGCCAAGGGCATTTATGTCTTATCATGTCGGGCTGCTCCCTAGGCTATAAATAGCCGCCCCCTACAACCACTAGCTAGTTGGCTGCTCCGAGTGAAACTGACACTTGTCATTTGAGAGCATCCCATCCTCCGAGGACTTTGAGCGAAAATCATCAAGTGAGGAAAACCCAAACCTACAAACCACAAAGTGATTGAGCATCACTGAAGAAATTGTTCCTTTGTGGAACCGATGCTTATTACCTTTGAGGACTGTGTATCCTCCAGACGGTTAGGAATCATGGTCTGAGCATCCAAGAGGAATTGTGGATTGCCGAGTGACCAAGTCTGTGAAGGTTTGGAAGTCACCTGTGAAGACTTACCACTACTGTTGGGCGAGGTCTGTGTGATCTTAGCTCAAGGAGAATACGATGAGGACTGTGTGTCCCCGAGTTTAAATACTCAGCCGCTCCAACCAGACGTACAACTGTCACAGCAGTTGGAACTGGTTTACCAAATCATTGTCTTCACCAAGCCAACTGGTTCTATTTCCTCAACCCTTTCATTTCCTCATTATGTGTTGATGTACCTGATCATTACTGTTTGAAGACATTGACTGAAGACTTTCTCTATTTTCTCAATCCTATTTCTTCAGTCTGTTTGTCTTCATCCTGCTTATCCTGTGTTTACGCTTTCTCTACTCTGTGTTTGTCTTTCATTTCATCATGATGACTATGCTGTTACTCTGTTTTGCTTATACCTGAGTACTTATTCCGCTGCAAGTAGTTCTTCGCTTAGGAATTTCCTCACCCTGAAATTCCCCAGTGAAGAATTCATAAATTTTTTCAATTCACCCCCTCTAGTCGACGCAACGCACTTTCAATTGGTATCAGAGCAAGGTACTCCCTTGTTCTGTGTGATTTTGGTTTAACCGCCTGGAGTTTTGGTTATGTTGATTACAGGAAAGAGGAGCGTGTCCTGCCCCATCTTTGACGGTCATGAGGATCCCAAGTGGAAGGCCATGATGAAGAAGCGACTCATGGCTATGAATAGCAAGCTGTGGACCGTCACTGAGATTGGTCTTACCGATGTATGCAAGATGGCGGAGGCTAATGACATTCGCAAGTACACTCTACTCAACCTCACAGCGAAGGATGTCATTTGCTCCTGTTTGTCCCAAAATTAGTCCAGGAACGTCATGCATCTCAATCATGCGAAGCTAATCTGGGACCGGCTCTCTAAGGTCTACGAAGGTCCTCGTACTCGTCATGATCCTTGGTTTGAGGATTTCAAGGAATCACTCATGGAGATGACTTTCGCACCTGAATCATCATCCTCTTCATCATGCCTTATGGCAAAGGGTGCCAAGGTAACTGAATGCTACCTTTCCGAATCTAGTGATGATGAATTTGTCCCCAGCTATGTCAAACTTGCTTCCCTTGCCACTAAACAACAAAGAGCTCTTGAAAAAGTTCAAAACATGCTAGATGAAAGCGATGATATGTTGGGTGAGCAATTGGATCAAAATAAGGCTTTGACTGATAGTCTTCGAAAACTTTAGTCAAAGTTTGACAACCTTCAAAATCATCATAACACTCTCTTAACTGATCATGAGACGCTTTCTTATGAATTTCTTCAGAGAAAGCAAGATCTTGAGATGTTAAAAGAGAGTTATGAAGATCTTTAGAAGGAAAACGATTCATTGCTTGCTCAACAGATCGGTTCCGCTTAGGAAGAATTTATTCCACCATGTCTTAAATGCATTGAGCATGAATCTGCTAATTCATCACCTGAAGGTTCAAATGCTTCTCCTGCTGCAAATTCTTCAACTGTCTCTGTGGTTACAAATTCCTCATATGAGGATACCACATGTATCACTGACGATAATGCAGGGCTGAAGGAATTGCATGTGACCAGGCATTTACAAAAGCCTCAAAGGGCATCAGACTCTTTGTGATGTGCTCAAAAAGCGGATCTTGAATAGGAACCCTAGGAAAGAGGGTATTTCCTTTGAGAGGAAACTCAATGCTGATGGAACCTACTGGAAACCTGAGCAGTACCCCAAAACCTCATGGGTTGTTGCGAAAGGAACTCCTGTAGACCCATGCAATTTATCTGGCTTTACTTCTGATTCTTCATATTCCTCTGATGAGTCATTTGACTCCAACTATAAACTGTTCAAGAATCAGAACGATGAAGTATTTGCTCGATATGCTGGTACTAACTGCAGGAACGACCCCCCTATGAAGAAAATCTGGGTTCCTAAAAGTTGCCTTGAAAATTTTCAGGTGAATGTCATCATGACACCACCCATGAAGAATAGGAACCCCAGATCAAATTCTTCATACTGACCAAATTCTTCATATGGATCCAAGTCCTCATATGGACCAAATTCTTCACGTGGATCAAATTCCTCACATGGATCAAAATCCTCATATGAACATCATCGTGCTAAGTCTTCTGTTTCGCAGGGAAAGTGTAAGGGCCATGAATATGTGCATTATTCTTCAAACCATTATGTTCATAAGTCCACGAAGAATTTCTCTGCTTATTCATATGCTTATCCTAACCACTCTTCTATGAAACGAAATGCGCTGGCTTCTATGTCATCATTTTCTTATAGAGCTCGTAGAATGATGAACTCTTTGCTACCCCTCCAGATGTGGGTGGTGAAGAAAAAGAACTAATCTCTTATGCAGGGTCAGGTCTCCAGACGAACTAAATCGTCTGAAGAATTTGCTGGAGACCTGAATGTGCTTGAAAGGACGCAAGCTAAACATGAAGAAATGAATCATTCATTTCTCACATCCTCATATTGCTATATTTGCTACTGATTGATGAAATTGATATCACATTCTTCACTGATGAAGTATATGGGTTCGTAAGTTGCATTAATTCATCTGCAGGACAAACAACCCAAAGCTACTAAGTGGGTCCTCAACAATGGATGTACAAATCACATGACTGGTGACAGAAGCTTGCTGATGGACACTGATTGGTCACCATCTCATCTGAAGCATATCACTTACGCTGACAAATGCAAAAGCAAGGTATTGGGTCTAGGTAAGGTTGCAATCTCAAAGGATAAACACATGGACAAAGCCATGCTTGTTGAGTCCTTAGGATTCAATCTTATGTCAGTCTCAATGCTTTGTGATCTTGATATGGTTGTTGTTTTCGGCAAATTCCGTTGCCTTGTGCTAATGGAATCTGACAACTCCAAAGTCTTCGAAGGCTTTAGGAAAGGAGACTTGTATATTGTTGAATTCTCTGCAGGACCACAGCCAGCCATATGCCTACTCGCAAAAGCTTCAGAATGCTCGTTATGGCATCAACGACTTGGTCATGCTGGGATGAGGAACTTGCATAGACTCGCGAAGAAGAAGCACATCATTGGCATAGAGGGTGTCAAATTCCTCAAAGATCATCTTTGTGGGGCTTGTGAGGCTGGAAAGATCACCAGAGCCAAGCATCCCGCGAAGACTATCATGACCACTTCTCGTCCCTTTGAATTACTTCATATGGATCTATTTGGCCCTACTCATTATGCCATGTTCACTAGTTTTGCATCATTATATGGCTTTGTCATAGTTGATGACTATTCTCGTTACACATGGGTGCATATCATCACTTATAAAAATGAAGTGCAGGAAGTCTTCAGACGATTTTCCTCAAGGGCTTCCACTAACTTCGTGTGAAGATCAAGCATATCAGGAGTGATAATGGAACCGGGTTCAAGAACACTGGCCTCGATGAATATCCCGATATGCTTGGTATTACTCACGAATTGTCTGCTCCTTATACTCCTCAACATAATGGCGTCGTGGAGCGCAAGAAAAGGACTCTTGTTGAGATGGCTCGCACTATGCTTGACGAATACAAGACAACTGAGCGCTTCTGGCCTGAAGCAATTGATACTGCGTGCCACATCATCAACAGGGTATATCTTCACAAATTCTTCAAAAAGACCTCATATGAACTCCTCACTGACAAGAAACCCAATGTAAGTTATTTCAAAGTCTTTGATGATAAATGCTGGGTTAGAGATCCTCACCACCACTCTAAATTTGCACCGAAAGCACACGAGGGTTTTATGGTTGGTTACGGAAAGGACTCACACACCTACATAGTCTTCAACATCAACCATCACAAGGTTGTTGAAACTATAGATGTGTGGTTCGATGAAACTAATGGCTTGCAAAGAGAGCACCTACCTCCCGTGCTAGATGAAATGTCACCTGAGGAATCCATCAAGTTCAAAGCTACTGAGGATGTCATCCCTACCTAAGAAATTGCTGAAGAAGTCATTCCCGACCGTGAAGAAAATCATGCTGGTGCTGCTGAAGAAACTAGTCCTGAAGAAACTGCTAGGCCTAAGCAAAGTCGTCAACCCGCACATCCTTGCATTGCAAATGAAGTGCAAGTCGAGAAGATCATCGATGACATTCGTGCACCAGGTCCCCTCACGCGCTGAAAAGCTTCACATTTATCTAAATTTTGTGGGCATTTTGCATTTGTCTCTATCACAAATCCCACTAAAGTAGATGAAGCATTCATGGAATCCGAGTGGATTCAAGCTATGCAAGATGAATTGCATCAATTCGAGCTCAATAATGTGCGGGAGCTTGTCAAGCGACCAGACCCACGCAAACACAACATCACCGGTACCAAATGGATCTAACGCAACAAACAATATGAAAATGGCCTCGTGGTGAGGAATAAGGCTCGTCTTGTAGCTCAAGGCTACACACAGGTTGAAGGAATTGATTTCGATGAAACTTTTGCACCTGTTGCTAGACTTGAGGCTATTCGCATATTGCTTGCTTATGCTAACCATCATAATATCATATTACAACAAATGGATGTGAAAAGTGCATTCCTCAATGGTAAGCTTGAGGAAGAAGTATATGTTGCTCAACCACCAGGTTTTGAGGATCCAAAATTTCCACATCACGTCTATAGACTCAACAAGGCCCTCTATGGCCTCAAGCAAGCACCTCGGGCGTGGTATGATACACTGAAGGAATTCCTCATGAAGAAAGGCTTCAAACCCGGTTCACTTGACCCAACTCTTTTCACCAAATCATATGATGATGAATTATTCATGTGCAAAATATATGTTGATGATATTATCTTTGGCTGTACTAACCAACGTTACAGTGATGAATTTGCCTATATGATGAGTGAAGAATTTCAAATGTCTATGATGGGAGAATTGAAATTCTTCTTAGGTCTTTAGATTCGTCAACAATACAATGGCATATTCATATCTCAGGAGAAATACCTCAAGGATGTGTTGAGGAAATTCGGCATCCAAGATTGCAAACACGTCAAAATTCCTATGCCCACAAATGGCCATCTATGCACTGATGAAAATGGTAAAGACTTCGATCAAAAGGTATACCGCTCCATGATTGGCTCTTTATTGTACCTATGTGCATCTAGGCCGGATATTATGCTTAGTGTTTGCATGTGTGCCCGATTTGAAGCTACACCGAAGGAATCACACCATAAGGCTGTGAAGCATATTCTTCGATATCTAGCTCACACACCAACACTTGTATTATGGTATCCCAAGGGCTCTTCCTTTGATCTCATTGGATATTCAGACTCTGACTATGCTGGGATCAGGTGGACCGCAAGTCAATGTTAGGCACATGTCATTTCCTCGGACGATCCTTGGTATGTTGGTCCTCGAAGAAGCAGAACTGCGTATCACTCTCCACTCCAGAAGCTGAGTACATTGCTGCTGGATCTTGCTGTGCTCAATTACTATGGATGAAGCAAACACTCAAGGACTATGGCATCAACGTGAAGAATGTGCCTCTCTACTGTGACAATGAGAGTGCTATCAAGATTGCTCACAACCCAGTTTAGCACTCGAAGACAAAGCACATCCAGATTCGTCATCATTTTCTTCGTGACGATGTGTTGAAGGGCGATATCTCCATCGACTATGCAAATACTGAAGACCAGCTGGCCGATATCTTCATTAAGCCCTTGGATGAGAAGAGATTTAACAAGTTGTGGTGTGAGCTAAATATCTTAGAATCTTCGAATGTTCTTTGAAAAGGACCTCATCCTAACACTTATGCTGACTTGATGACTTAGATGTGCAACACACGAAGTAACGTTTTTCTTCAATCAATGAACACAAACCCTCTAAGTGTGAAGAAATTAATGAAGAAATTGATTCTCAGAACCCTACAAGAATTGTACGCGGTGTCTGAAATCAGCTTTCTTTTACGGTGGGTTACGCCACCAACCAAAGTTGAAAATATTCAATTTGAGTTCTCTTCATTTTTGAAATTCCTCAGTTTTTCAAATTCTTAAACTTTGCATTTTCTTCACTCTTTCCGCCGTTGTTCTTCATTTGACTATATATATATATGAGTTTATGTCCTCTACAACATTCACTTATTGCTAATTCTTCAAGTTGAATTTTCTGCTAAGTGAATGTGATCGGACCCTTCCCCCTCTATGCTAAACTCAACCCAGCCTGTTCAAAAATTCTTCATGTGCGTTCTATTTGAAACTCGTTCAAATTCTTCACTGTGTCCTTGTCAGCTGAAGAAATTGCGAACGACACTTTAAAAATATTCTTATCTAAATTTTCAGATTTTGCTGCTCAAACCGTTACACATTCCATGGTATAATTATCTATTCACCCACGATCTCACACGATCTCTACTTCTCAGTACGTGGGTGACACATGTCGCGCGAATGAGAAGGGTCAGGGGCACGTTCGTCCAAATTCATCGGGCGAACAGTTATTCATCTCTGCTATAAATACCCCCTCCCCTTCCTCATTTCACTTTTACTCCGCTCGAACTCACTCCCTCGCTCGAGCTTCTCAAAACCTAGCGCCGCCGCTACCTTCGTCGTCGCCGGTGAGGAGGAGCTTCACTGCCTTGACCTCGTTGCCGTCGTACTCGCGCCGACCGCGGAAATCTTCCCTCCGCCGCCGCCATAGACGTCTTCCTCCGCCAAGTTAGGGCGTGGAAAATCCGAGCCGACGAACTTCCAAATCTACACTTCCAGTTCGTCGTGTTCTTCATCAAGGGTAATTAGAAGTTACTTTTACCGCATTTATTCTACTGATGATTTTCATCAAATCTTCAAAAGGTGTTTATTCTTCAACCTCCACACTCTAAACACCTAGCACAAATCTCCAGTTCTTGATCTGTTTCTCTAAGTGACATTTTTCTTCATGATTCCTCAATTGTGTGAATCTCACGATCCGAACAACTTTGGAACCTAAGACATAGAATGCTTAGTGAAATTCTTCAAGGCACATCGGGTCAATTTCCTCAAACTTCATCAAATTTTACAAAACCTTCTAAGAACGCATATGGCCTCTCCAAATTCTTCGCACCTATACTCTGTTCTCACGTACTCATGACAGCTACTGAATCACTAGGTTCTCATCAACTTAACTCATTTGCAGCATTCCTCAAAGAAAAGCGGCATACATCTTCAGAGAACTCAATTGTGCAAATTCCTCAGCTGAAGAAAATGGCTGATGGTAAACTTCCTCAGAAAGGAGGAAAGAAGCTTGAAGTAAACACTGCCTTTGAGATCCCTGCAGATATCTATGCAGGGTACTACACGCCTGATGAGGCAAAACATGGCAAGGAAACGAAGACTGAGCGCAAAGTGCACATTCAGAGGATCAAAAGGAGATGGGCTAGAGAGTGGAGGGAGTACAGATATGTTACTCCCAAATACATGAAGAAATTCATTCTTAACCCTCTGTGCTCAAGACCTCCTCTGGCACCTGGCCAGCTAGCTGATCCAACAAGCCTTAAACGTGGTGAGGATTATGCTGATGAATGGGCCAGGCGGCAAGCAAAGTTGGCCATGCAGGCCAAAGAAGCAGTGAAGAAATTCAATGAAGATTCTGCTCCTGCCGCTGCCGCTGCTGAGGCTTCTTCAAGTAAGAAGGCTATGCCTAAGAAGCCAGCCAAGAAACCACTTTTCTCAATAGTTCCCTCACGGCCAAGTTCTTCTGCAATGCCCTCACGACCAATTTCCTCAGTGCCACCAAGGCAAATTCCTCAAGCTGCCCCAATTCCTCAAACTGCACCAATTTCTCGGGTTTCAAAACCCTCACTTCCTCCAGCAAAGTCCTCAGCACCCATGCATCTCGCCACGTGCCAAAGGACCACATGCATATCTATTGCCTCAGGAGCTTCAACGATTTCTTCTGCTCACCCTTCAACTACCGGTCCCGCTCTACTGAAGACCAAAGCCACTACTGGACGAGGCACTCGACCAAGTCCTCACAAGAAGCAGGTGGTCTTTCAAATTCCATCTGATGATGAGGCTGATGATGATGAACTTGCCGATATCATCAAGGACAGACAACAGCGGGCTGCTAGAGCCAAAGGAAGTGTTGTGCCCCTACTTTTGGATCCAAAAAGATCCTCGATTTCCTTGATCTTTGGCACAAGGATCCCAATGCTCCAATGCCAGATTTGGGCCTCACTCCTGGACAAACTCACGTTGTGACGACATTCATTGCTGAAGAAAAATGGAAGTATGACCAAGCCATGTCATTGAAGAAAACACAGTACAAGAAGCGGCGCTACCTAAAGGACAATGTCCTCAATCTTTCGCCTGAGCATCCCCTTGCACTGCAAGCTGAAATCAAGAAGCTCAGCGAAGAATTTGAAGCCTACAAGGCTGATTGGAAGGGCGCCAAGGTCCGATTCGTCAAGCTGACAAAGAAATTCACTTCAAGTGCTGCTACTCCTGTGCGCACTGAAGTCACTCCGGCTGAAGCATCTGCTCAAGCCACTGAAGGAATTGCCAGCATCGCTGATGAACATCAGGCTGCTACTGATGAAACTGCAAGCACCAGGGCTGCTGAAGAAATTCCAGCCTTTGAAGAAACTGCCAGGGCAACCACTAGTGTTGCGCTTGAAGAAATAACCAGGCTAGCTGAAGACTCTGTCACTGCGCCTGAAGAAACTGCTCAAGACAGGCCAACTGCATCAGTTGTCTCTGAAGAAATTGATCCCACTGCCACTGCTCCGCCCGCACCAACACCAAGTCCAATTCTTCCTTCTGCTCTGGAAGTGAAGAAAACCAAAGCTGCGGAGCATGCTGCTTTGAAAAAGAGGAAGGCATCAGCTGCCTCAGAATCTTCAGTCCCCAAGAAGGCAAAGATTTTGACAAGTTCACTAGAGAATCCCATTGATGTTGTTCCTCTCGCAAGCATGCCATCTAAGGAACTTGTTCCTCATGGCGAAGAATATCAGATTCCTGATGAATCTGCATAAGAAGATCCCTCTGCTGCTTCCACAGAGCAGATGGACGAAGAAATTTAAGTTGATGCATTCACTTCAACCCCTCCGGTATCATCGCCAACGCATCAGTTTACTGACGAAGAGGCCGGTGTTGAAGAAATGGAAGTGGATGAGGATGTAGACATTGGCTGCACCACTCCCATGATGAATGATGATTTTTGGGAGAGTCAGCACCCCAATACTCCTCTGTTCACACCAATCCAACAAATTCCTCAGTCCCCAACTCCAACCGAAGTTCAAATGGGATCTGAAAAAATTCATGCCACCCCTTCCATTACTGAAGAGATTCCAGCCACTAGTGCTGATGAAAATGTTGCTGAAGAAATGGAGGCCCAGGCTGCTACTGAAGCAGAAGATATTCCTCAGCCCGCGGCTCCTGAAATTGAAGTCCCTGAAGTTATTCTTCAGATTACTGACACTCCTTAGCCATAGCTGAAGAATCCATTCTCCAAGACTCCAAAGTTCAAGGCTGATGCCTTGTTCAATGAGCATGTATTCTTCACCGAATATAATCCATATGATTCTGCTCCTCTGAGGAGGAAGCGATTCTGTACTGCCAGCCAAGCTAATTTCTATTCTTCAGTGATGTTCAACAAAGAGAAAGTCTTCGATCATGAGCATGTTCCTCACTTGGATATGGTATCACTGCCTTGCTTTACGACGGTCCTCTCTGCCATTCATGATGCTGGCCTGCTCAATTTCTGCACTGACATATGCGATTGGAATGAAGAACTCATTCTTCAATTCTACGTGACGCTGCACATCACAGGCAATGCTGAAGATGTGAATTCATGGGTGTTGGACTGGATGCCAGAGAACACTCACTACAAGGCACCGGCAACTGAATTGCTTCGTGCCATGCCTGTCAGTCCTCCCCCAGAAGGTGCGCGTCTGATCTATTCTGAAACTGAGCTGTCAGATCATTTTATGCAAGTGCTGATGAAGCCATTGAAGCCTAGACAAGCTTCAAGGACCAAATTCCTCGTGAAGGAATTACAATATGTGCTGAGGATAGTCTATCGCATTCTGACGAAGACATTGAGTCAAATCAAGGGCCACGACTCAAATGATGAAGAAGTCGTTGGCATCATGAAGAATCTGCTGTTCAATATCTTGCACGGTATTCCCATGAATTATCATGATTTCTTCATGAGGACTCTGGCAAATGTCACAATGTCCCCATTTGAGTTGAAGCCTTACGCTCCCTGGATTATGAGATTCCTCAGAACAAGGTCTTCACTCAACTACAAAGCTGATACACTCAACCAAGGCAGCTTCTTGCCCCCGATTGAAGTCCTCAAACAGACATTTTCCTCAGCTGATGAAAAGGGCAAGGCCACTGCTGTCATTGATGAGGGCATTCGACCATTGGATGGACAGTTCCGCAAAGCTGCTTCATACTCCACCAATGATGATTATGCTACTGAAAGTGCAACTATCCCTGGGTGGTTTTGGTAATTCCTAACAACATATAGCACATTGAGCTAACATTATTCCAAGATGAATATTTCAGGAAAAGCTCAATGGATGGCATGGCATGGATGAGGAAAGTGGATCCCTCACAATTATAGGGACAAAGGATTGGCTCAAACTTCAAGATCAAGACTCTACATTTTCTATTTTAGTGATCCAAGATCACATTGAGTCTATAGGAAAATCCAATACTATTAAGGAGGGATGAGGTGTTGCTTAATGAGCCTCTTGCTTCATGTGCTTAGTGATATGCTCCAAAACCCTCAACTATCTTCCCACATCCACATTTGACCTAAACCAAAAGTCAAACTCGGCCCCACCGATTCTTTCCATCCGGTGCCACTGAGTTTCATTTGTCATAGCCACTGCCACAAACCCTAGCAATTCGGTTTCACCGATAGGGATCTCGGTCTCACCGAGATGGGATTGCAATTTCTCTGTTTCCCTTCATAACGTTTCGGTCTAACCGAAGTGAGCGATCGGTCCCACCAAGATTGCAATGTGAACTCACTGTTTCCCTTTCGTAACATTTCGGTCTCACCGAGAAGAGCGAATCGGTCCCACCGAGTTTACCTGACCAACTCTCTGGTTAGCTTATTACCAAAATCGGTCCCACCGAGTTTGTGTAATCGGTCACACCGATATTAAGTTATGCCCAAACCCTAACCATATCGGTCCTACCGTGTTGCATCTCAGTCCCACCGAAAATCCTAACGGTCACTAGGTTTGCTGAATCGGTCCGACCGAGTTTAACGATTCGGTCCCACCGAGTTTTGCAGATTGTGTGAAACGGTTAGATTTTGTGTGGAGGCTATATATACCCCTCCACCCACTCTTCATTCATGGAGAGAGCCATCAGAACATGCCTACACTTCCAATACCTATTTTTCTAAGAAAGAACCACCTACACTTGTGTTGAGCTCAAGATATTCCATTCCTACCATATGAATCTTGATATCTAGCCTTCCCCAAGTTGCTTTCCACTCAAATCTTCTTTCCACCAAATCCAAATCCTGTGAGAGAGAGTTGAGTGTTGGGGAGACTATCATTTGAAGCACAAGAGCAAGGAGTTCATCAACAACACACCGTTTGTTACTTCTTGGAGAGTGGTGTCTGCTAGATTGGTTAGGTGTCACTTGGGAGCCTCCGACAAGATTGTGGAGTTGAACCAAGGAGTTTGTAAGGGCAAGGAGATCACCTACTTCATGAAGATCTACCACTAGTGAGGCAAGTCCTTCATGGGCGACGGCCGTGATGGAATAGACAAGGTTGCTTCTTCGTGGACCCTTCGTGGGTGGAGCCCTCCGTGGACTCACGCAACCGTTACCCTCCATGGGTTGAAGTCTCCATCAACGTGGATGTACGATAGCACCACCTATCAGAACCACGCCAAAAACATTCGTGTCTCCAATTGTGTTTGAATCCTCCAAACCCTTCCCTTTACATTCTTGCAAGTTGCATGCTTTACTTTCCGCTGCTCATATACTCTTTTGCAAGCTTGCTTGAATTGTGTGGAGATTGCTTGACTTGTGCTAAGATAGCTAAAATCTGCCAAGAACTAAAATTGGGAAAAGGCTAGATTTTTATTTGGTCAAGTAGTCTAATCACCCCCTCTAGACATACTTCCGATCCTACAAGTGGTATCAGAGCTTTGGTCTCCATTTGCTTTGATTTCCATAGCTTTTGGTGGTCGTAGCCTTGGTTTCACAACCTAGGAGAGTATGGCGTCTAGTGAGGGAAATTATCACCGTAGAGGTCCTTACTTTGATGGTACTAATTTTGCTAGTTGGAAGCATAAGATGAAAATGCATATTCTTGGACATAACCCCGCCGTTTGGGCTATTGTGTGTGTTGGTTTGCAAGGTGACTTCTTTGATGGAAAAGAACCAAACCGTGAAGCTACCACGGAAGAGTTGAAGATGCTGCAATACAACGCTCAAGCTTGTGATATTGTCTTCAACGGATTGTGCCCCGAAGAATTCAACAAAATCAGCCGTCTTGAGAATGCAAAGGAAATTTGGGATACTTTGATTGATATGCACGAAGGTACCGACTCCGTCAAGGAATCCAAATTGGATGTGCTTCAAAGTCAACTTGACAAGTTCAAAATGAAGGATGGTGAAGGTGTCGCTGAAATGTACTCTAGGCTTGCTCTTATCACAAATGAGATTGCCGGCTTAGGGAGTGAAGAGATGACCGATAGATTCATCATCAAGAAGATCCTAAGAGCCTTGGATGGAAAATATGATACCGTGTGCACATTGATCCAAATGATGCCCAATTACAAAGATCTCAAGCCAACGGAAGTCATTGGAAGAATTGTTGCTCATGAGATGTCACTCAAGGATAAAGAGGAACTTCACAACAAATCAAGTGGTGATTACAAAGCCTCATGTGAAGCCCCCACATCATCAAGTGAGAAGAAAACCTTCAATGAAGAATTGAGCTTAATGGTGAAGAACTTCAACAAGTTCTACAAGAGTAGAAGCAAAGATAGAAGCTCCAAGTCAAGGTCCTACAATGACAAAAGATCTTCTAGTCGAGAGCGAAACTGCTACAATTGTGGAAGACCCGAACACTATTCCAATGAGTGTACGGCTCCCTACAAGAGAAGAGAAGACTCTCCCAAGAGAAGAAGTAGAAGAGAAGAATCACCATCTAGAGAAAGAAGGAGTAGAGATGATCGTTATGAACGAAGACACTCACGGAGAAGCAAGGATTCGGAAAGAAAGGACAAGTCATCAAGGAGCTACACAAAACAAAGACATCAAGCTCATGTTGGTGAATGGGTATCCGGCTCCGACTCCGACAACCACTCCGAGAGAAGCTATCACTCTGATTCTGAATATACTCAAGATGAAGGTGTTGCCGGTCTAGCACTTGTGTCAACCAACTCCTACAACATATTTGACTCACCAAATGAAGGAGTTGGAACATGCTTCATGGCTAAAGGCCCAAAGGTATCACATCCCGAGTATGTTGATTTCAATAGTGATGAAGATGACTTGTTAGGTGATGATGATTTACTTGTTGACAACTCTAGTGATGAATACTATGATGGAATGTCAATTAATCATGCTAATCAAGATAAAACGAATAACAATGATAAGGAGAAGATTGAGTCTCTAACTAAAGAACTAAACACTCTTAAGTTAGCTCATGAAACTATCTTAGGAGATCATCGAGAACTTTTAAGAACACATGAGAAATTACGCTTTGAAAAGCTCAACCTTGAGCAAGAGCATGAGTTCTTAAAAGCAATCAATGATGATCTTCGTAAGAAAAGTTCTTCTTACATTGCCAAGCGTTTACTCTTATCCACTTACATGCCTCAAGTCAAGTCTAGTAACAAGAACAAGAAAGATTCTTCCTCTAGTAGTAAAAATGATCATGTTAAATCAAATATTGTTGCTTCTAGTAGTTCTCTTGATTCCAATAATGATTCTCTTAGCCAAGTTACACTTGAGCAAGAAAATAGCCTATTGAAGGGAATTATAGAGAAAGGAGTCTACAAGAGCCTTACCGGAAGTAAGCAATTCGAGGAAATTGTACGCAAGCAAGGAAGGCACCGGAAAAATCAAGGTGTTGGTTTTGAACGAAAGTTCAATGCCAATGAAGTTGAGTGGGAAGAAGATCAATACCCCAAGACAAAGTTTGTTCCTCAACAAGAGAAGTATGATCCCACTTCTTTCAAAGGGACACAAGCTCAAGATGATCTTCCACCACAAGACTACAAGAAAAAAGGCAAGGACAAGCTTCAAGAGGAAATTGATGCATTTGAAGAAGCTCCTAAGACCTTAGTCAAGTGGATTCCCAAGACTACTTCAAGTTCCACTTCATCAAGTACAACTACAACTCCGAGGATTCCCATGAAGATGGTGTGGATCCAAAAGAAGAAGAACTAGAGAGTTCTTGAGGGTGACTCCGCCAACATACTTCACTCTTATCATTTTGGCAAGAACAAGTGCAATCAACTTCCACATCTTGCACTAGTTCAAGGAGTCACAAACCCTCTTGTTGGTAAGTCAAGGGACAAGGTAACCTAAAAGCTTTCATAGACATCATCTTGTGTGTGCATCACTCTATGTCTATGGATATCCTTGTTTGTTCGTTGTGGGACTAACCCATGTAGGTATTGAAAGTGCAACTCACTCCAATGGGTAGCTCCAATTGATCTACATCAACATTTAGCATCCACATCTTCAACGTCTACATGAAGTCATCATCGACAAAACCCAAGGTTAGTTCATCCCTCTTAGGGGGGATATCACATGAAGGGGGAGCTTTACTCTAAGACTTGAGCTAAAGCTACTCTAATGATGTGAACACAACAATGCTTTATGTAAAAGTGGTAACCCCACTTGTGCTTAAATGATGAGTATGACCTATGATCAAATGTTCTCATTTGACTCCTAAGTCAATATACTCATATATAGATGACCTAGTCATCGCCAATTGCTTGATAGATGCTAGAATTGGTTGTGCATGCTTTGCCACATATTTCAATTGCCATTTTATTGTGTGAGCATGTTGATTGCATATTTTACTCATTCGAGGACATCCACTTGTTGTTTTGATTGATTGGTTTTCTTTTCATTTGCCAAGTGGATGGACAAGAATGCCTAAGAACCCTCTCTAGCTATCTATGCTTTTCTCATCTCAAAATCTATTCATGCTACATCACAAAATTTGATCAAGTCAGATTCAAACCACTCTATGTGAGGAGCACTCGGAGTCCCCGATTTGTCATAGACTTAAACTTCCAAAACTTCTTTGTGCTTTTCGGTCTGACCGATTCCTCCATTTCGGTCATATCGAGATCACTAAGTGTCGCGACCCGATCCGAATGGATCAAGCGCTCTGTGCTCAGGTGTCATCCCTGGATCAGTAATGCTGACACCACACAGTACATCGAAGGATTTATAGCAGAGTGGCAATCACACACTTATTACATCGTTGTCTCAAAAGAGAACTTATTACAATAAACATGCCTTAAGGCCATCTAGTGTCGATAACAGCGGAAGACTTAGAAGATAAATGGGTCCATCAACTCCAACGGCATCACTGAGTATAGAACCACGACTAAAACACCTTACTCGTCGTCTGAAAAGTCTGCAACATGAAAGTTGCAGCCCGAAAACGGGTCAGCACATGGAATATGCTGGCAAAGTAACACATAGAGAGTAATGGAATGAAACAGCTATACTATATGCATATATGGCTGGTGGAAAGCTCTATGGTTACTGTATTTGCGTAAAGCCAGTTTTTCCCTACTGCAAAGGAATAAATTTATTTAACTATCCTGGTGGTTGTTAAACATCGAGAATGGTTGACAGCATTCTCAATCCCAATTAAAAATAATTAAAACCCAACAACATTAATTAGAAGTAACATGTTGAGATTCACATGATATTCAAGTACTAGATACTCAAGTTGTCCATAACCGGGGACACGGCTAATCATGATTAGTTTATACACTCTGCAGAGGTTTGCGCACTTTTCCCCACAAGACTCGATCGCCTCCGTTTGGTTTCTCGCACTACATGGTGTTTGAGAAGACGGATGACCGAGACATAGCCTTTCAGAAGCGCTAGCACCTTACGATCGGGTAGACCGGTACACCTACATCCCCTACATCTGCTAGTCCACCACTGTAAGAGTTCACACAACTTAGTCCACTATGCCAGAGCCCATAATGGCTTGTGGCTGCACACGGAAGTTTCTAGCATGAAAGATCTTATGATCCCTTTGAGCCTGGGTGGCGGTCCGAAAAAAACAGGCAAGTCCTGATAGACATCAGGTGCCTCAATCCACCCAGATGTGTGTTTAAGTTGCCACCTTAGATAAACCATTAAAATTATCAACTCACATCTGTCATGGAAATCACTCACCCAATCCACGTCTACTAGCATAGCATGGCATAATAAGCAAACGTAGAAGTAACTCCCAAAGGTTTCATAATAAACAGGTGATAGGTACTACCCCATCTACTTCCCATCCACAATTTAATTAGATCCTAGTCATGCAAGGTGAGAGGATTGATCTAATGCAATAAAACATGGGTTGTAGAAAAGGTATGATCAAAGTGTTACTTGCCTTGCTGATGATCCGCGAGTCCTAGGGTTTCGAAGTAACAAGCGGCGCAATCCGGGTGATCTATCGCAGACAAACAACAAGCACACAATAAGTACTCATCTAATGCACAGGTAAAACTCGAACAAAAGATCGAACCAGAAAGTTCAACTTAAGAACTCCGGTTGCAAAGAAAGAAAGAACCGAACAGACGACGGAAAACAAACGGCGGAAGAAAACAACCCAGTTCTAGCAAGTTGAAACTAGGTCAAATTTTATCGAGGCAAAAACTTGTTTAAGTTGATTAGACGGAACGGAAGTTTTGAAACGAAACTCCAGGCGCTTGAATCACCTGATTCCGATAAACGAGCGAGAAGATAAACTAGAATGAAGATCGGATCTGAGATCGCGATCGCGGAATAAATCCGACGAGAAGAAAAAGAAGAACGGTTATACGAACGGACGTTCGTTAACCTAGAAGAATCCGGTGATCATGTTCGTTGAGACGAACGGTCCGAAAGAAGAACGAAAACCGATCTAGGTTTTTTTCGGAAAAGAAACTGAAAAAGAAACGAAAAACCGATCTAGAAAACGAATCAGAAGAGAAGAAAAGAATCGGAACGATTAGAAGAAAACGATCCGAGGAAAAGAGACACGGGGCAACCTCCGGCGAGAGGCTCCAGCGGCGTGGCGTAGGGCGGCGGCATGGGCAAGGTGCGGCGGTGGTGTGGGCAAGGTGCGGCGGGACGGGTGTGGGGTGGCGCGGTGGCGGCGACTTGGGGCTTGGGGGCTTGGGTTTTGATTTGATGGGTTTAGAGGGGGTGGGTGTTGGGGTATTTATATTGGTGAGGGGGGGATTTACTTGGGGTAGGGGACAAGAAAAAGAGAGGAAAAAGGAATACGAAACAAAGGAAAGGGGGCTAAGAATCCTACTAGGATTCGGCCTAGAAGGCAAGAGGCGGCGGCGGCCTGCGCTTCTGCGCTTGGCGCGCAGCGCACTTGGGGGCGGCGGCGGGTTGGGCCTTTGGCCCGGCTGGCCGGCTGGAGATTTTTTTTTAAAAAAAAATTAATTCCGCGCGCAGAAAAACACAGAAAATAAAATCTAAACGAGCTCCAAAATTTCTAAAGTAAATTTTCCCCGACTCCTAAAAATGAGCCAAACAAAATGAACTTTTCTACGGACCTAAAATGCAATTTTTGAAAACGCGCATTTTTCCCTATCCAAATAAAACGCAAACAAAACTCCGGCAAAACCAAAATTGATCTATTTATTAAATCTTCATTTTTCCTAAATTTGGGAAAGTCATATTATTCCCTCTCTCATATATTTTAACACCGGAAAAATAATTGAAGATAAAATAAATAAATCAAATGATCCTCTTTTCAAAGTTTGAGAAAACTCAAATATGAAAATAACGAAATCTCCAACTCTCTCCGAGGGTCCTTGAGTTGCGTGAAATTTCTAGGATCGACCAAAATGCAAGAAAAATATGATATGCATGATGATCTAGTATATAACATTCCAAATTGAAAATTTGGGATGTTACACTAAGTCGATCTAGGTTTTCACCTCGGGTGCAACCGACTTGAACTTTTCGGTCACACCGAGTTGCTATAACTGTCAACAGTTATGCATCTCGGTGCCACCGAGTTGTTCCACTCGGTCACACCGACAGGGTTGGGCTATATATACTCACAAGAAAATTTTTGGAAATTTCTCCGAAACTTCTTCGCCCGCGCATAGCTCACTCTGCCTCCTGGGTCTCCGGATCGTCCTCCTCGTCGCCAGCCGCCCCCTGTCGCTGGTCTCCGCCGCCGTCAACGGATTTCGTCTCTGCCGTTGCCGCCGTAGCGAGTCCACCACCGAACTAGGGTATGGACTCGATCACAGTGCTATCCCCGTCTGATTCCTAGCACATTGTGTTCATTATGATTCTTGCTACAATTGAAACACTCCTATCCAGTAAAATCAATCCGTAGAATAGTTGCGACTCAAAAATTTAGGTTTAGGTTTCCGCCAAAACCATCTCGGACCCACCGGGTTGCGGAACTCGGTTCCACCGATTCGGCCACGGCCATTGCACATGTGGTTCTCGGTCTGACCGAGAATTACAAATCGGTGAGACCGAGTTCAGGACTTTGTGAAACCCTAGCAGTCTCGGTGCCACCGAACTGTGACTCGGTCTAATCGAGTTCACTAGTTTATGTTCCAAAAGCTGCTTCGGTATCACCGAGTTTGCAAATCAGTTGATCCGAAATGCTTTCTGTGGAAAACTAAAACTAAGTTTTTGACTCATTCTTTTGCAAAAATATCCGCATTTTGTGATGCTCATCCACTCTATCTCATCTATAACCTATTCACAGGGTCAACAATCAGAGTTTGCAACATGTCTGATCAGAGTGACAACCAGAACAAATCTGAGGAGCAGGTTCATATGAGTGAGGGCACTAGTCCCTCTAGCAGCACTGATGAGGGTAGCAGGAGCACCCCAAGCAACTTGCCTAAGGCTGTAACTAGAGCTAGCAAGAAGAGAACTTCTGAATGAGAGGATGAGGACTATGTGGCAGAAGAGGAAGCCACATCTAAGAAGAAGGTGCTCAAGAAAGAGTATGGGTCAGCTGCAGTCACAAAACCTGGAATGCACAAAAAGGCACCTGCAAGGAGAGTTCCCACTTCTAAGCCTAGGAAGGCTGCAACTGAAGAAACCATGAAGTTCACCATGGAATCTGAAGAGGAAGCAGGTGGCCAAGATAAGAAGAAGAAGAGAGCCAGAACCACAACTGCCAGAGTTCTTGGCAAACCCTCCTGAAAGTGCTAGTTATTGACTAGAGGGGGGGGGGGTGAATAGGCGATTTTTGGAAAGTCTTCAAAACATGGAAGTTTCAAAGACAAACAGTAGAAATGAACCTATTGATATGCAGCAGAAGGTAGACTACACTAAGCAAGCCACAGTCAAATATGTAGTGAAGTGAAATCACACGGACTAATAGCAGCTAGGTAGTAAAGATCAGGATGGAAGATAGTATGAAGCCAAACAACAATAGTAGTCAAGCAATGAAGTCAAACAGGTAAGGCAACAGGTAATGACTTCACGAAGACAAACTCTAAGTAAACAGAGGGAGAGGATAGAACCAGTCACTTGTTGAAGACACATGATTTGTTGGACCAGTTCCAGTTGCTGTGACAACTGTACGTCTGGTTAGGGAGGCTGAGATTCAACTCAGAAGACTGCGTCTTCACCTTATTCCCCTTGAGCTAAGGACACACAATCCTCGCCCAATCACTCTGGTAAGTCTTCAAGGTAGACTTCCGAACCTTCACAGACTTCGTTCACCGGCGATCCACAATGGCTCTTGGATGCTCAGAACACGACGCCTAACCGGCTGGAGGATTCACAGTCCTCAAGTGTAATAAGTCTTCAGGTCACGCAGACAGAAAGACTTTAGTGATGCCTAACACTCTTTGGCTCTGGGTGTTTGGGCTTTGTCCTCGCAAGGATTTCTCTCTCTCAAAGGCTTCGAGGAGGGTTGCTCCCAAACGACAAAAGCCGTGCACTAACTCTGAGCAGCCACCAATTTATGGTGTAGGGGGTGGGCTATTTATAGCCACTAGGCAACCCGACCTGATATGTCCGAAATGACCCTGGGTCACTTAGGAACTGACATGTGTTCCAACGGTCAGATTTCAAACACACATGGCAACTTTACTTGGGCTACAAGCAAAGCTGACTTATCCAGCTCTGGATAAGATTTGCTCTCATTGTCTTCGCTCGAAGACATAGGATCTGGGTTGAGCATCACTTCAGTCATTCTGACTTTGTTCACTTGGACCCCACTTAACAGTACGGTGGTTCCTATGACTCAACAAAGAAGAAAAGGAAACAACAAAACAACTAAGTCTTCGCGCTCCAGTCTTCACTGAATGTCTTCTCATGTCATAGTCTTCAATATGAATATCTTCACATACCACCATTGTCGTCAATGTCTTCATACATTTTTAGGGGTCATCTCCGGTATGTAAACCGAATCAATGAGGGACACTACCTGTGTTATCCTGCAATTCTCACAAACACATTAGTCCCTCAACCAAATTTGTCGTCAATACTCCAAAACCAACTAGGGGTGGCACTAGATGCACTTACAATCTCCCCCTTTTTGGTGATTGATGACAAACTGGTTGAAGTTTTCAATGGGGATAAAGTATGTGAAATTGTAAGGGTAGGGTATTGTCTTCATAAGTTAAAAAGGCTCCCCCTGAAGATGTGCATATAAGTAATTTGCTTTTGGAATGCAAATGCACATGGCAGGTTGTACTTGTGGAGATCCTCTTCAACTAATGACGACAATTCATCATGCATGATAGAATATGACGAAGATAATGACATGCATAATGAAAAATGGACGTCTACAAAATGACCTAAGTGCGAAAGTTATCATCGCACATGCGGAATTTATCATCGCATCACAGAATAGCAAATAAGTGGCAGACGACCATCAAGTTTAAGTGTTACAACTCAAAGAACCAAATGTTTCAAAAACGAGAGTTGTAAACACTAGGCAAAATATAAAGCAACCGCCCATATGAACCCGCTTGAAGACTATCAAACTCATATGCTTCTCCCCCTTTTGTCAGTAATGACCAAAAAGGCTTGAAGACATAGAGCATCTACTCGTCCCCAGGAGGAGTAGGTGAAGCAGCAGGGTGGTCGTTGTTGTTTGGCGGTGCAGATGAGCTTGGTGCAGTGTCGATTCTTGCAGAAGTAGGGGGCGGTGAAGTAGCATCATCTTCATCATCGATCACTTTGGCATTCACAGTTGCAGTGGAGGAAGAATATTCAGAGTCTTCAAGAGATGGAGTTCGACGTAGGACATCATTCCGTGGAGGAGTGGATTCAAACTTGAATCTTTCAGTGAAGCCATCGTCTTGAAGATCTGCTTCAGCACTGAGCAGTGTCAAACTCTTCCATGATTGCCTGCAGGTCTCGTGAGTGACAAATGCATTCTTGGTGGCAAGATTACGAATGCGGTTGACGTCCACCAAGAGGCTTTGCATTTGACGCTTCAGCCAGTCATGATGCTTATCTTGTTTCTGATGAAGGGCAACCAGAAGCTCTCGGTCATTGAGAACGCGGGAGCGCTTCTTAGGCCTTTGGGTAATTGTGCTCTCAGTAGCTTCAGTTTGCGCCCAGTGAGGCAAGCGTGTAATCCCAGCCAATGGATAGACACGAGCAACAGCTTGAATTCCTTCATCGTTTTGGGTGAAGCTTTGATGGTCAGCATTCTGAAGACTAAGAGGCTCCTTTGCAGGCTCTGGGTATATGGCTTCAACAGTCAAATCAACCTCAGGCAGAAAGATGATATGATTGCGTGCAGAGGGTTGATAGTTGAAGGAAGATTGGAGCTTGATCAGACGCGTGATCCAGGGAGCATAGAACTTCAGACCAAATATGTCAGACCCTGATGCAGCAAGTTGGCGGATAAAGAAATCTTGTGCATTGAAGCGTTTGCCATGAAGAATATGGAAAACCAAAGTCTTCATTGCGCCTTCCAGCTTGGCATTTGGAGAGTGTCCTTTGATAGGCCAAAGAGTTCACCTGATAATGTGATAGATGGTGCGGGGCAGATACTCAAGGTCTTCAACAAAGAACGCCTTAGGATATTCAGCATTTGGAGGCAAAGGCTTCATCATGCTGAGCATCTGACTCATATTGGGCTCAGGCTTGTGGAAGATGCTTTCCATCGCATCATTGTGAAGCTGACAGCCAGGTTCATAAAGATCATCTGGAGAGGGCAGGCCAGTAAGCTCAATGACATCAATGGCTTTGGCTTCATGATGAACATTGCCTGTCATCCACTCGAGAACCCATGTCTTTGTATCCTTGTAGTAGCCACGAATGTGCAGAGTGGCATAGAATTGGAGCAGTAATTCTTCATTCCAGTGCTCCTTATCAGTGATGAACTGTAGCAAGCCAGACTCTCTGAAGCAGTCCAAAGCTTCTTCCAAACAGGGCAGACCAGTTATGGCTTCAGTATCAAGACGCATATGAGGGAAAATGCGACCTTGATTGTACAGAATGCATGAGTAATAACTTCACTGCTGATAACTCCAGAACCGATCAGAAGAAATTCTAGCCCTTGAGTAGGGGTTCTTGGCTCTGTCAAAGAAAGTGTTGTGTGCCTTGAAGCCATTGATATTGAATGATCCAGGTGCTGATGCGGTACCTGGGAATCTAGGCAGCCTTGGCATTGGCTTCTGAACTCGAGGCCTATGCTCACCATGGTAATCAAACTGAGGACCACCAGCAGGCGGAGGAGTCAGAACAGGCCATTTGACAGTGATGAGCTGGCCATAGTTGAATGCTTGCTCGATAGTGTGTGGCCTTGGTGGCGGAACAGGAGCAGTGGCATCAATAGTGGCGTCAGGCTGCACATCATAGGCTTCAGGAGCATTGGCTTCTGGCACATTGGTTGGTGCAGGCTCCACATTTGCTTCAGCCATGACTACGTCATTGGCTTCATTGGTGTTGGTGGTGGCAGCCTCAGTATGTTCAACCTCCACTTGATGAGCTGGAGGGTCTGGCACTTGCACGTTCACTTCAGAAACAGCTTCTTGAGTGATGGGGGGAGTAGGAGCACGTTCTTCTTCTAGATTGTCATCGGCTGATGCAGCCGGAATGTCTTCAGCACCTTTGGCTTCAGACTCGGAGACATTCATAGTGGGAGTGGCATCTGGAAACACTTGACGTGCAACAGACTGATGGGGCTCTTCTCCTTCTGGAACGCTCGAGGAAGGGACTTGAGGCCTTGGTCCTTTGCGAAGCCTGCGTAACGCTGGCGACGCCTTTGGAGATGGAGTTGGCTGGGCCTCGAAGTCATCATCTTCTTCTTGCACAGATGGGGTAGCTTGTGGTTGGGGAGTACTTGGGGTCTCTTGCTGTTGTGGGTGATCAGCCCATGATGCATCCTGAGCAATTGGCGTCAGAGGACGACCAATGCTGATGAGTTCGCTGTTCGTGAGAACAGGAGATGATACTAGGTTGTGTTCGATCTGAGGAAGGACTTCATCATCTTCAACATTATCATGATGACCAATGTCTTCAGCAGCGGTGGGATCAACTGCTGGAATGTCTTCAGCTTCATGAGCCTCTGCGGAAGCAGGCTCATGAACAATCATTCGTCGTTCTTCAGAGGCAGGGCGAACCATTGAGATGGGTTCAACAATTAAGGACTCTGTGGGAGCAGCCCGATCTTTCTTGGTCTTGCGCTTCTTCTTGGAGGGGGCAACATCTGAGGCTTCAGGATTTTTCCTCTTTCTAGCTGCAGCCTCGGCAACCCTTGTCTTCTTCAGATCTGAAGCGGTTGACTTGACCTTTGGCTTCGAGCCAGTCATGCTGCTTGGGAAGACAATGCGCGGCTCTTCCTGCCTTGAAGGAGCAGATTGATCAGTCGATGGCTTCTTCTTCTTTGCAGCCATTCTTGGGTCGATTCCAGGACGACCAAGAGCCTTGCGCTTCTCAGCCTCATTGTAGGCTTGCACGCACTTGTCAGCCAGACTCTTCATGCGCTCATGGGATCCTTTGGCTTCTTCCCGTTTCTTGAGAAAGTTTTCCTTGAGCTCATGCAGCATGATCTTGAAGTTTTTGACATCTTGCACGCTGAGCTTGGCCACATGCTTCTTGAACTGAGCTTTCTCATAGTCGATTTTGTGCTTCAGTTCAACAATGCGCTGAGCAAGAGCTAGCTCAGAAGCAATGGCGCCATTGAAGGAGACGCTGAGGCCAATGGGAAGTTGCAGATCTTCAAAGCTGAGATTTGGGGTGTCAAACTGAAAGTGC
>NC_041390.1:156060249-156189546 GCF_002162155.2 Triticum dicoccoides | reverse complement strand
GGCGATTTTTATGAAAGTCTTCAAAACGTGGGAGTTATGAAGACAAACGATAGAAATAAACCTAATACCCTGCATCGGTAGGTAGACTACACTAGGCAAGCCATAGTCAAGTATTCAATAGAGTGAAAGCACAATGACTAATAGCAGCAATGTAGTAAGGATCAGGTAGGAAGATATTGTGAAGCCAAACAGAACTAGCAGTCACTCAATGACTTCACAAGGAGTAACAGTAAGTAAAGGGAAGGGAAGATGAAACCAGTGACTCGTTGAAGACAATGATTTGTTGGACCAGTTCCAGTTGCTGTGACAACTGTACGTCTGGTTAGGGCGGCTAGGTATTTAAACCTTAGGACACACAGTCCCGGACACCTCGTCCTGAACACGCAGCTCAGGACACCCAGTCCTCATCGTATTCCCCTTGAGCTAAGGTCACACAGACCTTGCCCAATCACTCTGGTAAGTCTTCAAGGTAGACTCCCAAACCTTCACAGACTTCGTTCACCGGCAATCCACAATGTCTGTTGGATGCTCAGAACGCGACGCCTAACCGGCTGGAGGATGCACAATCCTCAAGTGTAATAAGTCTTCAGATCACATAGACAAGAAGACTTAAGTCATGCCTAATTCTCTTTGGCTCTGGGTGGTTAGGGCTTTATCCTCGCAAGGAATTCTCTCTCAAAGGCTTCGAGGTGGGTTGCTCTCAAACGACAAAAGCCGTACTCTCAATCTGAGCAGCCAACCATTTATGGTTGTAGGGGGTGGGCTATTTATAGCCACTTGGCAACCCGACCTGATTTGTCCGAAATGACCCTGGGTCACTAAGGAACTGACACGTGTTCCAACGGTCAGATTTCAAACTCACACGACAACTTTACTTGGGTTGCAAGCAAAGCTGACTTGTCCGACTCTGGACAAGATTCTCTCTCATAGTCTTCACTCGAAGACATAGGTTTTTGGTTAGGCATCACTTCAGTCATTCTGACTGGTTCTCTTGGACCCCACTTAACAGTACAGTGGTTCCTATGACTCAATACAAAAGAAAGAGAACTATGAAAGATCTAAGTCTTCAAGCTCCATAGGCTTCATGTGGTGTCTTCTCTTGTCATAGTCTTCAATGTGAATATCTTCATATACCACTTTTGACTTCAATGTCTTCATACATTTTTAGGGGTCATCTCTGGTAGGAAAACCGAATCAATGAGGGACTTCTACCTGTGTTATCCTGCAATTCTCACAAACACATTAGTCCCTCAACTAGGTTTGTCGTCAATACTCCAAAACCAACTAGGGGTGGCACTAGATGCACTTACAATCTCCCCCTTTTTGGTGATTTATGACAAACTAGTTGAAGTTTTCAACGGGGAATATAATCTGTGAAATTGTAAAGGATAAGGAATTGTCTTCATAAGTTGCAAGGGCTCCCCCTGAAGATGTGCATATAAGTAATTTGCTTCTGGAATGCAAATGCACATGGCAGGTTGTACTTGTGGAGATCCACTTCAACTTATGATGACAATCCACTATGCATGTGAAAGTATATGAAGATAATGACATGCATAATGGAAAATGGACGTCTGCAGAATGATCTAAGTGCGGAATTTATCGTCATACATGCGGAATTTATCATCGCAAAACAAGGTGGCAGATAAGTAGCAGACGACCATCGAGTTTAAGTGTTACAACTCAAAGAACCAAATGTAGCAAAACAAGAGTTGTAAGCACGAAGCAAAATATAAAGCACCCGCCCATATGAACCTGCTTGAAGACTATCAACCTCATATGCTTCTCCCCCTTTTGTTAGTGAGGACCAAAAAGGTTTGAAGACATAGAGCATCTACTCGTTCCCATGAGGAGTAGGTGAAGTAGCAGGGTCGTTGGTGGTGTTTGGCGGTGCTGAAGAGCTTGGAGCAGAGTTGAAGCATGCTGAAGGAGGTGGCGGTGAAGTAGCATCGTCTTCATCCTCGATAACTCTGGCAGTCACTGTTGCAGCAGAGAGAGAGAACTCAGAGTCTTCAAGGGATGGAGTTCCTCGCAGCACAGCTCTTCGAGGAGGTGTGGAGTCAAACTTGAATCGCTCAGTGAAGCCATCCTCTTGAATATCATCTTCAGAACACATCATCGTGAGCCCTTTCCATGTGCGGCGACAGGTTTCATGGGTAACGAAAGCATTCTTGGTGGCAAGATTGCGAATGCGATTGACATCCACCAAGAGGCTTTTCATCTGATGGTTCAGCCAGTCATGATGCCTATCCTGTTTCTAATGAAGAGCCACAAGAAGCTCTCGGTCGTTGAGAACACGAGTGCGCTTCTTGGGTCTTGGAGCAGTTGTACTATTAGTGGCTTCAGTGGAAGCAGGGTGTGGTGCACGTGTAGTGCCAGCCAAAGGATACACCCGAGTGACTGCTTCAACTCCTTCAATGTTCTGAGAGAAACTCTGATGCTCTGCATTCTGAAGACTTAGAGGTTCCTTGGCAGGCTCAGGATAGATGGCTTCAGTAGAGATATCCACATCAGGCAGAAAAATCCGATGATTGCGAGCAGATGGCTGATATGAGATATCAGAGTGAAATTTGATTAGCCGCATTACCCATGGGGCGTAGAACTTCAAGCCAAACAGATCAGAGCCTGAGGCAGCAAGTTGGTGAATGAAGAAGTCCTGTGCATTGAAGCATTTTCCATGAAGTATATAGAAGATCAAAGTCTTCATTGCACCTTCAAGCTTGGTATTTGGAGAGTGCCCTTTGATGGGCCAGAGAGTTCGCCTGATGATGTGATAAATGGTTCTTGGCAGATACTCAAGGTCTTCAACGAAGAACTCCGTGGGATAAGCAACATCTTGGGGCAATGGCTTCATCATGCTGAGCATCTGACTCATATCAGGTTCAGGCCTCTGAAAGATGCTCTCAATAGCTTCACTATGCAACTGACAGCCATGCTCGTAGGGATCACCAGGAGTGGGCAAGCCAGTGAGCTCAATGATGTCAAATGCATTGGCTTCGTGATGAACGTTTCCGGTCATCCACTCCAGGACCCAAGTCTTCGGATCTTTGCTGTACCCGCGGATGTGAAGTGTGGCATAGAATTGGAGCAGCAACTCTTCATTTCAATGCTCTTGGTCAATAACGAACGACAGCAGTCCAACTTCCTTGAAGCAATCCAAAGCTTCTTCCAGACATGGCAGACCAGCTATAGCTTCAATGTCAAGGCGCTTGTGTGGGAAGATGCGACCTTGGTTGTAAAGAATGCATGAGTAATAGCTTCGCTAAGGATAGCTCCAGAACCGATCAGATGATATCCTTTCCCTTGAGTAGGGGTTCCTGGAGCTATCGAAGAATGTGTTGTCTGCCCTGAAGCCATTAATATTGAAGGAGCGAGGTGCTGATGCAGGACCTGGGAACCTTGGCAATCTTGGGATTGGCTTTTGTACCTGAGGCCTGTGCCCAACATGATAGTCGAACTGGGGACCGGCAGCAGACTCAGGAACAGAAGTGACATGATCAGTGGCTTCACTGTCTTCTTCTTCCGTTGGGGAGGGCTCCACATTAGCTTCATTAGTGGTTGTGGCAGCCTCAAGATTTTCATCCTCCACTTGACAAGCTGGAGGGTCGGTCACAAGCACGTTCTCCTTGAGAACTGCTTCTTGGTGGGACAGGGGAGTGGGAGCTTGTGGGACTTCTTCTTCCGCGGCTGATGCAGCCAGATTGTCTTCAGCAGAGACTTGAGGCCTTGGACCTTTGCGAAGCCTGCGCAATGCAGGCGACGCCTGTGGAGTTGGAGTTTGCTGGGCCTCATAGTCTTCTTCCTCTTGTGGGCGATCCGCCCATGAAGCATCCTGTGCAATTGGCGTCAGTGGACGACCAATGCTGATGAGTTCGCTGTTCTGAGGAAGGACTGCACCATCTTCTACATGGTCATGGTGACCAATGTCTTCAGTAGCGATGGGGTCAGCTGCTGGAAAGTCTTCAGCTTCATGAGCCTCTGTAGAAGCAGGCTCATGGATAGTCAGTTGGCGTTCAGCTTCAGGATAGACCATAGAAATGGGTTCAACTATCAAAGGCTCTGTGGGAGCAGCCCGATCTTTCTTGGTCTTCCTCTTCTTCTTGGAGGGGGCAGTAGGAGAGGCTTCAGAGTGTTTCCTCTTCCTGGCTTCAGCCTCAGCAGTCCTTGTTTTCTTAAGCTCTGAAGCGGTTGACCGGCTTTTTGGCTTCGAGCCAGTCATTATAGTTGGGAAGACAATAGGAACTGCTTCCTGCCTTGGTGCGTCAGGTTCAGCCGTAGCAGGCTTCTTCTTCTTCTTTGCGGCCATCCTGGGGTCGATGCCAGGACGCCCAAGGGCCTTGCGTTTCTCAGCCTCATTGTAGGCTTGCACACATCTGTCAACCAGAGTTTTCATGCGCTCACGCAAACCCTGAGCTTCTGCACGTTTCTTCAGAAAGGCTTCCTTGAGCTCATGCATCATGATCTTGAAGTTCTTCACTTCTTGCACACTGAGCTTGGCCATATGCTTCTTGAACTGAGCCTTTTCATAGTCAATCTTTTGCTTCAGTTCAACAATGCGCAGGGTGACAGCTAGCTCTGAAGAAATGGCACCTTGGAAGGCGACACTGAGGCCAATGGGTAGCTGCAGATCTTCAAAGCTGATGTTTGGCATGTCAAACCACTCGTCAATGAAGTTGTGGATGATGGTTACATCAAAGAGAGGCAGATCATTGAAGATTTCTGCTTCTTCTTTGCTCTTGATGAGTTGCTCAAGAGCGTCATCTGCAAGATCTTCATCACTTGACAGATCAATGTCATCATTGCGCAGAATGGCAGCAGCTGTTAGCTCTTGGCCTGTGTGTGGCAGAGGCATCTTGGCCTGCTGGGGCTTGGAGATGCGTGATAAGTCTTCGGACTGCACACTGTCTTTAGGAGGTGCAGTTGCCAGTGGCTTCGCCCGTGAGATTTTTGGTGAAGGGGCAGGCTTTGAAGCTTTAGGCTTCTTTAGCTTCTTTGTCTTCGGCGCTGCAGGCACTTCTTTTGATTCAGCGTCAACTACAGGCTCATTCACTGCAGTCCCTTGAACTAAAATGCGGGTGATGAGGCCTTCAAGGTTGTAGAAAGGACCGATGACATTGGGTTCTGCATCTCGTATGCCATCTGCCCTTGGTGCTGAGGGACCAGGGTTGAAGTCTAATCCCAAAGTCTTCTTGTTTTGCTTCACTGAGTTCTGGGCAAACTGGAAGTTGCACTTGAACAGATTGTCGTCACGACACCATAGTAGTGACGATGGGTGTGCATCAGCAGGCTGTGACCCATGGACCATGCATGGATAGAAGCCTTGTTCAATGGCTTCATCTCTGGACCTGGGTAGAAGATTCTTATATAGGATGTCTCCCCACGGTCTCTTGATGGCATTTTTCTCAGCATATTCCTGGGTTACAAATCGGTATTTGAACCATTGTTCTGCCCAATATCTTCGAATCCATTGGATTCGGGTCTTGCGCTAATTGTAATCCTCTTCAGGATCTGTCTTGTACAGTTCTGAGAGGTCATCTGGCAGATCTCTAGATGTTTCTCCACAACGCTTTCTGCCACCCTTCCTTGCTGATTTCTCTGAAGCTATAAACTTTAACTTGAAAGGCTTCAACACGTTCAAAGGCTTCAAAGGTTTTCGCTTGCTGGACCAACAGGAACTGGCTTCGGGAGAATTTATGTGATGTTGTAAGAATTCTGCAAATGAATGCAGACTATGAGAACCAAAGGATTCTCCCACGGACATGTACCCGTGACAACATTAAGGTGCGAGGGAAGGGGAAGAGGTCATATGCATTCTCAGAAGATTTTGAAGATAAATCAGTTTAGAAGACATTGACCTCATCGTACGAAGACATTCACTCATAGATAAGGAGTTGGTTCCAGATTTGTACGAATCCACAGATCAGTACAAGTGAGGAATCTAACTACTTTGTGAAGCACAAGTGAATATACTAGGCATGTTATGAGATGCAGTATGAAAGAGATCTAACTTGTGTGAATGGAAACTGCTTGTGGTAGAAAGTGACAAATCCATAGGATCAACGATGTTGTAAAAAGGAAGTTTTATTTACCACACTAAGAACTGCTAGACGGAGTGGAGGATGAGGCCGAGCAGTTCAATCTTCCGTGCCCTAACTTGGCGATGGAGGACACCTACGGCGACGACGGAGAGGATGATGTCTGCGGTCGGCGTGAAGACGGCATCGGAGAGGTTGCGGCAGCGAAGCGCTTCGTCGCCGGCGTCGTCGAGGGCTAGCAGTGGCGCTAGGGTTCGTGCGAGAGTGGAAGAAGAGATAATGACCGCTGTGAAGTGTGTATTTATAAGTACATGGGCGGCACTGCGCTATTATACAGGTGCCCCTGGCGATTCGCATCTGAGGAACACGTGGCCATTATGCGGAATTTTGGGGTTTGTTCCACGTCCCACGCACGCCTGGATTGTCGGGTGGTCGTTCCTACTTCTCCGGTTTTTTTTATGTGGAGTAATGAGCATTGAAAACGGACTTAATGGTTGTCTCTGTATCTTCTGCTGACAAGGACGCAGAGAAGACATTCGACAGTTTCAATAGAATGCATATGATTTGGAGAGATAGAATTTGAGATAGAAAGCATAGAGAGGTTAGGGTCCGATCACATTCACTGAGTTCAAAAGATTCAACAAGAAGACATAGCTATAAGTGAATGCTGTAGAGGACAAAACACTAGTCTATATATATATAATCAACATAGTGAAGATAATCATGAGGATATGTTGAGATCGAAGCCAAACCAAATGTGAAGACATAGCAAATATAACGCCATGAGTGAAACACTTCAAAATAGAACGTTTGGTGGTGGCGTTACCCACCGTATAGGAAGTATTAGATCCAGACACGGCGCACAATTATTGTGGCGCTCCGAAGTCAAATTCCACATTAATGTATTCACACTTAGAATGTATGTCTTCATTGATTGAAGATATACTTCACTTCGTGTGTTGCACATCTAAGTCATCAATATGCACAAGGGTTAGGATGTGTGCCTGATCACAGGACATTTGAGGATTCCAGGATATTTAGCTCACACCGTAACTTGCAAAATCTCTTCTCATCCAAGGGCTTGGTGAAGATATCTGCCAATTGCTCTTCAGTGTTGACGTGTATGATATCAATACCTTCCTTCACAACATGATCTCTGAGAAAGTGATGACGAATTTCAATGTGCTTTGTCTTCGAGTGCTGAACTGGGTTGTTGGCGATCTTGATGGCGCTTTCGTTGTCGCAGTAAAGTGGCACTTGCTTCAGATGAATGCCATAGTCCTTGAGTGTTTGCTTCATCCATAGAAGCTGAGCGCAGCAAGATCCAGCAGCAATGTATTCAGATTCAGCAGTGGAGAGAGATACACAGTTCTGCTTCTTTGAAGACCAACATACAAGTGATCGTCCCAGAAAGTGACATGTTCCTGATGTAGACTTGTGATCAACTTTGTCACCAGCATAATCAGCATCCAAGAATCCAACCAGATCAAACTCTGAGCCCTTTGGATACCATAATCCTAGAGTTGGGGTGTGAGCCAAATATCGAAGAATTCGCTTCACAGCTAAGTGATGCGACTCCTTTGGTGCAGCTTGAAATCGAGCACACATGCAAACACTAAGCATAATATCTGGCCTAGATGCACATAGATAAAGTAAAGAACCAATCATGGAGCGGTATACCTTTTGATCGAACTCTTTACCATTGTCGTCAGGACCCAGATGATGTTTGGCTAGCATTGGTGTTGTGAAGCCTTTGCAGTCTTGCATACCAAACTTCTTCAGACAATCTTTGAGATACTTTTCTTGAGATATGAAGATGCCGTTGCATTGTTGTCTTATTTGAAGAGCGAGGAAGAACCTCAGCTCTCCCATCATGGACATCTGATATTGCTCTTGCATCATATATCCAAACTCTTCACTGTACTTCTGGTTGGTGCATCCGAAGATAATGTCATCCACATATATTTGGCACACAAACAGTTCACCATCATATGTCTTCGTGAAGAGAGTGGGGTCTAGGGAACCAGGTATGAAGCCTTTGCTCTTCAGGAAGTATTTGAGTGTGTCATACCAGGCCCGAGGGGCTTGTTTGAGGCCATACAGTGCCTTGTTGAGCATGTATACCATGTTAGGATGTTTTGGATCTTCAAAGCCAGGCGGTTGTGCAACATACACTTCTTCTTCAATCTTGCCATTGAGAAAAGCACTCTTCACATCCATTTGATATAGAAGTATGTTATGATGATTTGCATAGGCCAGCAGTATGCGTATGGCTTCAAGTCTAGCCACATGAGCAAATGTTTCATCGAAGTCAATGCCTTCCACTTGAGTATATCCTTGAGCAACGCGACGAGCTTTGTTTCTGACAACTTGACCATGCTCATCTTGCTTGTTGCGGTATATCCATTTTGTTCCTATTATATTGTGCTTCCGTGGATCAGGATGCTTAACCAGTTCCCATACATTATTCAGCTCAAACTGTTGAAGCTCTTCTTGCATAGCTTGAATCCATTCAGGTTCCATGAAGGCTTCTTCAACTTTCTTGGGTTCTGTTATTGAGACGAATGCGAAGTGCCCACAGAAATTTGCTAGCTGAGTTGCCCTTGAACGAGTGAGTGGACCAGGAGCATTGATGCTATCAATTATTCCTTCAATCTGCACTTCATTGGCAACGCGAGGATGTACAGGGCGAAGATTTTGCTCTTGCTGATCATTGTCGTTGTTAGAAGGAATGGCTTCAGACTGAGCATTGTCTTCATGTTGATCAGGTGCTGAGATGATAAGTTCTTCTTCAGGATGAGCTTCAGAAGGTATAATTTATCCAGTTCCCATTAGCTTGATTGATTCACTGGATGGAACTTCATCTAGCACATTTGGCAGTTGCTCTCTTTGTGAACCGTTGGTCTCATCGAACCGCACATCCACTGTTTCAACCACTTTGTAATGAAAGAGATTGAAGACTCTGTAGGAGTGCGAATCTTTTCCATATCCAAGCATAAAACCCTCATGTGCTTTTGGTGCAAACTTTGAGGTGTGATGTGGGTCCTTGATCCAGCACCTGGTGCCAAATACTCTGAAGTAACTGACATTTGGCTTCTTGCCAGTAAGGAGCTCATAAGATGTCTTCTTCAGAAGCTTGTGAAGATAAACACGATTGATTGTATGCCATGCAGTATCAATGGCTTCAGGCCAGAATTTTCTTGGAGTCTTGTATTCATCTAGCATCGTTCTGGCCATCTCAATGAGTGTTCTGTTCTTGCATTCGACGACGCCATTCTGCTGTGGCGTGTACGGAGCCGAGAATTCATGTGTGATGCCCAAGGTATCAAGATATGTATCAAGGCCAGTGTTCTTGAATTTAGTGCCATTGTCACTTCTGATGTGCTTTATCTTGGCGCCATAATTGTTCATAGCTCGATTGGCGAAGCGTCTGAAGACATCCTGCACTTCAGTCTTTTAAAGGATTATGTGCACCCAAGTATATCTAGAATAATCATCAACAATGACAAAGCCATAGAGACAAGCAGTAGTAGTAAGAGTTGAGTAATGAGTGGGACCGAAAAGATCCATGTGAAGCAGTTCGAAGGGTCGAGTAGTGGTCATGATTGTCTTCGAGGGATGTTTGGCCCTCGTCATCTTCCCTGCTTCACAGGCACCGCATAAGTGATCTTTCTTGAACTTGACGCCCTCGATGCCTATGACATGCTTATTCTTTGCAAGGGTGTGGAGGTTCCTCATGCCAGCATGCCCTAGCCTCCGATGCCAGAGCCAGCATTCTGAAGCTTTTGCTAGAAGACATACGGCTAGCTGTGGTCCCGCTGAGAAATCTACCACGTACAAATCATCTTTTCGATACCCTTCAAATACTAGAGACTTGTCAGATTCCATTAGTACAAGGCAACGATATTTTCCAAATATTACGATCATGTTCAAATCGCAAAGCATTGAGACAGACATTAAGTTGAAGCCAAGGGATTCAACAAGCATGACTTTATCCATGTGTTGATCCCTTGAGATTGCAACTCTACCTAGACCCAATACCTTACTTTTACCAGTGTCAGCAAATGAGATGTGGCTCTTGTCGGATGGACGTAAGGTTGAGTCCATAAGAAGGCTTCTTTTGCCAGTCATGTGATTTGTACACCCACTATCAACAATCCATTCTGAAGACACTGGTGTTGTACCCTACAGTGCAGTTAGGGGGATAGGCTTCACCAAGAGGATTGTGAAGCAAAAACATTTGACGAACCAATGGGTTATGAAAGCTTAGATCCAGATTAGGACTAATAGGGAGAGTAGCAAGCGATTCAGGAACGAAGTACATAGTAAGACCACTCGGGCATTTGATCTTGCGCCCTACAAGATGTTTAAGGTCTCTAGCAATAGTGTCAGACGATTTTGGTTTTCTGCTGGAGACCTTTCCCTGCAAAAGAGAGTTAAGCTTTCTTAGCCACCCACATCTTCAAGGGTGGCTTAGAAGCAATAAGTCTAAGTGCAGCATCTGAGAATTTTGGCTTTGGAGCCCTAGCAAATAGTCTTGCAGGCGGACAATAGTACTCACAAGAATAAGCAGAATAGTTCTTGGTCTTATGAACATGGCGGTCTGATGAACCGCTCTCATATTCATATGCCTGAGTATGGTTTCCCTGCGAAGCATTTGCGTTAGTGCGACTCAGGTGAGTCCTCTATCTATATGAAGCCTTTGGACCGTATGAAGCCTTTGGTCTGAGGTTTGTCTTCTTCACGTGAGGTGTCATGATGACATTCACAGGAAGATTCTCCAGACACCTTTTCGGAACCCAGATCTTCTTCATAGGTGGACCATTCCTGCAGTTAGTACCAATGTACCTGGCAAACACTTCACCATTCTGATTCTCAAACAGTATATTGTTTGCATCAAAGGATTCATCAATGATAATGGGGTTAGCACAAGTGAAGCCAGATAGATTGGATGGATCTGCTGAAGGTTCCTTTGCAGAAACCCACATGGTTTTCGGGTACTGCTTAGGTTTCCAGTACAAGCCATCAGCATTCATTTTCCTTACGAACCCAACACCCTCTTTCCTCGGGTTTCGGTTCAGAATCTGCTTTTTGAGGACATCACATAGTGTCTGATGCCCTTTAAGACTTTTGTACATCCCAGTTTCAAGCAATGTCTTCAACCTAGCATTCTCATCAGCAATAGTAGTGGTATCCTCAGCAGAGGGGTTACTTACCACATCAACGGTTGAAGATATTGCAACAGTAGTAGCAGTAGAACATTCAGCAACAGAAGTAGCATTATCACGCTCAATGCATTTAAGACATGGTGGTTCAAATCCTTCCTGAGCGGAACTGATCTGTTTGGCGCGAAGTGACTCGTTTTCCTTTTGAAGATCTTCATGAGCCGCTCTCAATTTCTGAAGATCTTGCTTCCCTTGAAGATAATCATAGGAAAGCTTTTCATGAGTTGTTGAGAGAGTTTCATGACGACTTTCAAGTTCCTGATACTTAACGTGAAGATTTTTTATGTCTTCAATTAAGGATTCAGATCGAGTCATTTCAGCACCTAACAGATCATCGCTTCTGTCTAACAGTTTTTGAATATGTTCCATAGCTTTCTGTTGTTCAGTTGCAATTTTAGCAAGAGTTTTGTAGCTGGGTTTTGAACCACAATAAGAGTCATCGTCACTAGATGTTTGATAGTGAGTAGTGCATGTGTTTACCTTGGCACCGCGTGCCATGAAGCAGTAGGTAGAAGCGGAGTAGTCCTTGTCATTTGCATCGGTGTCGGTGATGAAGTCATTATCTTCAGTATTGAAGATGGACTTGGCAACGTATGCTATAGCCAGACTTGCGACGCCTGAATCGGACTCCTCCTCAGACTCCACCTCCGCCTCCTCAGAAGCGGACTCCTCCTCTGAATCCATTTCCTTGCCAACAAACGCACGTGCCTTTCCAGATGAGCTCTTCTTGTGTGATGAAGACTTTGAGGAAGACTTGGAAGAAGACTTTGAGTATTTCTTCTTTTTCTTGTCGTCAGAGTGATATTCCTTGCTCTTCTTCTTCTTTTTGTTCTCATTGTCCCACTATGGACACTCAGAGATGAAGTGGCCAAGTTTCTTGCACTTGTGACATGTTTTCTTCTTGTAGTCATGAGCAGAAGCTTCATCATTCCTTGAGCTTGATCGGGAAGACTTTCTGAAGCCTTTCTTCTTGGTGAATTTTTGGAACTTCTTGACAAGCATAGCAAGTTCCCTTCCAATGTCTTCAGGATCATCAGAACTGCTATCAGATTCTTCTTCAGATGAGGAGACAACTTTTGCCTTCAAGGCACGAGTTCGCCCATAGTTTGGACCGTAGATATCTCTTTTCTCAGAAAGCTGAAACTCATGTGTGTTGAGCCTCTCAAGTATGTCAGACGGATCGAGTGTCTTGAAATTAGGACGTTCTTGAATCATCGAGGCTAGGATGTTGAACGAACTATCAAGTGATCTTAGTAGTGTCTTGACGACTTCATGTTTGGTGATCTCAGTAGCGCCGAGGGCTTGAAGCTCATTTGTGATGTCAGTGAGTCGGTCAAATGTGTGCTGGACATTCTCATTGTCATTTCGCTTGAAGCGGTTGAAGAGGTTACGAAGGACACTGATTCTCTGATCTCTCTGGGTTGAGACGCCTTCATTGACCTTGGAGAGCCAGTCCCAGACCAGCTCAGATGTTTTCAAAGCACTCACACGGCCATACTGTCCTTTGGTCAGATGACCATAGATGATATTCTTGGCAGTAGAGTCCAGTTGAACGAATTTCTTGACATCAGCAGTAGTGACACCTTCTCCAGCCTTGGGAACGCCGTTCTCAACGACATACCATAGGTCGACGTCAATGGCTTCAAGATGCATGCGCATCTTATTCTTCCAGTAGGGATATTCAGTTCCATCAAAGACGGGGCACACAACGGAGACTTTAATTATCCCTGCAGTCGACATAGCTAAAACTCCAGGTGGTTAAACCGAATCACACAGAACAAGGGAGCACCTTGCTCTGATACCAATTGGAAGTGCGTTATATCGACTAGAGGGGGGGGGGTGAATAGGCGATTTTTATGAAAGTCTTCAAAATGTGGGAGTTATGAAGACAAACGATAGAAATAAACCTAATACCCTGCAGCGGAAGGTAGACTACACTAGGCAAGCCATAGTCAAGTATTCAATAGAGTGAAAGCACAATGACTAATAGCAGCAATGTAGTAAGGCTCAGGTAGGAAGATATTGTGAAGCCAAACAGAACTAGCAGTCACTCAGTGAAGACAAAAGATAGTGCAAACATACAATGCCTTCACAAGGAGTAACAGTAAGTAAAGGGAAGGGAAGATGAAACCAGTGACTCATTGAAGACAAGAATTTGTTGGACCAGTTCCAGTTGCTGTGACAACTATACGTCTGGTTAGGGCGGCTAGGTATTTAAACCTTAGGACACACAGTCCCGGACACCCAGTCCTAAACACACAGCTCAGGACACCCAATCCTCACCGTATTCCCCTTGAGCTAAGGTCACACAGACCTTGCCCAATCACTCTGGTAAGTCTTCAAGGTAGACTCCCAAACCTTCACAGACTTCGTTCACCAGCAATCCACAATGTCTCTTGGATGCTCAGAACGCGACGCCTAACCGGCTGGAGGATGCGCAGTCCTCAAGTGTAATAAGTCTTCAGATCACACAGACAAGAAGTCTTAAGTGATGCCTAATTCTCTTTGGCTCTGGGTGGTTAGGGCTTTATCCTCGCAAGGAATTCTCTCTCAAAGGCTTCGAGGTGGGTTGCTCTCAAACGACAAAAGCCGTACTCTCAATCTGAGCAGCCAACCGTTTATGGTTGTAGGGGGTGGGCTATTTATAGCCACTTGGCAACCCGACCTGATTTGTCCGAAATGACCCTGGGTCACTAAGGAACTGACACGTGTTCCAACAGTCAGATTTCAAACTCACACGCCAACTTTACTTGGGCTGCAAGCAAAGCTGACTTGTCCGACTCTGGACAAGATTCGCTCTCATAGTCTTCACTCGAAGACATAGGTTTTTGGTTAGGCATCACTTCAGTCATTCTGACTGGTTCTCTTGGACCCCACTTAACAGTACGGTGGTTCCTATGACTCAACACAAAAGAAAGAGAACTACGAAAGATCTAAGTCTTCGAGCTCCATAGGCTTCATGTGGTGTCTTCTCTTGTCATAGTCTTCAATGTGAATATCTTCATATACCACCTTTGACTTCAATGTCTTCATACATTTTTAGGGGTCATCTCTGGTAGGAAAACCGAATCAATGAGGGACTTCTACCTGTGTTATCCTGCAATTCTCACAAACACATTAGTCCCTCAACTAGGTTTGTCATCAATACTCCAAAACCAACTAGGGGTGGCACTAGATGCACTTACACAAACCACTCATCAATGAAGTTATGGATGATTGCCACATCAAAGAGAGGCAAATCATTGAAGATTTCTGCTTCTTCCTTGCTCTTGATCAGTTGCTCAAGGGCATCATCTGCAAGATCTTCATCACTGGATAGATCAATGGGCTCTTCACGCAGAATGGCAGCAGGAGTCAGTGTCTGATCAGTATTCTTGACAATTTTCTTCTTCGTCTTCGTCTTCTTGGAGATGCGTGACAGATCTTCAGACTGCACACTGTCTTCAGGAGGTGCAGTGGCTAGTGGCTTTGCACGTGAAGCTTTTGGAGGAGTAGCTGATCTTGAAGCCTTAGCCTTCTTTGGCTTCTGCGGCTTTGGGGTGGGAGCAGGGGCTTCATCCGTGTCAGCATCATCATCAGAATGATCCACTTTGGCACCTTGGACTCTGATGTGAGCGATGAGACCATCAAGGTTGTAGAAGGGACCGATGATATTGGGTTCTGCATCACGTGAGCCGTCAGCACAGGGAGCAGAGGGACCAGGGTTGAAGTCTAACCCCAAAGAATCTTTGTTCTTCTTTGCTGAGGCTTTTGCAAACTGATAATTGTGTTTGAACAGATTGTCTTCGCGACACCAGAGTAAAGATGATGGGTCGGCATCAGCTGGTTATGGCCCACGGACCATGCAAGGATAGAAGCCTTGTGCAATGGCTTCAGCTCTGGACCTGGGTAGAAGACTTTTGTACAAAATATCTCCCCATGGTCGCTTGATGGCATTTTTCTCTGCATATTCCTGGGTCACGAACTTGTATTTGAACCATTGTTCAGCCCAATATCGTCGAATCCATTGGATTCGGGTCTTGCGCTGATTGTAATCCTCTTCAGGATCTGTCTTGTAAAGCTCTGAGAGGTCATCAGGCAAATCTCTTGATGTTCGTCCTCGACGCTATCTGCCACCCTTCCTTACTGATTTCTCTGCAGCCATGAACTTCAAACTGAATGGTTTCAATATGTTCAAAGGCTTCCGCTTGCTAGACAAGCAGGAACTGGCTTCGGGAGAGTTAATGTGATGCTGTAAAAATTCTGCAAACGAATGCAGACTATGAGAACCAAGGGATTCTCCCACGGACATGTACCTGTGACAACATTAGAGATGCGAGGGAAGGGGAAGAGGTCATATGCATTCTCAGAAGATTTTGAAGATAAATCAGTTTGAAGACATTGACCTCATGATGCGAAGACATTCACTTATATGTTGAGAGTTGGTTCCAGATTTGTACGAATCCGCGAATAAGTACAAGTGAGGAATCTAACTTGATATAAAGCTTAAGTGAATATGCTAGGCAGTATGAGATGCAGACATAATAGATCTAACTTGTATAGGCAGAAACCTAGTTTGGTACACAGTATGAATCTTCGAGGATCAAAAAGATGGTAAAAAGAGAGTTTTATTTACCACACGATGAACTGCTAGATGGGAAGAGTAGGAGACCAATCAGTTCAATCCACCATGCCCTAACTTGGCGACGGAGGACACCTACAGCGGCGGTGGAGAGGACGATGTCCACGGCCGGCGTGAGGACGGCGTCGGAGAAGTCGCGGCAGCTAAGCGCTTCGTCGCCGGCATCGTCGAGAGCTAGCGGTGGCGCTAGGGTTTTGACGAGGTGGAGAGGTGGAAGAAGTTTTCTTTACCGCAGGGGACATGTATTTATAAGGAAGTGTGTGGCACAACGCAATTACGCAGGTGCCCCTGGCAGTTCACATCTGAGGCGCACGTGGCAAGCATGCAACATACTCAGAGTTGTCCCACGTTCCCACGCCCGCCAGGTTTGTCGGATGGTCATTCCGCCTTCTCCGGATTTCAGGCAATAAGGATGAATCATTTAAAACAGACTTAATGTTTGTCTCTGTATCTTCTGCTGACAAAGATGTAGAGAAGACATTCGACAGTTTCAATAGAATGCATATGATTTGGACAGATAGAGTTTGAGATAGGAAGCATAGAGAGATTAGGGTCCGATCACATTCACTTAGTTCAAAAGATTCAACAAGGAAGACGTAGCTATAAGTGAATGCTGTAGAGGACATAACACTAGTATATATATCAGAAAGCAATCAAATCAACATAGTGAAGATAATCACGAAGACAAATTGGAATTGAAGACAAACCAAATGCGAAGATATCAAATGTAAAGCCATGAGTGAAACACTTCAAACAGAAAAGTTTAGTGGTGGCGTTACCCACCGTATAGGAAATATTAGACCCAGACACGGCGCACAATTATCGTGGTGCTCCGAAGTCAAATTCCTCGTTAATGTATTCACACTCAGAATGTAAGTCTTCATTGATTGAAGATATACTTTACTTCGTGTGTTGCACATGTAAGTCATCAACATGCATAAGTGTTAGGATGTGTGTATGATCACAGGACATTTGAGGATTCCAAGATATTTAGCTCACACCGTAGCTTGCAAAACCTTTTCTCATCCAAGGGCTTTGTGAAGATATCTGCCAGTTGCTCTTCAGTGTTGATGTGAATGATATCAATATCTTTCTTCATGACATGATCTCTGAGGAAGTGATGACGAATTTCAATGTGCTTTGTCTTCGAGTGCTGAACTGGGTTGTTGGCAATCTTGATGGCGCTTTCGTTGTTGCAGAAGAGAGGTACTTGTTTCAGATTGATGCCATAGTCCTTGAGAGTTTGCTTCATCCATAGAAGCTGAGCGCAGCAAGATCCAGCAGCAATGTATTCAGATTCAGCAGTTGAGAGTGATACACAGTTCTGCTTCTTTGAAGACCAACAGACAAGTGATCGACCCAGAAAGTGACATGTGCCTGATGTAGACTTGCGATCCACCTTGTCACCAGCATAATCAACATCCGAAAATCCAACCAGATCAAATTCTGAGCCCTTTGGATACCATAATCCTAGTGTTGGGGTGTGAGCCAAATATCGAAGAATTCGCTTCACAGCTAAGTGATGCGATTCCTTTGGTGCCGCTTGGAATCAAGCACACATGCAAACACTAAGCATAATATCTGGCCTAGATGCACATAGGTAAAGTAAAGAACCAATCATGGAGCGGTATACCTGTTGATCGAACTCTTTACCATTGTCGTCGGGACCCAGATGATGTTTGGCTGGCATTGGCGTCATGTACCCTTTGCAATCTTGCATTCCAAACTTCTTCAGGCAATCTTTGAGGTATTTCTCTTGAGATACGAAGATGCCATTCCTTTGTTGACGAATTTTAAGACCAAGGAAGAACTTCAGCTCTCCCATCATGGACATCTGATATTGCTCTTGCATCATGTATCCAAACTCATCACTATACTTCTGGTTGGTGCAGCCGAAGATTATGTCATCCACATATATTTGGCACATAAACAGTTCACCATCATATGTCTTCGTGAAGAGCGTAGGATCGAGGGATCCAGGTTTGAAGCCTTTGCTCTTCAGGAAGTCTTTGATCGTATCATACCAAGCACGAGGAGCTTGTTTGAGGCCATACAGTGCTTTGTTAAGTTTGTACACCATATCAGGATGTTTTGGATCTTCAAAGCCAGGAGTTGTGCGACGTATACTTCTTCTTCAATCTTGCCATTGAGAAATGCACTCTTCACATCCATTTGATATAGCAAGATGTTGTTGTGGTTAGCATAGGCTAGCAGTATGCGAATAGCTTCAAGTCTAGCCACAGGAGCAAATGTTTCATCGAAGTCAATTCCTTCCACTTTTGTATATCCTTGAGCCACAAGACGTGCCTTGTTTCTGACGAGTTGACCATGCTCATCTTGCTTGTTTCGATATATCCATTTTGTGCCTATAATGTTAATCTTGCGAGGTTCAGGACGCTTGACAAGTTCCCAAACATTGTTCAGCTTGAACTGTTGAAGCTCTTCTTGCATAGCTTGAATCCATTCAGGTTCCATGAAGGCTTCAACAACTTTCTTGGGTTCTGATATTGACACAAAAGAGAAGTGCCCACAGAAATTTGCTAACTGTGTTGCTCTTGAGTGAGTAAGTGGACCAGGTGCATTGATACTATCAATTATCTTCTCAATCTGTACTTCACTCGCAACATGAGGATGAACTGGACGAAGACTTTGCTCTTGCTGATCATTGTCATCATTGGGAGGATTGTCTTTAGGCTGAGCATTGTCTTCAGGTTGGTTAGGTACAGATATGATAAGTTCCTCTTCAGGCTGTGCTTCAGAAGGCATGATTTCACCAATTCCCATTAGCTTGATAGATTCACTGGGTGGAGCTTCTTCTAGTGTACTTGGCAGGAGCTCTCTTTGTGAACCATTGGTTTCATCAAACCGCACGTCCATAGTTTGAACGATTTTGTAGAGATAGAGGTTGAAGACTCTGTAAGAGTGCGACTCCTTTCCGTAACCGAGCATGAAGCCTTCGTGAGCCTTTGGTGCAAATTTTGACTTGTGATGGGGATCCTTGATCCAGCACCTTGCTCCAAATACTCTGAAGTAGCTGACATTTGGCTTCTTGCCAGTGAGGAGCTCATAGGATATTTTGTTCAGAAGCTTATGGATGTAAACATGGTTGATGACGTGACATGCTGTATCAATAGCTTCGGGCCAAAACTTTCTTGGCGTCTTGTATTGATCGAGCATCGTTCGAGCCATCTCAATGAGGGTTTTGTTCTTGCGCTCTACGATGCCATTTTGCTGACGTGTGTATGGAGCAGAGAACTCATGAGTGATTCCCAAGATATCCAGATAAAGATCAAGTCCGGTGTTCTTGAACTCAGTGTCGTTGTCACTTCTGATATGCTTGATCTTGATGCCATAGTTGTTCATGGCACGATTGGCGAAGCGTCTGAAGACATCTTGCACTTCAGTCTTGTAGAGAATGATGTGCACCCATGTGTATCTTGAGTAATCATCAACAATGACGAAGCCATAGAGACAGGCAATCATTGTGAGGGTAGAGTAGTGAGTAGGGCCAAATAAGTCCATGTGTAGCAGCTCGAAAGGTTGAGAAGTAGTCATGATTGTCTTCGAGGGATGCTTGGCCCTTGTCATCTTTCCAGCTTCGCAGGCACCGCAGAAATGATCCTTCTTGAACTTGACGTCCTCAATACCAATGACATGCTTCTTCTTGGCGAGTGTATGTAAGTTCCTCATGCTAGCATGCCCCAGCCTCCGATGCCATAGCCAGCATTCTGAAGCTTTTGTAAGGAGACATCTTGCAAGTTGTGGTCCTGCTGAGAAATCTACCATGTACAGATCATCTTTCCTGTACCCTTCAAAGACTAGAGATTTGTCAGATTCCATTAGTACAAGGCAAAGATACTTTCCAAATATTACACCATGTTCATATCGCAAAGCATCGAGACAGACATTAAGTTGAAGCCAAGGGATTCAACAAGCATCACTTTATCCATGTGTTGATCCCTTGAGATTGCAACTCTACCTAGACCCAATACCTTGCTTTTACCAGTGTCAGCAAACGTGATGTGACTCTTGTCAGATGGACGTAAAGTTGAGTCCATAAGAAGACTTCGATCACCAGTCATATGATTAGTGCATCCGCTGTCCATAATCCATTCTGAAGCATGAGGTGTCATACTCTGCATTACAGTTAGGGGGATAGGCTTCACCAAGAGTATTGTGAAGCAAAAACATTTGACGGGAAAGAGGATTATTGAAGCTCAGATCAAGATTAGGACTGATAGGATGAATGGCAAGCGATTCAGGAAGAAAATACATAGTGAGACTATTTGGGCATTTCATCTTGCGCCCTACAAGATGTTTTAGGTCCCCAGCAATAGCATCAGACGCCTTTGATTTTCGGCTGGAGACCTTTCCCTACAAGAGAAAGTTAATTCTTCTTAACCACCCACATCTTCAGGGGTGGCTTAGAAGCAATGAGTCTAAGTGCAGCATCTGAGAACTTTGGCTTTGGAGCCCTAGCAAATAGCCTTGCAGGAGATGAATGATACTCATATGAATAAGCAGAAAAGTTCTTAGTTTTATGAATATAGCGGTTTGAAGACACACGCTCATATTCATAAGTCTGAGTGTGGTTTCCCTGCAAAACATTGGTGTTAGGGTGAGTCAGGTGAGTCCTCTGTCTGTATGAAGCCTTTGGACCATATGAAGCCTTAGGTCTGGGGTTTGTCTTCTTCCCAGGTGGTGTCATGATGACATTCACTTGAAGCTTCCCAAGACAGCTTTTGGGAACCCGGATCTTCTTCATAGGTGGCCCATTCCTGCAGTTAGTACCAATATATCTGGCAAACACTTCACCATTCTGATTCTTGAACAGTTTATAGTTTGCATCAAAGGATTCATCAATGATAACAGGGTTAGCACAGGTAAAGCCAGATAAGGTGGATGGATCCACTGAAGGTCCCTTTGCAGCAACCCACGTGGTTTTGGGATACTGCTCAGGCTTCCAGTAGGAACCATCAACATTCATTTTCCTCTTGAACCCAACACCCTCTTTCCTAGGGTTTCGGTTCAGAATCTGCTTTTTGAGGACATCGCAAAGTGTCTGATGCCCTTTCAGGCTTTTATACATCCCTATTTCAAGTAATGTCTTCAACCTAGCATTTTCATCAGCAATAGTAGTGGTATCCTCAGTAGAGGGGTTAGTTACCACATCAGCAGTTGAAGACAATACAACAGCAGCAGCAGTAGAACATTCAGCAACAGAGGTAGCGTTGTCACGCTCAAGGCATTTCAGACATGGTGGTTCAAATCCATCCTGAGCGGGACTGATCTGTTGAGCGCGAAGTGACTCATTCTCTTTTTGAAGATCTTCATGAGCCACTCTCAATTTCTCAAGCTCTTGCTTTCTTTGAAGATAATCATAGGAGAGCTTTTCATGAGTGGTTGAGAGCGTTTCATGACGACTCTCAAGTTCTTGGTACTTAGCATGAAGATTTTTTATGTCTTCAACTAAGGACTGTGAGCGAGTCATTTCCGCGTCCAACATGTCATCGCTTTTTTCTAACAGTTTTTGAGTATGTTCCATAGCCTTTTGTTGTTTAGTCGCAATTTTAGCAAGTGTTTTGTAGCTGGCTTGGATTCACAATCAGAGTCATCTTCACTAGATGTTTGAAAGTAAGCATCGCGTGATTTTACCTTGGTACCACGTGCCATGAAGCAGTAGGTGGGAGTAGGTTCGTCCTTGTCATTAGCTTCAGCGTTGGTGTGGAAGTCATTGTCTTCAGTGTTGAAGATGGACTTGGCAACATAGGCAGTGGCTAGAGCCAGACTTGCAACACCAGGGTCAGACTCCTCCTCAAACTCCACCTCCGCCTCCTCAGAAGCAGACTCCTCCTCTGAATCCATTTCCTTGCCAACAAAAGCACGAGCCTTGCCAGATGAGCTCTTCTTATGAGATGAAGACTTTGATGAGGACTTGGAAGAAGACTTTGAAGATTTCTTCTTTTTCTTGTCATCAGAATCATATTCCTTGCTCTTCTTCTTCTTCTTCTTCTCGTTGTCCCACAGTGGACTCTCAGAGATATAGTGTCCAGGTTTCTTGCACTTGTGACATGTTCTCTTCTTGTAGTCATGAGTGGAGGCTTCATCATTTCTTGAGCTGGATCGTGAAGACTTTCTGAAACCCTTCTTCTTAGTGAACTTCTGGAACTTCTTCACAAGCATAGCAAGTTCCTTTCCAATGTCTTCAGGATCATCAGAACTGCATTCAGATTCTTCTTCAGATGAGGAAACAACTTTTGACTTCAAAGCGCGAGTTCGGCCATAGTTGGGACCATAGATATCTCTTTTCTCAGAAAGCTGGAACTCATGTGTGTTGAGCCTCTCAAGTATATCAGACGGATCGAGTGTCTTGAAATCAGGACGTTCTTGTATCATGAGGGCAAGGGTGTCAAAAGAGCTGTCAAGTGATCTCAGTAGTGTCTTGACGATTTCATGCTTGGTAATCTCAGTGGCGCCGAGAGCACGAAGCTCATTTGTGATGTCGGTGAGGCAATAAAATGTAAGCTGGACATTCTCATTGTCGTTTCTCTTGAAGCGGTTGAAGAGGTTGCGAAGAACACTGATCCTTTGATCTCTCTGGGTTGAGACGCCTTCGTTGACCTTGGATAGCCAGTCCCAGACTAGCTTTGACGTTTCTAGAGCACTCACACGGCCATACTGTCCTTTGGTCAGATGACCACAGATGATGTTCTTGGCAGTAGAGTCCAGTTGAATGAACTTCTTGACATCAGCAGGAGTGACACCTTCACCAGTCTTGGGAACGCCGTTCTTGACGACATACCAGAGGTCGACATCAATGGCTTCAAGATGCATGCGCATCTTATTCTTCCAGTAGGGATATTCAGTTCCATCGAACACGGGGCAAGCAGCGGAGACTTTGATTATCCCTGCAGTCGACATAGCTAAAACTCCAGGTGGTTAAACCGAATCACACAGAACAAGGGAGTACCTTGCTCTGATACCAATTGAAAGTGCTAGTTATCGACTAGAGGGGGGGGGTGAATAGGATATTTTTGGAAAGTCTTAAAAGCATGGAAGTTTCGAAGACAAACAGTAGAAATGAACCTATTGATATGCAGCGGAAGGTAGACTACACTAAGAAAGCCACAGTCAAATATGTAGTGAAGTGAAATCACACGGACTAATAGCAGCTAGGTAGTAAAGATCAGGATGGAAGATAGTATGAAGCCAAACAACAATAGTAGTCAAGCAATGAAGTCAAACAGGTAAGGCAACAGGCAATGACTTCACGAAGACAAACTCTAAGTAAACAGAGGGAGAGGATAGAACCAGTCACTTGTTGAAGACACATGATTTGTTGGACCAGCTCCAGTTGCTGTGACAACTGTACGTCTGGTTAGGGAGGCTGAGATTCAACTCAAAAGACCGCGTCTTCACCTTATTCCCCTTGAGCTAAGGACACACAGTCCTCCCCCAATCACTCTGGTAAGTCTTCAAGGTAGACTTCCGAACCTTCACAGACTTCGTTCACCGGCGATCCACAATGGCTCTTGGATGCTCAGAACGCGACGCCTAACCGGCTGGAGGATTCACAGTCCTCAAGTGTAATAAGTCTTCAGGTCACGCAGACAGAAAGACTTTAGTGATGCCTAACACTCTTTGGCTCTGGGTGTTTGGGCTTTGTCCTCGCAAGGATTTCTCTCTCTCAAAGGCTTCGAGGTGGGTTGCTCTCAAACGACAAAAGCCGTGCACTAACTCTGAGCAGCCACCAATTTATGGTGTAGGGGGTGGGCTATTTATAGCCACTAGGCAACCCGACCTGATATGTCTGAAATGACCCTGGGTCACTAAGGAACTGACACGTGTTCCAACGGTCAGATTTCAAACACACATGGCAACTTTACTTGGGCTACAAGCAAAGCTGACTTATCCAGCTCTGGATAAGATTTGCTCTCATTGTCTTCGCTCGAAGACATAGGGTTTGGGTTGAGCATCACTTCAGTCATTCTGACTTTGTTCACTTGGACCCCACTTAACAGTACGGTGGTTCCTATGACTCAACAAAGAAGAAAAGGAAACAACGAAACAACTAAGTCTTCGCGCTCCATAGTCTTCACTGAATGTCTTCTCATGTCATAGTCTTCAATATGAATGTCTTCACATACCACCATTGTCGTCAATGTCTTCATACATTTTTAGGGGTCATCTCCGATAGGTAAACCGAATCAATGAGGGACACTACCTGTGTTATCCTGCAATTCTCACAAACACATTAGTCCCTCAACCAAATTTGTCGTCAATACTCCAAAACCAACTAGGGGTGGCACTAGATGCACTTACACCTCCATGAGGAGAGACTCTGAGGGAGATGAAGTGGAAGAAGAGGTTGTTGCACCAGCACCCAAGGCACAGAAGCTTATGGGGGATGCCATAAGGTCAGGGGCTACTTCATCCAAGCCCAAGGAAGCACCCAAAGCTTCCTCCAAGGCCAAGAGTGCACCTAAGAGGAACACCAGGAGTATATCTGCTGCTGAAAAGAACAAGGCCCCAGTGCCTGATATTGCTGAAGAAGAAGAAGGACAAGTTCTCAGGAAGCTCAAGCCCAAGATCCCAGACCACAATGATGCTCATCCTGTGGCTGAGGACATAAAAATCAGGAGAGATTCAGGGCTGAAGAAGTGGAGAGAAGCAGATCCATATGCTTCAAGGAGAAGAACTGCTGTGGATTACAGGTTTCACACCAAGGAACAGCAAGACTTCTATGAGACATTGCTGCTGGATAAGAAACCCATAGTGTGTGACATGAGATGGGTTGATTGGGAATACATCAAGGAGAACGAAGAACACTATCCTGGAGTGTATGACAGCTTCAGTGCTTATGGAGTTGCAGACTTTGTTGGGCTGAAGCTCACAAAGTGGAATGAGGAGCTCATCATGCAGTTCTACTCCACAACACATTTCTATCCAGATGGTAGGATAGTGTGGATGTCAGAAGGAACTAGATATCAATCCACAGTTGCTGAATGGGCACAGCTGATCAATGCCCCAGAAGAACAGGAAGATGACTTGGACATCTATGACAAGAAGAAGATGGATCACAATTCCATGTCAAATATGTACAAGGAGATCCCAAAGAAAGCACTTGACACTTTCAAGTTTGGCTCAGTGCACTTCCTTCTGTCAGGGCTGCCCACTATCAACTGGATTCTAAGGCACACTCTCTTGCCCAAGTCAGGTGATCACAAGATGATCCGAGGCCATGCAATAAACATGCTTCACATATTTGATGTGCCATAGAAATTCAAAGTGATGAGCCTCATGGTAGAGACCATTAAGAGGACATCAGCTGATCAGAAGAGGAGCTGTGGATATGCCCCACAAATTCGGGAGTTGATTAACTCAAAGATGGGCACAGGCACATACCTACTGGATAAGGAATACCTGCCCATCCATCCAGATTTTGTGGACAATCAAGTTGTGATGAAAGAGAATGAACCATCATCTGCACATGCTCAAGCAAAGAAGGAGAAGGCAAAGATGGAGAAAGCTGCCAAGATGCCAACTCAAGAGGAGGCATCTGAGTACTTCTTGAAGAACAAGCAGGAGCAGCTCAGTTACTTGATAGCATCCACTCTGAGAATTGAGAAAGGACTGGCTACCCTGACTCAAAACCAAGAGAGCCTGGAAAGAATCATGGAACAAAAGTTCTATGACCTCGATGTGAAAGTAACAGAGATTCAGTCTGCCGTGGAGCAATTACAGGATGATATGCAGGAGAGGAAGGGCAAGACCACAACTGATGCATTTGCCAGAGTGCCCAGAGCTCAGAGATCATCTGTAGTGCCAGTTGCTGACACCAAAGCCACCACTTCTGCACCAGCTACAGCCTCAGTTCCACCAGCTCTAGCTCCTACCCCAGCAGCTCCAACTACTTCTACTGAAGCCTTCGTCCTTGGCGTCATCCGGACTCCACCAACTGAAGACCAAGCCTGAGAGTCATTTAGTGCTATGCATTTTCTATGAACTTTTTGGTAACTTGTTGCCAAAGGGGGAGAAAAATGTATAGATCATAGGCTTCAACAGAGATAGTTTGCATTTGTTTCTCTCTTGTCTTCTTGGTTGAAACTTTTTTTGCTTTTGAGTGTTTGAGATACTATGGCTTATTCTGTGAGACATTGATGATCATGTGTTTGATCATAAGCTACACTTAATGCTTGTTGGATGTTATTATCAGTTTATCCTTATTTTGATCATTCACTTTGCTTGGTGATGAGTGCATGTATTTCATTCTTACCATTTTGAGCGCTCCACCAAGATGTATGTGACATGGAAGAGTAACCCATGATCCTAACTCATTGTGCATTTGCAGTCAAAAGCAAATCTTAAAGTATGCACAAATTTAGGGGGAGCTCTTTCTTATCACATACTTCTCAAAGCGACGATGTATTTCACTCTTATTATCATTTGTCGAAGCTTTGATCTATATGTTGTCATCAATTACCAAAAAGGGGGAGATTGAAAGTGCAACTATCCCTGGGTGGTTTTGGTAATTCCTAACAACATATAGCTCATTGAGCTAACATTATTCCAAGATGAATATTTCAGGAAAAGCTCAATGGATGGCATGACATGGATGAGGAAAGTGGATCCCTCAAAATTATAAGGACAAAGGATTGGCTCAAACTTCAAGATCAAGACTCTACATTTTCTATTTTAGTGATCCAAGATCACATTGAGTCTATAGGAAAAGCCAATACTATTAAGGAGGGATGAGGTGTTGCTTAATGAGCCTCTTGCTTCATGTGCTTAGTGATATGCTCCAAAACCCTCAACTATCTTCCCACATCCACATTTGACCTAAACAAAATGTCAAACTCGGCCCCACCGATTCTTTCCATCCGGCGCCATTGAGTTTCATTTGTCATAGCCACTGCCCCAAACCCTAGCAATTCGGTTTCACCGATAGGGATCTCGGTCTCACCGAGATGGGATTGCAATTTCTCTATTTCCCTTCGTAACGTTTCGGTCTAACCGAAGTGAGCGATCGGTCCCACCGAGATTGCAATGTGAACTCACTGTTTCCCTTTCGTAACATTTCGGTCTCACCGAGAAGAGCGAATCTGTCCCACCGAGTTTACCTGACCAACTCTTTGGTTAGCTTATTACCAAAATTGGTCCCACCGAGTTTGTGTAATCGGTCACACCGAGATTAAGTTATGCCCAAACCCTAACCATATCGGTCCTACCGAGTTGCATCTCAGTCCCACCGAAAATCCTAACAGTCACTAGGTTTGCTGAATTGGTCCGACTGAGTTTAACGATTCGGTCCCACCGAGTTTGGCAGATTGTGTGTAACGGTTAGATTTTGTGTGGAGGCTATATATACCCCTCCACCCACTCTTCATTCGTGGAGAGAGCCATCAGAACATGCCTACACATCCAATACCTATTTTTCTGAGAAAGAACCACCTACACTTGTGTTGAGCTCAAGATATTCCATTCCTACCATATGAATCTTGATCTCTAGCCTTCCCCAAGTTGCTTTCCACTCAAATCTTCTTTCCACCAAATCCAAATCCTGTGAGAGAGAGTTGAGTGTTGGGGAGACTATCATTTGAAGCACAAGAGCAAGGAGTTCATCATCAACACACCGTTTGTTACTTCTTGGAGAGTGGTGTCTCCTAGATTGGCTAGGTGTCACTTGGGAGCCTATGACAAGCTTGTGGAGTTGAACCAAGGAGTTTGTAAGGGCAAGGAGATCGCCTACTTCATGAAGATCTACCGCTAGTGAGGCAAATCCTTCGTGGGCGACGGCCGTGATGGAATAGACAAGGTTGCTTCTTCGTGGACCCTTCGTGGGTGGAGCCCTCCGCGGACTCGCGCAACCATTACCCTCCGTGGGTTGAAGTCTCCATCAACATGGATGTACGATAGCACCACCTATCGGAACCACGCCAAAAACATCCGTGTCTCCAATTGCGTTTGAATCCTCCAAACCCTTCCCTTTACATTCTTGCAAGTTGCATGCTTTACTTTACGCTGCTCATATACTCTTTTGCATGCTTGCTTGAATTGTGTGGAGATTGCTTGACTTGTGCTAAGATAGCTAAAATCTGCCAAGAACTAAAATTGGGAAAAGGCTAGATTTTTATTTGGTCAAGTAGTCTAATCACCACCCTCTAGACATACTTCCGATCCTACAGCTACTCATGATTCTGCCGCAAATTCTTCAAAGCAAATTCCTCAGGCAACAGCTCCAAGGGTGATGACTGATCGTGAGCTTCTCCTCAGTCTTCATCAAAAGGTGGATCACAATCACAAATGGGTGAAACGCCAGTTTGGTTCAATTCTTCACAATATGACTACCACTTACAATTCAGTGAAGAAGAACCACTACTACCTCAATGAAATGTTCGATCGCACCTGGGCTATATTGTCTCACCTTTACGGTGATGAGGATCTCAAGCAGATGGGCTTCAAGCAGGACTTCGGCTATGCTAAGACTCCATTGAAGAAATTCAAGAAGGTCGAAGTTCCTCCTTTGGTGGCTAGTTCATATTCCTCGTCCCGCGATATTGATGAAAATGAAGATCTGGACGACACTGCGGCAGGCCCTACTCCAACAGACGACCCCAACAACGCTGGCCCTCCTCCATTGACACTTTGTGAAGAAATTCTTCAGGGGCGTTAGTCCTCACTTTTCGTCCCTTTTGGTCACTTGATGACAAAGGGGGAGAAATTTGAGTTAGTCTTCAAGCGGGTCAATATATATGGGCGTTTTTTTGTTAAGTTGCAACTCTCGCTATTCTGAAGCTTTTGTTGATCGAGTTGTAAGCTTAAGTCCGATGGTGACCTAATACTTTTGCTTTGTTTTTCTGCATGCTATTTCCTCATTAATGTTATGCACGCATGCTGAATTACATCAGTCACCATATTTCATCATGCATTTCAAATTCTTCATTCTATATGTTAAATGTGTGTATGAACTACAAGATATAGGGGGAGTTTCTCCATGATTCTACTCTTCAAATGTGCATTGCTTCAAATGAAAATACCTCACTATGCACATCTTCAGGGGGAGTTCTTCTATATCTTGCAATCAAATTCCTCAATTTTGAGTACTTTCAATTCATATGTTTATCCCCGTTGAAAACTTAACCTATATTGTCATCAATCACCAAAAAGGGGGAGATTGTAAGTGCATCTAGTGCCCCTTAGTGATTTTGGTGTATTGAAGACTTATAGGTTAAGGGACTAATATGTTTGTGAGTGTACATAGGCTCTATAAGTCAATGAGGAGTTTGATATTTACAGTGAAAGTAGACCCCTAAAAATGAATGTCTTCGGCTGAAGACTTTGAAAGTGAAGAAATTGGTGTGACCTTGAAGACTTCAATATTCATGCGAGGAATCTGGAGCGTGAAGACTTTTGTTTTCGTAGTTTCATTTTCTTCTTCTTGAGTCATAGGAAACACCATACTGTTAAAGGGGGTCGAGGTAATACTAAGGAAACATATTTCCAAGTGATGCTCATCTCAAAATCCTACACCTACCCAATTCTTCGAGTGAAGCCATTAGAAATCTCTTATCAGTTCAGTCAATTTCTATAGTGACAAAGATGAAGATCTTCTGGTCTTTGAGGAATTTGTTCTGACTGAGGAGTTAGGAATTCGCCAGTGCAGATTGCCTACACAGTGAGGATCATGATAGCCTTGAGGAATTCGAACCTCAAAATTTCCGACCGTTGCTGAGCCGCGCGCTAGCCATTCCAAAATATCCTACCACCTAACGGTCATATCTGCCAGGGGCATTTATATCTTATCATGTCAGGCTGCTCCCTAGGCTATAAATAGCCGCCCCCTACAACCACTAGCTAGTTGGTTGCTCCGAGAGAAACTGACACTTCTCATTTGAGAGCATCCCATCCTCCGAGGACTTTGAGCGAAAATCATCAAGTGAGGAAAACCGAAATCCCAAACCCAAACCTACAAACCCCAAAGTGATTGAGCATCACTGAAGAGATTATTCCTGTGTGGAACCGATGCTTGTTACCTTTGAGGACTGTGTATCCTCCAGACGGTTAGGCGTCATGGTCTGAGCATCCAAGAGGAATTGTGGATTGCCGAGTGACCAAGTCTGTGAAGTTTTGCAAGTCACCTGTAAAGACTTACCACTACTATTGGGCGAGGTCTGTGTGATCTTAGCTCAAGGAGAATACGGTGAGGACTGTGTGTCCCCGAGTTTAAATACTCAGCCGCTCCAACCAGACGTACAACTGTCACAATAGTTGGAACAGGTTTACCAAATCATCATCTTCACCAAGCCAACTGTTCTATTTCCTCAACCCTTTCATTTTCCTCATTATGTGTTTACGCTTTCTCTACTCTGTGTTTGTCTTTCATTTCATCATGATGACTATGCTGTTACTCTATTTTGCTTATATCTGAGTACTTATTCCGCTGCAAGTAGTTCTTCGCTTAGGAATTTCCTCACCCTGAAATTCCTCAGTGAAGAATTCATAAAAATCGCTATTCACCCCCCTCTAGTCGACGTAACGCACTTTCACGCTGCCGCGCTCCGGGCGCGGTGTGAGCTCGGTGCACATAGCTGTCGTCTCTCATCTCCGGAGTCTCTTAGGGCTCGGGAGAGTCGCTAGACTCCCAAGCGTCATCGCTGTTGTCGGGGGAACTATCGGCGAGGCCAGTGGCGGGCCCGGCTCCTGCCGCTGTGCTGTCCCAATGCCCCCTTCCAGGGAAACACTCCAGGCAACAACCTTCCTCGTCGAAGACCTTGAAGGACATCATGGAAGTGTCATTGTATTTGAAGTGGATGGCGAGGGTGCCCTCCGTGCGGCAAGAGCGGGCGACCTCGCCCTTTCCGCGGGTCATGAAGATCTTGCCTGGAGAGACGACTTCAACCTCTGCTCCCGTCGCCGGGCGTTGCACCCGGCGTGCTGCAGCCACAGCTCAGTTGCCCCCTCGGCGGCACCTCTTCAACGAAGAACTATGGGAATCGGATCCAGGAGCATGGAGGCATCATCGCCCACTCCACAAGTTCTCGCGAGGAGCCCTCGGCATGAGTTCGCAGGGCAGCGGCGTGCACCGCCACGGCACGGCCGCCGCGGCCATGCCACGGTCGGCGCAGGTCGCTGCCTCCCCCTCCGGAGCCCTCTGACTGGGCGTACAAGGGCAGCGGATAGTCGGGGAGGCCGTTCAACCAGGGACTCATCACCTCCGGCCTCACGACAACGTCGCGAGAGCGGGCCAGCCTCCTCTTTGGCGGGAGTGGCCCAAGCTCTTCGCGCGTTGGGGGGGGGGTGGGGTCTTCCCTTTCTCAGTAGCCGACAATCTCCGTATCGGCGCCATGGGTGTCGCTGCAAGGCAGGAAAGCGAGGAGGAGGAGGAGGAAGAAGCAGGCGGAATGGAGGAAGAGATGAGCGACGGGGGCATCGCCCCTCTCCTCATTTATAGCCAGAGGGAGGCCAACCGCCGGCCTCCATGATCATAGGTAATGATGGTTTTTCTGCATGCAGCAAGGAGTCGTCAAGTTGGGCAGTTGCCAAGGCAGCGTGGGGAAGCGGAGACACCTACTGCTACCTCTTGACCATGTGTTGGTTTTACCTTAAAGAGGAAAGGGTGATGCAGCAAAGTAGCTTAAGTATTTCCCTCAGTTTTTTAGAACCAAGGTATCAATCCAGTAGGAGACTACACGCAAGTCCCTAGTACCTGCACAAACAAATAAGAACCTTGCAACCAACGCGATAAAGGGGTTGTCAATCCCTTCACGACCACTTGCAAAAGTGAGATCTGATAGAGATAATAAGATAAATATTTTTGGTATTTTTGTTGTATAGATTGCAAAATAAAATAGATTGGAAACTTATATGATGGAAAGTAGACCTGAGGGCCATAGGTTTCACTAGTGGCTTCTCTCAAGATAGCATATTATACGGTGGGTAAACAAATTACTGTCGAGCAATTGATAGAAAAGCGCATAGTTATGAGAAGGCATGATCAAGTATATAGGCATCACGTCCGTGTCACATAGACTGAAACGATTCTGCATCTACTACTATTACTCCACACATCGACCGCTATCCAACATGCATCTAGAGTATTAAGTTCATAAGAACAGAGTAACGCATTAGGCAAGATGACATGATGTAGAGGGATAAACTCAAGAAATATGATATAAACTCCATATTTTAATCCTCGATGGCAACAATACAATACGTGTCGTTTCCCCTACTGTCGCTGGGATCGAGCACCGCAAGATTGAACCCAAAGCCAAGCACTTCTCCCATTGCAAGAAAGATCAATCTAGTAGGCCAAACCAAACTGATAATTCGAAGAGACTTGCAAAGATATCAAATCATGCATATAAGAGTTCAGAGAAGATTCAAATGTTGTTCATAGATAAACTTGATCATAAACCCACAATTCATCGGATCTCGACAAACACACCGCAAAAAGTATTACATTGAATAGATCTCCAAGAAGATCAAGGAGAACTTTGTATTGACATCCAAAGAGAGAGAAGAAGCCATCTAGCTAATAACTATGGACCTGAAGGTCTATGGTAAACTACTCACACATCATCGGAGAGGCTATGGTGTTGATGTAGAAGCCCTCCATGATCGATTCCCCCTCCAGCAAACACCGAAAAAGGCCCCAAGATGGGATCTCATGGGTATAGAAGGTTGCGGCGGTGGAAATAGGATTTTGTGGTGCTCCTGGATGTTTTCAGGGTATATGAGTATATATAGGCGAAAGAAGTAGGCCGGTGGAGCCATGAGGGGCCAACGAGGGTGGGGGCGCGCCTGCCCCCTGGGCGCGCCCTCCTACCTCGTGGCCGCCTCGTTGCTTCCTTGACGTCCACTCCAAGTCTCCTGGATTCCGTTTGTTCCAAAATGACTCTCCCAAAGGTTTCATTCCGTTTGGATTCCATTTGATATTCCTTTTCTGCGAAACACTAAAATAGTCAAAAAAACAGCAATTTGCACTGGGCCTTTGGTTAGTAGGTTAGTCCCAAAAATAATATAAAAGTGCATAATAAATCCCATTAAACATCCAAAACACATAATATAATAGCATGGAACAATCAAAAATATAGATACGTTGGAGACATATCAAGCATCCCCAAGCTTAATTCCTGCTCGTCCTCGAGTAGGTAAATGATAAAGACATAATTTTTGATGTGGAATGCTACCTAACATAATCTTCAATGCAATTTTATTTATTGTGGCATGGAATGTTCAGATCCAAAAGATTCAAGATAAAAGTTTGGTATTGACATAAAAATAATAATACTTCAAGCATACTAACTAAGCAATCATGTCTTCACAAAATAACATGGCCAAAGAAAGTTTATCCCTACAAAATCATATAGTTTGGTCATGTTCATTTTCGTCACACAAGAATGCTCTCATCATGCACAACCCCGATGACAAGCCAAGCAATTGTTTCATACTTTAGTAATCTCAAACTTTTTCAACTTTCACGCAATACATGAGCGTGAGCCATGGATATAGCACTATGGGTGGAATAGAATATAATGATGGGGGTTGTTTGAAGAAGACAAAAAAGGAGAAAGTCTCACATTGACGCGGCTAATCAACGGGCTAGGGAGATGCCCATCAATTGATGTCAATGCAAGGAGTAGGGATTGCCATGCAACGAATGCACTAGAGCTATAAATGCATGAAAGCTCAACAAAAGAAACTAAGTGGGTGTGCATCCAACTTGCTTGCTCACGAAGACCTAGGGCATTTGAGGAAGCCCATTGTTGGAATATACAAGCCTAGTTCTATAATGAAAAATTCCCACAAGTATATGAAACTAACAAAATGAGAGACTCTTTAGCATAAAGATCATCGTGCTACTTTGAAGCACAAGTGTGGAAAAGGATAGTAACATTGTTCCTTTTTTTGGGCCTTTTTTTATTTGGCATTCTTCCTTTTTTTTCTTGGTACAATGCTCTAATAATTATGATCATCACACTTCTATTTATTTACAACTCGAAGATTACAACTCGATACTAGAACAAAATATGACTCTACATGGATGCCTCCGGCGGTGTACCGGGACGGGCTATGAATCAAGAGTGACATGTACGATGAATTATGCATTTTGGCTTTTCCACAAATACAATGTCAACTACATGATCATGCAAGGCAATATGACAATGATGAAGCGTGTCATAATAAATGAAACGGTGGAAAGTTACATGGCAATATATCTCGGAATGGCTATGGAAATGCCATAATAGGTAGGTATGGTGGCTGTTTTGAGGAAGATATAAGGAGGTTTATGTGTGATAGAGCGTATCATATCACGGGGTTTGGATGCACTGGCAAAGCTTGCACCAACTCTCAAGGTGAGAAAGGGTAATGCACGGTACTGAAGAGGTTAGCAATGATGGAAGGGTGAGAGTGCGTATAATCCATGGACTCACCATTAGTCATAAAGAACTCACATAATTATTGCAAAAATCTACAAGTCATCAAAAACCAAGCACTACGCGCATGCTCTTAGGGGGTGTAGATTGGTAGGAAAATACCATCGCTCATCCCCGACCGCCACTCATAAGGATGACAATTAAAGAACACCTAATGTTTCAAATTTGTTACACAACGGTTACCATGCGTGCATGCTATGGGACTTGCAAACTTCAACACAAGTATTTCTCAAATTCACAATTACTCAACTAGCACAACTTTAATATCACCATCTTCATATCTCAAAACAATCATCAAGTATCAAACTTCTCATAGTATTCAATGCACTCTTTATGAATGTTTTTATTATACCCATCTTGGATGCCTATCATATTAGGACTAATTTTATAGCCAAAGCAAATTATCATGCTGTTCTAAAGAACTCTCAAAATAATATAAGTGAAGCATGAGAGATCAATAATTTCTATACAATAAAACCACCACCGTGCTCTAAAAAGATATAAGTGAAGCACTAGAGCAAAATTATCTAGCTCAAAAGATATAAGTGAAGCACATAGAGTATTCTAATAAATTCTGATTCATGTGTGTCTCTCCAAAAGGTGTGTACAGCAAGGATGATTGTGGTAAACTAAAAGGCAAAGACTCAAATCATACAAGACGCTCCAAGCAAAACACATATCATGTGGTGAATAAAAATATAGCCTCAAGTAAAGTTACCGATGGACGAAGACGAAAGAGAGGATGCCTTCCGAGGCATCCCCAAGCTTAGGCTTTTGGTTGTCCTTGGATTTTACCATGGGGTGCCTTGAGCATCACCAACCTGAGGATCTTGCCACTCCTTATTCCATAATCCATCAAATCTTTACCCGAAACATGAAAACTTCACAACACAAAACTCAACAGAAAATCTCATGAACTCTGTTAGCGCAAGTAAACAAAGCACCACAATAAAGTACTGTAATGAACTCATTATTTATTTATATTGTTGTTAAACATACTGTATTCCAACTTATCTATGGTTCATACCCCTCGATACTAGCCATAGATTCATCAAAATAAGCAAACAACACACGAAAAACAGAATCAGTCAAAAACAGAACAATCTGTAGTAATCTGTATCAAACGCAAACTTCTGTACTCAGAAAAATCTACCAAAATAGGAAGACCTAGATAATTTGTTTATTGATCTACTGCGATTGGAATCAGTATTTTTATCACGTTCTGGTAATTTTTAACAATTATTTTCGTGAGCGGAAAGTTGCTGACTTTTTTAGCAAGATCAAATAATTGTTATCTAAGAAGATCCTATAGGTTTAACTTGGCACAAACACTACTTAAAATATAAAACCAAATCTAACCAGAGGCTAGATGAATTATTTATTACTAAACTGGAACAAAAATCAAGGAATAAAAATAAAATTGGGTTGCCTCCCAACAAGCGCTATCGTTTAACGCCCCTAACTAGGCATAAAAATGAGAATAGATCTAGGTATCATCATATTTGGTATGCAATCCATAAGTGGCTCTCATAATAGATTCATAAGGCAATTTAATTTTCTTTCTAGGAAAGTGTTCCATGCCTTTCCTTAATAGGAATTGGAATCTAATATTCCCTTGCTTCATATCAATAAATGCACCAATCGTTCTAAGGAAAGGTCTACCAAGAATAATAGGACATGTAGGATTGCAATCTATATCAAGAACAAGGAAATCTACAGGCACATAATTCCTATTTGCAACAATAAGAACATCATTAATCATTCCCATAGGTTTCTTAATGGTGGAATCTGCAAGATGCAAATTTAGAAACAATCATCAAATTCGCGGAAACCTAACACATCACACAAAGTTTTTGGAATCGTAGAAACACTAGCACCCAAATCACACAAAGCATAGCATTCATCATCTTTAATTTTAATTTTAATAGTAGGTTCCCACTCATCATAAAGGTTTCTAGGGATAGAAACTTCTAATTCAAGCATTTCTTCAGAAGATTGCACTAAAGCATCAATGATATGTTTAGTAAAAGCTTTATTTTGACTATAAGCATGAGGAGAATTTAGCACAGATTGCAACAAGGAAATACAATCTATCAAAGAGCAATTATCATAATTAAATTCCTTGAAATACAAAATACTGGATTCATTGCTATCTAAAGTTTTGACCTCTTCAATCCCAGTTTTACCAATTTTTGCATCAAGATCTAAACACTCCGAATCCTTGGGACACCTTTTAACTAAAGTTGACTCATCTCCAGTCCCATCATTATCAAGATTCATATTGGAAAACAAATATTTAATAGGAGATACATCAATCTCTTTTATATCTTCATCATTATTATCATCAAAACTAGAAGAACATGCTTTCACAAAGCAATCTTTTTTAGCATGCATCCTAGTGGTTCTTTCTTTGCATTCATCAATGGAAATTCTCATGGATTTGAGAGACTCATTGATATCATGCTTAGGTGGAATAGATTTAAGTTTCAAAGAATCAACATCAAGATAAATTCTATCCACGTTCCTAGCCAGCTCATCAACCTTAAGCAATTTTTCTTCAAACAAAGCATTGAAATTCTTTTGTGAATTCATAAATTCTTTAACACTAGTCTGAAAATCAGAGGGCATCTTATTAAAATTTCCATAAGGGTTGTTGTAGGAATTACCATAATTATTAGAGGAATTACTAGGGAACGGCCTAGAAAAGTTTCCTCTATACGCGTTGTTACCAAAATTGTTCCTACCAACAAAATCACATCCATAGATTCATTATTATTCTCAATCAAAGTAGACAAAGGCATATCATTAGGATCAGAAGAAACACTCCTATTAGCAAACAATTTCATGAGTTCATCCATGTTTCCACTCAAAACATTAATCTCTTCAATTGCATGAACCTTTTTACTAGTAGATCTTTCGGTGTGCCATTGAGAATAATTAACCATAATATTATCTAGGAGTTTAGTAGCTTCTCCTAAAGTGATTTCCATAAAAGTGCTTCCCACGGCCGAATCAAAAATATTTCTAGAAGCAAAATTCAATCCAGCATAATTTTTTTGTATAATCGTCCGTAAATTCAAACCATGTGTAGGGCAATTACGTATCATTAATTTCATCCTCTCCCAAGCTTGTGCAACATGCTCATGATCAAGTTGTTTAAAATTCATAATATCGTTTCTAAGAGAGATGATCTTAGCGGGAGGAAAATACTTAGAGATAAAAGCATCTTTGCACTTATTCCATGAATCAATACTATTTTTAGGAAAAGAAGAGAACCAAGTTTTAGCATGATCTCTAAGCGAAAATGGAAATAGCTTCAATTTAACAATATCACTATCCACATATTTCTTCTTTTGCATATCACACAAATCAACAAAGTTGTTTAGATGGGTAGCGGCATCTTCACTAGGAAGGATAGAAAATTGATCTTTCATGACAAGATTCAACAAGGCAACATTAAATTCACAAGATTCAGCATCGGTAATAGGAGCAATCGGAGTGCTAAGAAAATTGTTGTTGTTGGTATTGGAAAAGTCACATAATTTAGTATTGTCTTGAGCCATTGTGACAAGCAAGAAATCCAACACACAAGCAAAAAAGAAGCAAGCGAAAAGAGGCGAACGAAAAAGGGTGAATAAAACGGCAAGGGTGAAGTGGGGGAGAGGAAAATGAGAGGCAGATGTCAAATAATGTAATGTGAGGGATAAGAGTTTGTGATGCATACTTGGTATGTCTTGACTTGTGCGTAAATATCCCCGGCAACGGCGCCAGAAATCCTTCTTGCTACCTCTTGAGCATGCGTTGGTTTTCCCTTGAAGAGGAAATGGTGATGCAACAAAGTAGCGTAACTATTTCCCTCAGTTTTTGAGAACCAAGGTATCAATCCAGTAGGAGACTACACGCAAGTCCCTAGTACCTGCACAAACAAATAAGAACCTTGCAACCAATGCGATAAAGGGGTTGTCAATCCCTTCACGGCCACTTGCAAAAGTGAGATCTGATAGAGATAATAAGATAAATATTTTTGGTATTTTTGTTGTATAGATTGCAAAATAAAATAGATTGGAAACTTATATGATGAAAAGTAGACCCGGGGGCCATAGGTTTCACTAGTGGCTTCTCTCAAGATAGCATATTCTACGGTGGGTGAACAAATTACTGTCGAGCAATTGATAGAAAAGCGCATAGTTATGAGAATATCTAGGCATGATCATGTATATAGGCATCACATCTGTGTCAAGTAGACCGAGATGATTTCACATCTACATTACTCCACACATCGACCGCTATATAGCATGCATCTAGAGTATTAAGTTCATAAGAATAGAGTAACACATTAGGCAAGATGACATGATGTAGAGGGATAAACTCAAGCAATATGATATAAACCCCATCTTTTTATCCTCGATGGCAACAATACAATACGTGTCATTTCCCCTGCTGTCACTGGGATCGAGCACCGCAAGATTGAACCCAAAGCTAAGCACTTCTCCCATTCCAAGAAAGATCAATCTAGTAGGCCAAACCAAACTGATAATTCGAAGAGACTTGCAAAGATGTCAAATCATGCATATAAGAATTCAGAGAAGATTCAAATATTGTTCATAATTAAACATGATCATAAACCGACAATTCATCGGATCTCGACAAACACACCGCAAAAAGTATTACATCAAATAGATCTCAAGAAGATCGAGGAGAACTTTGTATTGAGATGCAAAGAGAGAGAAGAAGCCATCTAGCTAATAACTATGGACCCGAAGGTCTGTGGTAAACTACTCACACATCATCGAAGAGGCTATGGTGTTGATGTAGAAGCCCTCTGTGAATGATTCCCCCTCCGGCAGAGCACCGGAAAAGGCCCCAAGATGGGATCTCACGGGTACAGAAGGTTGCAGCAGTGGAAATAGGGTTTTGTGGTGCTCCTGGATGTTTTCGATGTATATGAGTATATATAGGCGAAAGAAGTAGGTCGGTGGAGCCACGAGGGGCCCACGAGGGTGGGGGCGCGCCCTCCTACCTCGTGGCCGCCTTGTTGCTTCCTTGACGTCCACTCCAAGTCTCCTAGATTGCGTTTGTTCCAAAAATGACTCTCCCGAAGGTTTCATTCCGTTTGGATTCGGTTTGATATTCCTTTTTTGCAAAACACTGAAATAGGCAAAGAAAACAACAATTTGCACTGGGCCTTTGGTTAGTAGGTTAGTCCCAAAAATAATATAAAAATGCATAATAAAGATCATTAAACATCCAAAACTGATAATATAATAGCAAGGAACAATCAAAAATTATAGATACGTTGGAGACGTATCACCTACATCATGTCAATCGCCACACGTTAATCAAGGCCGCAGGCTACTAGGCCCGTGGCCCTCCACACTTGACCCTTGGCTTTGCCTCAAAGCCAAGTACGAGCTCGCCTTGGGCCCGGGGGCTACTGTCGGCGTTTTGGGAACGGGGGTCCCCAGACTTGCCTGCCTGCGGCCCAGGGCGTGGCTCCACCAGCGGCCTGGTACGACCCATCTTCATCAACAACTGCTCAAGACCCTCGCGAGGGGCCAAGCCTCACGAGGCGGACGACGCTAAGACCTCCGCAGGGGCAGCCTCACTAGGCTGGCTCCCGAGGAGTAGAGATATCTATGCAAGGGGCACCTCGTGAGGTGCGTGTGATGTGAGCCATGACGACCAAGGCTAGGCGGGTGCCAGCAGGCGCAGAGTACCAATTTCCTCTTTGGTGCTAAAGGGGCAAGCGTAGGCGAGGAGTCCCGAGGCATCAGTCAAAGGTTTCCATATCGGTGCAACGAGACCAAGACCAGTAGGACGGCAAGACGGATGTCACCGCGGAGCCCACAACGGCATCACCACTAGAGCCTTTGGCAGGCGGAGACCACCTTTTGTCAGGATAACTTATACTAGTTGCCCCCCTTCAAATTGGCCGTTGTGGGATCCCTTCCCGCCTAATATTTGGGATGAGGACCAAGGCCTCTATAAATAGTACTAGCCACCACCATAGGAGGGGACGAATCTCATCTGGGATTGGACTCATTCCACCAAGGCCAACTTGTCGGTGTCAAAACAGGAGGATCTCGGGTAGGGGGTCCCGAACTGTGCGTCTGAGGTTGATGGTAATAGGAGATAGGGGACACGATGTTTACCCAGGTTTGGGCCCAATCTATGGAGGTAATACCCTACTTCCTGCTTGATTGATCTTGATGAATATGAGTATTACAAGAGTTGATCTACCACGAGATCGTGATGGCTAAAACCCTAGAAGGCTAGCCTATATGATTTTCATTGCCTCTACGGACTAAACCCTCTGGTTTATATGGACACCGGAGGGGACTACGGTTGTACAAAGTCGGTTACAGATAAAAGAATCTACATATCCGAATGCCAAGCTTGCCATCCACGCAAAGGAGATTCCCATCCGGACACGGGAGAGAGTCTTCGGTCTTGTATCTTCGCAGCCCATCAGTCTGGCCCATGTCCAACAGGCCGGTCGCCCAAGGACCCACTAATCCAGGACTCCCTTAGTAGCCCCCGAACCAGGATTTCAATGACGATGTGTCCGGCGTGCAGATTGTCTTTGACATTGCAAGGCTGGTTCCTCTTCCGATGACTTTATAGAACCTAATTTCAAAGAGCTGTATTCGGCCTACCATTTAATGTCGTACCCATCGGCTTCTGTGCATCCATGGCTTCAGCTTCCACGTGTCGAGCGAATACGAGAGTTCAGGGTATTTTTTTGCACATAACACCCCGGCCATGTAAGAAAGGCATCTATTTAAAGAGATTGGATCTTAGATCCATTCCACACCAAACGAAAAATCCTTAGAGCTTGCTAGGAGAAACCATCCCCAACATGGCTAGCGCTCCCAGTTCTTCCTCCCGCCCCACAGCTCCAAAAAAGGCAAATGGGAAAGATGTTCCATATCTCACGATCAGCTGGCGAAGCTGCAAACGCAGGGATTTCTTCCCTCCGCGGATCTAGTCCCTGTTTGGGAGGGATTGACCTCCTTTAACGGCGGAGCTCAGGCGGAGAATTTCCCCAATCCATCCAGGGGGGAACGAGTGTGCTTCGTTCCCTATTTGTTAAGAGGCATCGGATTTCAAATCCACCCTTTCCTCCGAGGATATCTGGAGTATTACAACCTCCAACTGCACAATCTCACTCCTGCCTCCATCCTGCACATCACGAGTTACGCTGCTCTTTGTGAGCTTTTCCTGGGTTGTGAGTGATACGTCTCCGTCGTATCTACTTTTCCAAACACTTTGGCCTTGTTTTGGACTCTAACTTGCATGATTTGAATGAAACTAACCCGGACTGACGCTGTTTTCAGAAGAACTGCCATGGTGTTATTTTTGTGCAGAAATAAAAGTTCTCAGAATCACCTGAAAATCCATGGAGCAACTTTTCAGAATTAATAAAAAATACTGGCGAAAGAAATAACGTCAGGGGGCCCACACCCTGTCCACGAGGGTAGGGGGCACGCCCCCTCCCCCTGGGTGTGCCCCATGCCTCGTGGGCCCCCTGGACGTCCACCGACCTCAACTCCAACTCCATATATTTGCTTTCACGGAGAAAAATCAGAGAGAAAGTTTCATCGTGTTTTATGATACGGAGCCGCTGTCGGCGTTCTGGGAACGGGGGTCCCCAGACTTGCCTACCTGCGGCCCGCGACGTGGCTCAAAAGGGGGCCCAACACTGCCCATCTTCATCAACACAGACCCAAGACCCTCGCGAGGGGCCAAGCCTCACAGGGCGGACGACACGGAGCTTCCTCGGGCGCGGCCTCATCAAGCTGGCTCACGAGGAGGCGGAGAGATCAAGGCGGGGTACCTCACGAGGTGCCCACGCAAGCGATGACGACCAAGGGCGCCAGGTAGGCGCCGGCCCGCGCAGTGTCCTCCTTTCCTCTTTGGTGCAAAGGGAGCAAGCGCAGGCGAGATCATCAAGCAAAGGCACCCATTTCGGTGCAACGAGACCAAGACCAGTCCAAAGGCAGGGAAGAAGTCATTGTGGAGCCCAAGCTGGCGTCACCACCAGAGCCTTTGGCAGGCGAGGACCAACTTTAGTCAGGATAAGTGTACCAGATGTTCCCCTTCAAAATGGCCAATTGTTGGCGCCCTTCCCGCTCAATATTTGGGAAGAGGCCCAGGGCCTTTGCTTATAAATAGGACTAGCCACCCCCAGGGTAGAGTCATCGAGGAATGGACCAGAACCCAGAGATCGGATCAAGTAGCATTACACACACACAGAGAGAAGGGCGGCTGAACTCCTCCTAGCAGTTCATCGCCCCAACCAAGAGCAGCCCCTCGCGAGGCTGTTCTTCTTTGTATTGTTCATCATCAGCCCAAGAGGCAATCCACCACACCACCACACTAGAGTAGGGTATTACACCACATCGGTGGCCCGAACCAGTATAAACCTTGTGTCTCTTGTGCTGTTCTTTCGATAGCTTAGATCTTTGCGAGGCGGAGAGGTAGAGGGCGTGATCTCCGCACGCACCCCAGAGTTCGAACCTCAAGGGTCTGCCGGAACCCGAAATCCGACATTTGGCGTGCCAGGTAGGGGTGCGCCGGAATTCGTCGTCCACCACTCCGTTCTCCTCCGACCATCGCGTCCATGTCCGACGCACGTCGGGCCCGTGCCGAGCGCCGGGCCGCCCTCGCTTCCCGCGTCGCTCGGACGGCTCCCGTCGGCGGGCGTCCTCGCCGTTCCCCGTCACCCGCCGTCAACGCCGCCACCGGCCCGGCGGGGAACGAGCAGAAAGCGTCGTCTCAGCATTCGTCCGTGCGGCAAGACGGCCGCACCGCTACACCAACACCCCTGGTCATCGCGGCCCTCCTGGGCGGCTCGCAGGCGCCGCCTACAAGTCACCACGTCAAGCCGTTCGTCCGCCGGGTCAGCGCCGCTTCCGCGCGGCAGGGGCCTCTCCTGGACCGGGCGGCGCCCAAGGCCGGCCTGACCTTCAGCTCGAAGGACCACCCCTCCAACTCGGCCTGCTCGGGCGCGCTCCCCATGCTGTGCACCCCCACCATCTGCCAGGTGGCCATCACCAGAACTCTCATCGATGGCGGTGTGGGCCTCAGCGTGCTCTCGGTTGAGGCCTTCAACCTCCTCTGCATACCCCTGGAACGACTGCAACCCAGCCGACCCTTCTCAGGCGTTGGGGGCGGATCGTCCAGCTCCTTAGGACAGATCCGGCTCCCAGTAACCTTCGGCACCTACGACAATTTCCGCACGGAGATAGTCGACTTCGACATCGCCCCCATCGGCCTCCCCTACAACGCCATCCTCGGCTACCCAGCACTGGCCCAGTTCATGGCGGCGATACACCCGGCGTACGACCTCATGAAGATGCCCGGGAGCAGCGGCGTCCTCACCATGCACGGGGATACCGGAGACACGCTGCGAGTACTCAAGCTCGCCTTCAAGACGGCGGCGTCAGCACAGCCCGCCGACTCGGAGGCCCCCGAGCCAAAGGGGGCTGCACCCGCCAAGAAGAAGCAGTTGTTCACCCAAGACAAGGCAGAAACCAAGCAGATACCCGTCGATGAGGACGGGTCCACCAGTGCCACCTTCACCATAGGCGCCAACCTCGAGCCCGAGCAGGAGGAAGCCCTGGTCAGGTTCCTGGGGGCAAACAAGAAGGTATTTGCTTGGGAGCCTGACCAGTTGGCAGGGATCCCTAGGAGCGTAATCGAGCATCACCTCAACATGTGCCCAAACGTGCGCCCCGTGAAGCAGAAGGCAAGGCGGCAGTCCACAGAAAAGCAGGCCTTCATCGTCCAAGAGACCCGCAAATTAGAAGCTGCTGGGGTCATTCACGAGGTCCGATACCCGGATTGGTTGGCCAACCCTGTTGTTGTGCCAAAGAAGGGAGGGAAGGAACGCATGTGTGTCGACTTCACCAACCTCAACAAGGCATGCCCGCAAGCTCCGTTCCCGCTCCCCCACATCGACCAGATCGTCGATTCCACCACAGAGTGCGACCTGCTATGCTTCCTGGATGCCTTCTCCGGGTATCACCAAATCAAGATGGCGGTAGAAGACGTCGAGAAGACAGCCTTCCTAACCCCGTGCGGGGTGTACTGCTACACATGTATGCCATTTGTGCTGCGTAACGCAGGGGCGACCTTTCAGCGGCTGATGCACATCACCTTGGGCCCGCAGCTCGGGAAGAATGTCGAGCCTTATGTCGATGACATTGTGGCGAAGTCTCAAGAGGCCAAGACCCTGATACAAGACCTGAAGGAAACCTTCGCGAGCCTCGACGCAGTGAACCTATGGCTCAACCCAGAGAAGTGTGTGTTCGGGGTCCCCTCAGGCAAGCTCTTGGGTTTCCTCGTATCCCATCGAGGCATCGAGGCTAACCCAGAGAAGGTCAAGGCGGTCGAGGACATGAGCCCACCGAAGACCCTCAGAGAAATGCAGAAGCTCACTGGGCACGTGACCGCGCTAGGGCGCTTCATCTCCAGGCTGGGGGAGCGAGCGCTGCCTTTCTTCCAGCTAATGAAGAAAAAGGGGCCCTTTAAATGGACTGAAGAGGCTGACAAGGCGTTTCAAGATCTCAAGAGATACCTGACCAGTCCCCCGGTCATGGTGGCTCCGCGTCCTCAAGAGCCCCTGGTGCTCTACCTCGCCGCCACTCCCTACTCTGCCAGCGCAGCCCTGGTGGCGGTTAGGGAGGAGCGTCGAACCTGAACCACAGCGGCAGCCCGGGACAAGGAAAAACAGGAACCAGGAAGGCCCACAGACACCGCTACCGCGGCTGAGAAGGATCGGCTGCCGAAGAGTGCACCGGAAGCGGGAGAGGCCCCTCACTCAGATGATCAGCCTCCGGAGTCCTCATCACCTCAAGAGGCGCCATTGCCTCCGGAGGGCGCCGCAAGCACTGACGCACCCAGCCTCGTTGAGCACCCAGTATACTTCGTCAGCATGGTGTTGCGGGACGCGAGAGCACGGTACCCTAGGCCTCAGAAGCTCCTCCTCGCGCTACTGGTGGCCTCGCGCAAGCTGCGGCACTATTTCTAGGGACACTTCATCAAGGTCATCTCGTCATACCCCTTGGAGAGAGTGCTCAGGAGCCCTAACTCAGCCGGAAGGGTTGCTGAGTGGAACATAGAACTACAAGCGTTTCAGCTCGAGTTCAGCACGACCAGGGTCATTAAGGGAGCAGCATTAGCAGATTTCGTGGCAGAATGGACAGAGGCACCAGGCCTCAAGGCCGACGAGGATCGGTCCCTCTCCTCGGGGAGCGAGGCGCCAGAAGGCTGGGTCATGTACTTTGATGGGGCATTCTCCAGGCACGGCGCTGGGGTTGGGGCGGTGCTGATGTCGCCCACTCAGGACAAGCTCTACTACACTGTACAGCTCTGCTTCCAGCAAGGTGAAAAGGTCTCCAACAACATAGCGGAGTATGAAGGTTTGATAGCGGGCTTGAAGGCCGCAGATGCCCTGGGGGTGAAGCGCCTCACCATCAAGGGCGATTTGCAGCTCCTTGTCAATTTCTCCAACAAGGTATACGAGCCGAAGGACGAGCACATGGAAGCCTACCTTGCGGAGGTTCGCAGGATGGAGAAGCAGTTTTGGGGGATGGAGTTGCAACACGTGCCCCGTGGCACCAATCAGGAGGCCGACAACATCGCTAGACGGGCGTCCAGGCGGTTACCTCAGGAGCATGGCATCTTCGAGGAACGACTCTTCAAACCCTCGGCCCTGCCGTCATTGTCAAACACAGCTCAGCCACGGGAGGAACTCCCCCGGCCACCTGCCTCAGGAGCCCCGGTCTGCGGCCCGGCCTCAGGAGCACGCCTGCTCCTGACGATGGAACCTCAGGAGGGGTGTTGGATAACGGAGCTCCGGAGTTATTTAACACAAGGGACCCTACCGGAGAAGGAGGAGGAAGCGGAGCGTGTGGCACGGCAGGCCACGGCATACTGCATCAGGGGTGGAGAGCTCTACCGGAAGCGATAAAACGATGTGTCCCTGCGCTGCATCTCCAAGGAGCAAGGGAAGGAACTGCTGGAGGACATACACGGCGGAGACTGTGGACATCATTCATCATCGTGGACCCTCATTGGCAAGGCATTACGCAGTGGGTTTTACTGGCCCACCGCACTCAACGACGCTGTTGAGCTGGTGAAGGCTTGTGAGGCCTGCCAATTTCACGCCAAGCAGATCCATCAGCCGGCAGGAGGCCTGCAGACTATACCCCTTTCGTGGCCATTTGCAGTCTGGGGGCTGGACATCCTGGGCCCGTTTCCTTGGGCGCCTGGGGGCTACCGCTACCTCTACGTCGCCATAGACAAGTTCACCAAGTGGGCTGAAGTAGAGGCCATCCGCACCATCCCCGCGGGTTTCGCGGTCAAGTTCATCAGGGGCATCGTGAGCCGGTTCGGGGTGCCAAACCGCATCATCACAGACAACGGTTCGCAGTTCACCAGTAACCTCTTCAAAACGTATTGTGCTAACCTTGGAACGCAGATATGCTACGCCTCGGTGGCGCACCCACGAAGCAACGGCCAAGCCAAACGAGCCAACGCGGAGGTCCTGAGGGGCCTCAAGACCAGGACGTTCAAGAAGAAGCTGGAGGCCTGCGGCAGAGGTTGGTACGATGAGCTTCAATCCGTATTGTGGTCCATCTGCACAACCGTGACCAAGACGATTGGAGAGACCCCGTTCTTCCTGTTCTATGGAGCCAAAGCAGTCCTCCCTCACGAGGTCAGACGTTGCTCCGCACGGGTCCTGGCGTTCGACGAGGCGCAGCAGGACGCCACGCGGGGGATGGACCTCGTGCTGGGGGAGGAACGCCGCCGAGAAGCCGCGCTGCGAGCGGCGAGGTACCAACAGGCGCTATGATGATACCACTGCCGCAACATCCGCCCCAGAACTCTCGAGGTAGGAGACCTCGTGCTCAGCCGGGTTCTCTCCAGGGAGGGGCTGCACAAGCTCTCTCCCATGTGGGAGGGCCCGTTCAAGGTTGTTCATGTTTCCAGGCCTGGCTCCGCGCGCTTGGAGACTCAGGAGGGGGAGCCGATCCAGAACGCATGGAACATCCAGCACCTCCGGAGGTTCTATCCCTAAAAGACCCAGAGTGTCACATCCCTAGTTCTGGTATGACCTAGGCTAGCCCCTCATGTGTGCATCATGTTTAAATTCCATTTAAATTTGAAATGAGGATTTGTGAAACCCTCAGAAATCATTTCTAGAAATGACCCAGATAAAAATTGCTCCAAAAGGGTCCAAAAAAATGTTCATGTCTCTCTCTAAAAATATTGGGCAGAGGTAAAATTCAAACCAATATTTTCAGGAGCTCATAATTATTTATTTTGGCCATTTGGAATTAATCCAGTAATTATTTGTGTTGGATAAATATTTTTATATATAAAAATATTGTCCAATAATTCTGAATTTTGGTGAGGGGCTTTGGAATAATCCTTTAGGTCCCTGCAAAAATTTTCAGAAGAAAATAACTTGATTTAGTATTTTTATTAAATCAAAACAAAGGTCAGAAAATAGAAAAGAAAACAGGAAATAAGAAAACTTTTACCTGACTTACCTGGCGGCCCAGCTGGCCAGCCCACCTGGCGGCCCAGCCCACCAGGGGCAGCCCCGTCTTCCACCTCTTGCCAGTAGGCAGAGGAGAAGCCGGGCACGATGCACGCCGTGGCCGCGTCTCCCCGCCACCTCCTGCTTCCCCTCCTCGTCGCTCTGGCCTCCCTGGACGATGCCACGCGCCGCACCGTTCCCCTCTCACTCTCCCGTACCCATTTCTCTCCTCTCCCTCGCTCTCTCTCACCGCGTCCGAGCGAGCTCGTCGCCGCCGATCGCTGCTGCCGCGGCCACCGTCTCCGCCTCGTCCCTCTGACGTGACTATGAGCTCTGCGACATCGTCCTCGTCTTCTCCACCGACCCAGGCAAGCCGGGACGCACCGCAGCGTCCTCATCGCGCTCGTCTTCGGCCTCGGCCGCCGTGGATCGCCGCCGTTGAATTCGCGGCAACCAACGCTTCCCCGAGCCCGCTTCGACGCCCTCCGCGACCGTTGTGAGCGCCATCGTCGTTTCCCCCTCTTCCCTTTGCTTCTCGATCACCGCAGCCGCCATTTTGACCGAAGTCGTAGCACCTCGCCGCCGGCCATGGCGCCACCGTGGCCAGGGGCCGAGCCAGCCGCAACCGAGCACACCATCGTGCTCAGTGCAACGCCAGGACCCCAAAACCCTCACCTGCTGATCCTGCCATGCACCGTAGCCCCTTCTCCCCTCCCCGCCGAACTCCGGCCGCCGCCCAAGTGGTCGCCGCCGTCGAGTTAGGCCGTCTCTGGTGAAACGGAGGGCACCAGTGGATGCGCGCAAGCACCAGCTCCTCGGAGATGGTCTCCGCGGCCCATTTGGTCGCCGGAGACGCGTTTCCGACGCCCTCCGCCGTCTCGGGCCTCGCCGGCGTCAAGCCGCCGGTGGCTTTGACCCGCTGACGGGGTTGACCCTCCCCCTTGTGTCACTGACATGTCGGCCACCCCCCTGACATCTTTAGTTAGTATTAGATTAACACTAATTAATATAGGTTAGTTACCTAGTTAGTCACTGACCAGTGGGCCCGGCGCCCACTAATCCTAATTAGACTAACTAAACCCCATGTTAACTAACTGAGTCACTGACGTGTGGACCCCACACGTCAGGTTTGACTTGGTCAGCGCTATTGACTTGCTGACGCAAGCATGACGCAGTGCTGACGCAATTAATCCTTTTCTGGTATTAAAATTAATCAGGAAATTCCAGAAAATGATATAAACTTCAAAAATTCATAGAAATTCAACCGTAGCTCAGATTGAAATAATTTATATATGAAAAATTATCAGAAAAATTCAATCTATCCATCTGTACCATTTTCATGCATGAAAAACCAATCTATACATGCTGTATAAGGGAAACACTAAAATGACATATTTAAGAGCTTATGTTAAAGATGCATTTGAACCTTTAGTTCAAATGGACTTTAACCAATTGAATGCTGGTTGCATTAGCTCAAACAACATCACATCTTCATGCCATGTTCATGCATCATAATGTTGCATATGCTTGTGTTTGATTTCCGACACCGTTCCTTCTCGATAGGTCCTGCTTCGGAAAGTGTTCGAGAGTACCTATCAGTGGAGCAGTGCCCCCCTGTTGATGTACCAGGCAAGCAAACCCCCTTGTTCATTCCGATACAATCCTACTCTCTTGCTCCTGCTCTCATTATTGCATTAGGACAACAATGATTCAACTGCTACTTTATGCTGCGGTAGTTGAACCCATTCCTCTACATGACCTGTCATTGCCACAGTAAATAGTTAAAACCCACTAGCATGTGTAGGATTTGATTGAGCCATGTTGTGTTCTTGCCATGCCATGCCTGCTATTGATTAGAGTTGTGACAGGTCTGATTCATCGGGAATGAATTGGAGTGATACGATATGTTCTGGTGCTGAGAGTTAAGCGTGTGAACACGATTTGGTAAAGGTAGCGGTGAGAGGCCATGTAGGAATACATGGTGGGTTGTCTCACTGGAACCGTCCTTAAGCACTGAGTTCTGTGTATGTTGTCCAATGACTAGCTACTACCACACATTGGGCTCCAGGCACTCCAAGCTCTCTCGACTTATTAACCAACTTGATCTTTGTCCAGGAGTTGCAATTAGTTTCTGGTGTTTGTAGGTAGTGTTAGTAGTCTACCAAGTGGCACCCGGCCAGGTGGGCTTGGGACATACTAGGCACAAGTGGCACGGTGTACCAAGCGTAGATCCATCCGACGAGGTGGGCTTGGGAACCCCGCACACATCGTTTGGGGCCGTGAGCGACACCCCGACCGGATCTCCTTGCGGATGGAACCCGAATAGGCGATAAACCTGGACTAGAGTCTTGTGTGGTTAGTCAGGTCATGGCCGACACCCTCGCCAGGCTTCCGCTTGAAGGTTGCCGAGATACATGACGTGTACATGGTGATAAGTGGTGAGAGCGTGTGTGAAGATGTACACCCCTGCAGGGTTATCATGATCTATTCGAATAGCTGTGTCCTCGGTTACGGACTTCTTGGATGCTTACGTGGTACATAGACAACTTGAAGTGGATACTCTAAAATGCTCAAGACAAGTGTGAGTGCTATGGATGGCCTTCTCATAGGAAGACGGGAATGAATCCATAGTAGTGTATTGACGTGGTGATTAGTGGACTCGTGTGCGCCACCTCAAAAGAGTTACCAGCAGTCGTAGTACATGATAGCCACTAAGTCAAAGCTGGCTTGCTGCAACTAAACTCCACATTACCTTCTTGATACAAGTGCATGTATGATAGGATCTGATGTAAGTCTTGCTGAGTACCTTTGTACTCATGTTGCTTTATTTATGTTTTTGCAGTGGAGACTTTGGTCTTACTAGTTTACGTGGACTTCGACAAGTAGCTTGTACCTCAGCTACGATCTTGATCAAATGTTGTAGATAGTCAGGCTCTTCAGCCTTTTTCATTTGTAGTTGTCTGTACTCAGACATGTAATGCTTCCGCTTGTTGCTTGTATGCTCTGAATGATGGGTCATGTGACCCCTGTTTGTATTTAATGCTATGTGGTTCTTCTGAGCCTTTATCTATATGAGTTTGCGTTATGTTGTGATGCCATGTTGTACCTCACATACTTGCATGTTATGCGTACGTGTGACGTGTATTGCTATGTGTGGGATCCGACAATCTAGTTGTTTGTCCTTGGCAGCCTCTCTTATGGGGAAATGTAGTCTAGTGCTTCCTTGAGCCATAGTAGTCCGCTACAGACCGGTTCACCGGAGTCCTGCTAGCCCAGCACTGCTGCTCAGGACACTTGACTGGCCGGCATGTGTATCACTTCGTTCCTGTGTCTGTCCCTTCGGGGAAATGTCACGCGGTGACTTCCGGAGTCCTGCCTAGCCTGCTACAGCCCAGGTTCCCCGGAGTCCTATTAGCCCAGTGCTACAGCCCGGATTCATATGTTGTTGACGGACATGCTCAATGTGATTCATGTATGCCTGTCCCCATAGGTTAGCACCGCTTTGGGTTCACGACTAGCCAAGTCGGCCCGGGTTCTTTGTCATATGGATGCTAGCGACACTATCATATACGTGAGCCAAAAGGCGCAAACGGTCCCAGGCCAGGTAAGGTGGCACCCGTGGGAATACCGTGCGTGAGGCCGCAAAGTGATATGATGTGTTACATGCTAGATTGGTGTGACTTAGGATCGGGGTCCCGACAGCTTTGGTATCAGAGCCTAACTGCCTATAGGATTTCCAAGCCAACCTGGTCGAAGTTGAGTCTAGAAATTCTTTAGTTATGTAAGGGAATTGATAGTGGAAGGGAACGTAAGGCTCTTTTTACTCCTTATATCTCATGCCCTTCTGATCTGAGTCATCCTATCTTTCCTACGGGGTTAAGGAACTAGGTTTTCTTTTCTGTCTATCAGGATCACGTGTTACTACTCCATAGTCTCTTAGGATTGGTTGATCAGAGTCATATCCCAGTTCAAGTATCTCCGGTGTAGCCTGTTTAGTAATATTTTTGAACCTTGAGTGATGATGTTGAGGCTGGTGCTACCCGTCTTTGCAGAATGTCTCATTTTGAGCATTTTACTGCCGTTAAGTTGCCGGAATTGTCCTAGGAGTTTGAGAGATACTAAATTCTTGTGCTACCCTCTGCAACCTATAGTTGATGCTTAATCCATCCTTGTCTTCCTTGGTTTCATTCTTCAGAATGTTGCCGGTTAACCGAAGTTCTATTGCTCGTAGCCGGAACCACGGAGATGGTAGGGATGAGGATCCTCCCGACCAACCTTCATTGGCAGAGTTCATGATAGAGATGGAGAGGAACAAGCGTGAGTCTAACCGCTTGTTGGCACGTATCGAGGAGAACACCGCACATTGGTGCAAAGAGTCAGCGACCATCCAGGATTTCATTGATCTGAAACCATCCACCCTCCATCATTCCATTGAGCCACTCGATGCAGATGACTGGCTCCATAGTATTACACACAAGCTGCGTTCTGCGAACGTAGCTGAAAGTGACAAGGTCACTTCTGCTGCATATCACCTGGAAGGTCCTGCTAGTCTCTGGTGGCAGAGCTATGAGGCTATGCTTCCAGCTGGTCAAATTCCTACCTAGAGAGATTTCACTGAGGCTTTTCGCGAGCATCACATTCCTGAAGCCCTCATCGATCGCAAGAGAGAAGAGTTCTGTAGTTTCACCCAGGGTAAGATGGCTGTTGATGCTTATAGTAGAGAGTTTGAGAACCTCGCCCGCTATGCTACAGAAGAAGTGTCCACAGATGCCAAGAAGCAGGCTAGGTTCCGGAAGGGTCTCAACCCTAAGGCCATTAATGCAGAGACAGCTCAACTCACCTACGAGGAATCTCGTAAGCACACCCGTGATTTGGGTTCTTCCTCCGGTTCTAGTTCTCAGAAGCGCCGGATTTGGGTTCCGAACTCCGCTCTTCCACCCGGTTATACACCAAGGCCTTCTTGTGTGGCACCTCACCCAGTTCAACCATATGCTACACCCATGCCTATTGGTAGACCACTTGTCAATGCGGGTCCTTGTCCTACCTCCAAGATTTGTTACAAGTGCGGAGAGCCAGGCCACATTGCCCGTATTTGCACTCAAACCGTTGTTGCTCCACCTCAGCCCGAGAAGTCTGTTGGCCGTGGTAGTAAGCCTTCACACCAGATGATCAGTGCCAAGTCAACTCCCACTGAACTTGGACGTGTGCATCACGTCTCAGCTAAAGACGCTCATGATGACCCAGATGTCGTTCTTGGTACACTCCTTGTCAACTGTCACCCAGCTTTTGTTCTATTCGATACCGGGGCATCTCACTCCTTCATTTCCGAAAGTTATGCCCGTTTGCACGACATGTCATTTTGTGATATGCCCTCCCCACTGCTCATTCAAACTCCTGGATCCAAGTGGCAAACTTCTAGGATAAGTTATGGCAATGAAATACATGTTGACAGACTTGTATTTCTAGCTTCCTTGATATCCCTCAAGTCTTCAGATATTAACATCATTTTGGGTATGGACTGGATGAAAGCTCATTATGCCAAGATTGACTGTTACACCAGGTCTGTTCAGCTCACACACCCCTCTCGCAAGGTAGTCACTGTCTCCACCAAAATTGCAAGGCGTTAACTATATTCTCTAAATGCCAGCCCTCTTCCTGACCTTGAAGATATTCTGGTAGTCTGCGACTTTCCGGATGTCTTTCCAGAAGAACTGCCAGGTATTCCACCTGATAGAGATGTAGAGTTTGTTATAGATCTTATCCCCGGAACCGCCCCAATTTCTAGGAGACCTTACAACATGGCACCCTTAGAACTAGCCGAGCTTAAGAAACAACTCGATGAATCCTTGCAAAAGGGTTTCATCCGTCCTAGTTCTTCTCCCTGGGCTTGCCCCATCCTCTTCGTCAAGAAGAAGGATGGTACGGACCGAATGGTTGTAGACTATCGTCCCGTTAATTTGGTCATGATAAAGAACAAGTATCCGCTCCCCAGGATCAACGATCTGTATGATCAGCTCGCTGGATCCTCAGTCTTCTCCAAGATGGATTTGAGGTTAGGCTACCACCAAATCAAGATCAGAAATGGGGATATTCCTAAGACGGCTTTTGTCATCGTTATGGTCAGTACGAGTACACCGTCATGTCCTTTGGTCTAACCAACACTCCAGCTACTTTCTCTCGCTTGATGAACTCGATCTTCATGGAGTACTTAGATAAGTTCATCGTGGTTTACCTCGATGATATCCTTATTTACTCGAAGAACGAGGAAGAGCATGCCGAACATCTTAGACTTGTGTTAGAAAAACTCAGAGAGCACAACCTTTATGCCAAGTTCTCCAAGTGCGAATTTTGGTTGCCAGAAGTGACATATCTCGGCCACGTAATCTCTGGTAAGGGCATTGCTGTCAATCCCGAAAGAGTTCAGGCCGTTCTTGATTGGACTCCGCCTGAAATAGTTAAGCAAGTTAGGAGTTTCCTTGGTCTAGCCAATTATTGTCGCCGATTCGTTGAGAACTTCTCCAAAGTGGCCAAACCTCTCACGGAACTTCTCAAGAAAGATAAAAAGTTTAAGTGGTCCCCACAGTGTGAGCACAGTTTTCAGGAACTGAAAAGACGCCTGACTTCTGCTCCCATACTTGTGCCACCGGACTTCACTAAGGACTTTGTTATCTATTGTGATGCCTCACGACAGGGACTAGGTTGCATTCTTATGCAAGATCGCCATGTGATTTCCTATGCATCTCGATAGTTGCATCCACATGAGGAGAATTATCCTACACATGATCTAGAGCTTGCAGCCGTAGTCTATGCACTTAAGACATGGCGACATTACCTTCTCAGTAAATGTTGCGAGATTTACCCCGAGCACCAGAGTCTCAAGTATATCTTCACCCAACCAAATTTGAACCTTAGGCAAAGACGTTGGTTGGAGTTGATCTCAGATTATGATTTAGGGATTACCTACACCCCAGGTAAGGGGAATGTCATGGCTGATGCGCTAAGTTGTAAGTCCTATTGCAACAATCTCATGTTGCAGCAGGGCCAACCACTTCTCCATGAGGAATTATGTAAGCTTAACCTCCACCTTGCTCCTCACCGATTCCTTTCTACCTTGGTGGCGAAACCTACTCTTGTGGATCAAATCATCTCTGCTCAGCAGCAGGATACGGGAATTTCCCGGATCAAGAGAAACATTAACAAGGGAGTTGGTGGTAGTTTCTCTATAGATGATCGTGGTGTTGTTTTCTTTGAGAGTCGCTTGGTGGTTCCCAAGAATCAACATCTTCGATAGTTAATCCTTAAGGAGGCGCATGAATCTCCTCTCACGATTCATCCCGGTAGTACTAAGATGTATCAGGACCTACGCCAGAGGTTCTGGTGGACTAGGATGAAGAGAGAAATTGCTCAATTTATTGCTAACTGTGACGTTTGTCGTCGCGTGAAGGTAGAGCATCAGAGACCTGCTGGCACTCTTCAACCTTTAGCTATTCCTGAGTGGAAATGGGATAAAGTTGGTATGGACTTCATCACCGGCTTTCCCAGGACCAAGAGAGGGAATAATGCTATCTTCGTAGTCATTGATCGTCTATCCAAAGTGGCTCACTTCCTACCCATTCGAGAGAGTATCACTGCTAGTCAGCTCGCCGACTTATATATTTCTCGAATAGTATCACTTCATGGTGTTCCACTAGAGATCAATTCAGACCGTGGTAGTCTTTTCACTTCTCATTTCTGGGAGAGTTTCCAAACTGCCATGGGCACCCATCTTTCCTTCAGTACCGCTTTCCACCCTCAATCAAGTGGTCAGGTGGAAAGGGTCAACCAGATTCTTGAAGACATGCTTAGAGCTTGTGTTATCTCATTCGGTATGGATTGGGAGAAGTGTCTTCCCTTCACCAAGTTTGCTTATAACAACAGCTACCAAACCAGCCTCAAGAAAGCTCCTTTTGAGATTCTGTATGGACGAAGATGTCGAACACCTTTGAACTGGTCAGAAACCGGTGAAAGACAATTCTTTGGACCGAATATGATCCAGGAGGCAGAAGAGCAAGTTCGCGTCATTCGTGAGAACTTGAAAACAGCCCAATCTCGTCAAAAGAGCCAGTATGACCGTCGTCATAAGGAAGTGGCTTATGAAGTTGGCGACAAGGTTTATCTTTGGGTTACTCCCTTGAAGGGTACCGATCGTTTCGGTATCAAAGGCAATTTGGCTCCTCGTTAAATTGGTCCTTTCCGCATTCTCGCTAAACGAGGAGAGGTTGCCTACCAGTTGGAACTACCCCCACATCTTTCTCGAGTACATGATGTCTTCCACGTCTCTCAACTCAGGCGTTGCTTCTCGGATCCCATCCGCGGAGTGGACCATGAAACGCTTGATCTCCAAGATAACCTCACTTATCTAGAGTACCCTGTTTGCATCCTTGATCAAGCAGAGCGTGTCACCCGACGTCATAACATCAAGTTTCTCAAGGTTCAGTGGTCTCATCATTCCGAGAGAGAAGCTACTTGGGAGCGTGAAGATCGTCTTCGACTTGAGTACCCCGCTTCCTTCCCGCTGACTCCTGAATCTCGGGACGAGATTCTTCCGAGTGGGGGCGAGTTGTCACATCCCTAGTTCTGGTATGACCTAGGCTAGATAGTCATGTGTGCATCACGTTTAAATTTCATTTAAATTTGAAATGGGGATTTGTAAAACCCTCAGAAATCATTTCTGGAAATGACCCAGATAAAAATTGCTCCAAAAGGGTCCAAGAAAATGTTCATGTCTCTCTCTGAAAATATTGGGCAGAGGTAAAATTTCAAACCAATATTTTTAGGAGCTCATAAATATTTATTTTGGCCATTTGGAATTAATCCAGTAATTATTTGCATTGGATAAATATTTATATATATATAAAATATTGTCCAATAATTCTGAATTTTGGTGAGGGGCTTTGGAATAATCCTTTAGGCCCCTGCAAAAATTTTCAGAAGAAAATAACTTGATTTAGTATTTTTATTAAATCAAAACAAAGGTCAGAAAATAGGAAACAGAAAAAGGAATAAAACCTTACCTGGCCTTACCTGGCAACCCAGCTGGCCCAGCACGGCCCAGCCCACCAGAGCCAGGTGCCAGTCGTCTCCTTCCCTTGCCAGGAGGACGACGACATGGCGCACGCACAAGAGGCGAAGCCACCTCCTGCTTCCACCTCCTGCTGCCTCCCCCATCCTCACCCGAGCGCCACGGAGATGCCTGCAACCCCCTGGTCACTCTCCCCCTCTTTCCCGTGCCTATCCCTTGTCTGTTCCCCTTCCCCCGAGCACCACCGAGCGAAGCTCGTCGCCGCCGCTCACCATCGCCGTAGCCACTGCCCATGCCGAGCCCCGTTGTCGTGTCCCACTGGTCCGCCGTCGAGCACCGCCTCACCAAGACGAAGGTCACATCACCGGACTTCCTGTGACGACGCCTCCGAGCTCGTCACCGCCGCATCTGCCGTCGGACTTCGCCCGTCGATCTGCGTCGCCCAGTGCCTCCCCGAGCTCAACGACGGCGCCGTTCAAATCTCCGTGAGCCCCGCCGTCATCTCCCCCTTCTCCCCTGTCCTCCCGTGCCCTCTAGCTCCCTTGCCGCACAAGCCGAAGCTCAGCTCCGCCATTGCCGCAGCACACATGCTCCCCGTGCTCCGTTCACTGCCATCGTGCAACGGGCGCGCCCTAGAGCACCCTTGGCGCTGTCGTGCACCACAGGAAGCTCGGCAGTGAGCCCTGGCGCAGCACCCGCACACCACCGAGCTCTGCCGCTGCAAAGCTCGCCGCCCTCACCGCTGCAGCCCATCCCCGGCATCCCCACGACCACCCCTGGACGCGCCGCACTACGGGCGTTCCATAGAACCCATCCGCGCGGCCATCCATCGTCGGAAACGGCCGGCGAGTGAGTCGCCACCGCACTGTAAGGTCGTCGGCCCTTAATCCGGCGACACTAACGTGGCATGATTAATTAAGGTTAATGACGCAGTTAGTAACACCCCTGGGACACAGACAGCCGGGCCCCACTACCTAACTAACCGGCTAACTAAGCAAGATTAAGATTAATCTAATTACAATGGGCCCACGTGTCAGCTTTGACTATGCTGATGTGGCGTTGACCCGACCCCACGTGTCTGTGACCTAGGCAGCACTGGGTTACTGACCAGTGGGCCCCACAGGTCAAGTTTGACCTGGGCCTCTTCGTTGACCGCTGACGTTAGCATGATGCAGTGCTGACGCAATAAGCTATTTCCTGGATTTAAAATAAATCAGGAAATTCCAGAAAATGATATAAACTTCAAAAATTCATAGAAATTCAACCGTAGCTCAGATTGAAATAATTTATATATGAAAAATTATCAAAAAAATTCAATCTATCCATGTGTACCATTTTCATGCATGACAAACCATCTATACATGTTGTATATATGAAAACACACTTATGGCATATCTAAGAGCTTATGTTAAAGGTGCATTTGAATCTTTAGTTCAAATGGACTTTAACCAAATGAATGCTAGTTGCATTAGCTCAAACAACATCACATACTCATGCCATGTTCATGCATCATAATGTTGCATATGCTTGTGTTTGATTTCCGACACCGTTCCTTCTCGATAGGTCCTGCTCCGGAAAGTGTTCGAGAGTACCTATCAGTGGAGCAGTACCCCCCTGTTGATCTACCAGGCAAGCAAACCCCCTTGTTCATTCCGATACAATCCTACTCTCTTGCTCCTGCTCTCATTATTGCATTAGGACAACAATGATTCAACTGCTACTTTATGCTGCGGTTGTTGAACCCATTCCTCTGCATGACCTGTAATTGCCACAGTAAATAGTTAAAACCCACTAGCATGTGTAGGAGTTGATTGAGCCATGTTGTGTTCTTGCCATGCCATGCCTGCTATTGATTAGAGTTGTGACAGGTCTGATTCATCGGGAATGAATTGGAGTGATACGATATGTTCTGGTGCTGAGAGTTAAGCGTGTGAACACGATTTGGTAAAGGTAGCGGTGAGAGGCCATGTAGGAGTACATGGTGGGTTGTCTCACTGGAACCGTCCTTAAGCACTGAGTTCTGTGTATGTTGTCCAATGACTAGCTACTACCACACATTGGGCTCCGGGCACTCCAAGCTCTCTCGACTTATTAACCAACTTGATCTTTGTCCAGGAGTTGCAATTAGTTTCTGGTGTTTGTAGGTAGTGTTAGTAGTCTACCAAGTGGCACCCGGCCAGGTGGTCTTGGGACAGACTAGGCACAAGTGGCACGGTGTACCAAGCATAGATCCATCCGGCGAGGTGGGCTTGGGAACCCTGCACACATCGTTTGGGGCTGTGAGCGACACCCCGGCCGGATCTCCTTGCGGATGGAACCCGAATAGGCGATAAACCTGGACTAGAGTCTTGTGTGGTTAGTCAGGTCGTGGTCGACACCCTCGCCAGGCTTCCGCTTGAAGGTTGCCGAGATACATGACGTGTACATGGTGATAAGTGGTGAGAGCGTGTGTGAAGATGTACACCCCTGCAGGGTTATCATGATCTATTCGAATAGCCGTGTCCTTGGTTATGGACTTCTTGGATGCTTACGTGGTACATAGACAACTTGAAGTGGATACTCTAAAATGCTCAAGACAGGTGTGAGTGCTATGGATGGCCTTCTCGTAGGAAGACGGGAACGAATCCATAGTAGTGTATTGACGTGGTGATTAGTGGACTCGTGTGCGCCACCTCAAAAGAGTTACCAGCAGTCGTAGTACAGGATAGCCACTGAGTCAAAGTTGGCTTGCTGCAACTAAACTCCATGTTACCTTCTTGATACAAGTGCATGTATGATAGGATCTGATGTAAGTCTTGCTGAGTACCTTTGTACTCATGTTGCTTTATTTATGTTTTTGCAGCGGAGACTTCGGTCTTACTAGTTTACGTGGACTTCGACAAGTAGCTTGTACCTCAGCTACGATCTTGATCGGATGTTGTAGATAGTCGGGCTCCTCGGCCTTTTTCATTTGTAGTTGTCTGTACTCAGACATGTAATGCTTCCGCTTGTTGCTTGTATGCTCTGAATGATGGGTCATGTGACCCTTGCTTGTACTTAATGCTATGTGGCTCTTTTGGGCCTTTATCTATATGAGTTTGCGTTATGTTGTGATGCCATGTTGTACAACACATACTTGCATGTTATGCATACGTGTAACGTGTATTGCTATGCGTGGGATCCGACAATCTGGTTGTTTATCCTTGGCAGCCTCTCTTATGGGGAAATGTAGTCTAGTGCTTCCTTGAGCCATAATAGTCCGCTACAGCCCGGTTCATGGGAGTCCTGCTAGCCCAGCACTACTGCTCAGGACACTTGACTGGCCGGCATGTGTTTCACTTCGTTCCTGTGTCTGCCCCTTCGGGGAAATGTCACGCAGTGACTTCCGGAGTCCTGCCTAGCCTGCTACAGCCTGCGTTCCCCTGGAGTCCTGTTAGCCCAGTGCTACAGCCCGGATTCATATGCTGTTGACCGACATGCTCGATGTGATTCATGTATGCCTGTCCCCATAGGTTAGCACCGCTTTGGGTTCACGACTAGCCATGTCGGCCCGGGTTCTTTGTCATATGGATGCTAGCGACACTATCATATATGTGAGCCAAAAGGCGCAAACGGTCCCGGGTCAGGTATGGTGGCACCCGTCGGAATACCGTGCGTGAGGCCGCAAAGTGATATGATGTGTTACATGCTAGATCGGTGTGACTTAGGATCGGGGTCCCGACACTTCTACTATCTGATCGACGCTCAAAAGCCCAGAGCGCGCAAGAGAGATGATTCAGGCAAGGAGACAGAGAGGCCGTGGAATGCAAACCTCCTCCGAAGATTTTATAGTTGAAAAGTAGTATGTATCACGCTACCTTTTGTATCATGTACAAAGACTCCGGGTCCCCCGAGACGAACTCGGGGACTACCCTCCTTTATCTATGTGATAAGAATCATGCCATGAGTAAGTATAGTTTTTTCCGCCTGGCACCGGGTTCGACCAGTCGGCCCGGAGGCTCGCCGCTTTTTGCTATATGCGGCCTCCTGCAGCCGGACAAGTAGTTTGTTGGCGCCGGACACTTCCTTTGCCAGAAGCCGCAGCTCGCAGAGCGACTGTACGGTGGGCAGGGGTCCCAAACCGGTGCCCACACGAAAAATGACTAAGGAAAAAACGCATATAGCGAAGGCCGGCATCTCACCTTTTTTCGTCCGGCTGCCGAGCAGCCGGCCGGCCGGCTCCTACTTTTCATTGCCAACACCCCGAACGGCTAAGTACTAGCCCTCCTCCAAATGACTAAGTACTCAACCTAGCCGCAATCCGCAGAGCGGCTGTTTGGCTGGCAAGAGGATAGGAAAGGGAGGGCAGCAAAGGAAAAAACCAAGGAGTAAAATGTCAGGACCCCGATTCCAAGTCACATCGATCTAGCCGGTAACACCTCATATCACTTTGTGGCCTCACGCACGGTATTCCCACGGGTGTCGCCTTACCATGGCCCGGGACTGTTTGCGCCTTTTGTCTCATGTATATGATAGTGTCGCTAGCATCCATATGACAGAGAACCCGGGCCGACATGGCTAGTCGTGAACCCAAAGCGGCATTAACCCATGGGGACAGGCATACATGAATCAACTTCGAGCATGTCGGTCAGCAGCGTGCGAATCCGGGCTGTAGCACTGGGCCAACAGGACTTCGGTAACCCGGGTTGTAGGAGGCTAGGCAGGACTCCGGATGTCACCGAGTGACATTTCCCCGAAGGGACAGACACAGGAACGAAGTGAAACACATGCCGGCCAGTCAAGTGTCCTAAGCAGTAGTGCTGGGCTAGCAGGACTCCGGTGAACCGGGCTGTAGCGGACTACCCTGGCTCATGGAAGCACTAGACTACATTTCCCCATAAGAGAGGCTGCCAAGGATAAACAACTAGATTGTCGGATCCCACACATACCAAGCATTTCGATCATACACACAATATGCGCGATATGTGTAAATACAACATGGCACCACAACATAACTCTACGACTCAAAGTATTTATTCATTAGGCTCCGTGGAGCGAGATATTACAAACATGGGTCTCATGACCCAACATTCAGATCATACAAGTCAAAACACATGCGGAAGCTTAACATGTCTGAGTACAGACATCTACAAATGAAAAAGGCTGGGAAGCTTGACTATCTACCAGATCCTGCCGAGGGCACAAGATCATAGCTGAGGTATCAAGCTAAACATTGAAGTCCACACGGAACTACTAGCGAGACTGACGTCTCTCTGCAAAAATATGAAATAGGCAAACATGAGTACAAATGTACCCAGCAAGACTTACATCAGAACTATCTACATATGCATCGGTATCAATAAAGGGGTGGTGGAGTTTAACTGCAGCAAGCCAGCTTTGACTCGGTGGCTATCCTGAACTATGACTGCAAGTAACTCTTTGAGGTGGCGCACACGAGTCCACATATTCACCATATCAATACACCACTATGGATCCGCTCCCGTCTCCCCACGAGAAGGCCATCCATAGCACTCACGCCTATCTTGCGAGTTTTAGAGTATCCACTTTCACTTGTCTATGAACTGTTATAGGCAACCCAGAAGTCCATTACCGCGGACACGGCTATTCGAATAGATGATGTTAACCCTGCAGGGGTGTACTTCTTCACACACGCTCTCACCACTTACCGCCGTTTACACGACATGTACTCGGCAACCTTCAAGCTGAAGCCCAACGATGGTGTCGGCCATGGCCTACCTAAACACTCAAGTCTCTAGTCCAGGTTTATCGCCTATTCAGGTTCCATCCGCAGGGAGTCCGGCCGAGGTTTCCACATACGGCCCCGAACGATGTGTACAGGGTTCTGAGGCACCAAACGGGCGCCCGGGATGCCTGGCCACGTGCCTACCGCAACACAGCCCACCCCTCGGTCAGCGCTGCGCACGGCCCCCAGCATACTACAAACACTAGAAACTACTTGCAACTCCTGGACAGAGGACAAGGTGATTAAGAAGCCGAGAGAGTCAATTAAGGATCCCAATGTGTGGTAGTAACTGTTTCATGGATCACAAACACAGAACTCAGTTCCTAAGGACGGCTTCAATGAGACAACCCACCATGTACTCCTACATGGCCTCTCACCGCTACCTTTACCAAATCGTGTTCACACACTTAGCTCACACACATTAGGACATGTTTACACACCTCCAATTCATCCCCGATGAATCAGACCTGACTCAACTCTAAGCAGTAGCAGGCATGACAAACAAGCATGAATGAGTAGGCACATCAGGGCTCAAACAACTCCTACTCATGCTAGTGGGTTTCATCTATTTACTGTGGCAATGACAGGTCATGCAGAGGAAGGGGGTTCAACTACCGCAGCATGTAACAGATGAATCGTTGTTGTCCTAATGCAGTAAAAGAGAGCAGGAGCGAGAGAGTGGGATTGTATTGGATGAACAAGGGGGGTTTTGCTTGCCTGGCGCTTCTGAAGATAATATAGTTCTTCATCGGTGTTATCGAATAATCGTCAGAACCACGTCTATCGAGAGGGGAGAAATACTGGCAAACAGGGAAGAACACAATCAATGCAATGCAACAATATGATGCATGATCATGACATGGCAATATGTTCTGGTTTGAGTTAATGCAACTAACAACATGTTAAATGGAGTTGGTTTGAACACTAGGTTCAAATTCAAACTCCATATGTTCATATTCAAATGCCATTCAATTGAATTGTCCTAAACAACAACTTTAAGTTGTTCCAACATGCATGAAAATGCCATATTCAGATTCCTTGGATTTTTCTGATCATTTTTCATATATAATTTATTTCATTCTGAGCTATAGATTAATTTCTATGATTTTTAGAAGTTTTGGTTATTTTCTGAAATAAATAAATCATTTAAGATTTATTTAAATTCTAGAAAGAAATTACTGCATCAGCCTGACGTCAGGGTGATGTCAGCAGGCCAACGGGGCTGGTCCGGTCAAACCTGACCAGTGGGGTCCACTGGTCAGTGACCCAGTGGATCCTAGGTCAATGACAGGTGGGTCCGGTCAACACACACGTCAGCACAGTCAACTCCGACGTGTGGGTCCTGCTGGGTTATAAACTAAACAAAACAGAAAATAAACCCGGTGTTAATTAGTCTTGGGGCCCTTGTGTCAGTGAGAGAGGGGGTTAATTAGTCGGGGTCATTAGCGGCTAATGACGTGCCACGTCATCCAAAATGGCGGTTAGCCACCGGCGCTAATCAGGACACGGCGGGGCTGCCCGTCTGGCCAACTCCGGCGACGGGTGTTCGCACGGCTGGGCTCTACAGAAGCAGCGCGTCGAGGTGCGTCGGGTGGTGCAAGTGGCAGCTGCAGGGGAGGGCTGTAGCGTCGCCGGCGTCGAGGTGGGCGGCGGCGGCGCTCAGGTACACGCGGGCAGCGGTGCTACGGGGCACGAGCGAGCTAGCAAAAGGAATAGGCGGCCTCCTGGAAGCACCAGGAGCTCATTGCCATGCCCAGCATTGATGGGCGCAGGCTGCGGTGGCGGCGCACGACAAGGCAGGTGGCGGCGAGCTTCGGCCGCGGTGTCCAGCGGGGTTAGAGGAAGAAATCGAGTGGGAGGAGAGAGGGGTTGGGAGCAGAAGCTCACGGCGATCACGTAGGGAAGGCCAGCGAGCTCGGGGAGGGGCCGGAGCAAGCGGGGCGGCGATGGCGATCTCGGCGCACCGAGATTGAAGACGAGCTCGAGGGCGACGCTGCAGGGCTTCCGGCGGGGCATGGCTCGGTGGGGAGGAAGAGGGGGTCAAGGCGAAGCTTCTGATCGTGTCGGCAAGGCGAGGAAGTGGCTCTGGGCACGGTGGTGCTCGTCGGCGGCGGCGGGCGCGTTCGGTGAGGTGGGGAATGACGAGGAAGAGAGCAGGGGAGAGTGAGAGAGGTCGGGCGGATCAGGACGGCATCGGGCGTTCATCCACGCGTCCAGGGACTCGGCGGCAAGCAGGAGGTGGTGTGCGGTGGCTACGCGCGTGTCGGGCACGCGTTGTGCATCCGACTGGCGGGAGGAAGAAGACCTCCCTGTCCCTAGTGGGCTGGGCCGGCCAGATGGGCTGCCAGGTGGGTTGTGCTAGGTAACTTCTCCCTCTGTCTTTTATTCATTTGTTTCTGTTTTCTATTTATTTGCCTCTATTTTGAGCTTAGGAAAAATACCAAGGCATTTCCTAAAATCCTGAAAATATTCATGGACACTTGCTGAATTATTTCAGTGGCCCAAAAATAGTTCCAACATTATTTGAGCATTTAAATTATTTATAGTGTTTAAATGCCCAAAGCCAAATAGCTTAAGATTTAATTCAAAAATCCAGGAATAGCCTATAAATATGTTCATCATTTTTGGAAGAGGTTTTCACCTTTAACGGAAATCATGAACATTTCCAAAGGGCATTCTGGGTTATTGAAAGTATTTTTATTGAACCTAGTTAAATTTCTTTTGGTGCTAGGGTTTACCAATCCCCATTTCAAATTTCTTGAATTTAAACATGATGACATGAATGCCTTCATGCAACTAGTTACAAGCAGATCTAGGGTCGTGACAACTCATCCCCACTAAACAAGAATCTCGTCCCGAGATTCAAGGCGTGAGTTAAGAAGACAGGGGGGCACAAAGCTAACACCATCTTCTCGATCCAATTGCTCTTCTCGAAGATGTTGATTCATTGCATCATACTGATCTTGACATCTTTGCTTTCGAGATCTTCACCCTACATGACAACGAGAAGAAAAGGAGAATTTTAGAAGAATCGATCTTCTTAAGGTTCGACAACTTAGGATCATCTCAAGGATCACAAGATCAACTCACGGAATGAGACATGGAACATCTCTGGAGCTGAGAGGCAAAACACACCTCGGGGGGATTGTAAGGAGCTGATGAAGAAGGTTCAATTTGTTAGGCAACAATTCCACGCTTGAGTAAGATGCTGCAAGGGTTCAAAGTAGCGAGGAGATAATTACCATGATTCCATAACGGGACACCTTAGGGAAGGTGACTCGTAGAATTATTACCTTAAGTGGCAAAAAGAGTTACTTTTGATATAAAGATCATTGAAACCCTTTATACCAGCCTGAGGCAAATCACAATTGATCGTTTGAAGGGATTCGAGGAAATAGCATACTCAGTTCGGAAAGGAAACTATGGTTATAGAACAACTCGGCAAACGAAAGGCACATCCCAATTGATATCGAGGATATAACCTAGTGACTGAGTGTGCTCTCAAGAACTTGAGCATTTCCATACTCATCAATGTCTTACCAACATCCGTGCCGAGGATCCTGGCAACACATCTTACTACTTTGACAAATAGTGATGGACAATGCAGATGCATAGAAAGACAACCCTTTCTCAGATTTCACCTTAGCGAGGCCAAGGGAACGAAATCTGGATGATCGACCGAGAGACATTTAGCACTCCGCTTCTAATGTTCTCCTTGATGTACTGGTTACCACGGTCATGCTTTAAAGCATCAACATAGCCATCAAGTAGTGGTCGGACTTCGGAATACAAAGGATCCATAAGGAACAACTTTTGGAGTAAATCCTACGAAATACTTATGGGGAGGTGGCCGACTTCCTCAATCAAGATACTACAATAATAGGTCTTCCGGCTGGGTGTGTTGGCCACGACATCCACTTTACCGGTTACAGAGAAGCCAATATTATAGTTCTTGGAGTACGTTCCAACCATCATATCTGCCTGAGATTCAGATCTGGTTGGTGTCAGGATATTCCAGACTCATCAAGTCTAGAAAAAAATGAAAGTTTGCAACACAATTCGACGAGATGACGTTGCAAGATTCTCGGGGAATGAACTACGATAGCAAGCTCCAAAACATGAGCTGGTTCTGCTAGAAACCTGTGAACATGCTGTCCCAGACAAACATGACCACATGGTAGTCTTACAACAAAGCACTACCGAGTTCTGGTAAGGAATCATCATCGAGGATATCAAGATCCTATCATAAGTCTTGCTCTTAGGAAGGAACTTCTTCTCCTTGAACAAATCAATCAGTGGCTTGGTGTGCTAGGGACACATATGGACTGGAGGTAGCGAGCCTATCAAACCATAGAATACTTCGCACATGCATGACTAACTTGGGATGATTCCAAAGGAAGCAAAAACAAGCTTTCTCGAATTCACGGCGGCAACTTACATCAAATGCACGTGAATTAGAGGAAGTCACTCCTTTCATCCAAACATATACCTCATGAACGGCATATGAAGGCAATGCTTACAAAATTTCCAATACTAGTGTAATGTTCAACATGAATCATGGGGAAGACAAAATGCCGTTGATGGGCTCAACAACAACTCATTGGAATTTCCATATCACTGGACTTCCACCATCATGTGAACATGGTGATAGCATTGGTCAGACCAAGGGATGTAATGTTGTATGCTCGAGGGATCAACCACGAGTAAGACAACATTATGAATATCGTTGGTTCTGATTTGACTTGACGATAGCCCATACTCAAGTCAAAGTTTTGACAAGGCAATAGATCGAACAACTGATCACGAGGACCAATCGATGGAGATATCATCTTTCTTCAACACACACACACACACAAGGATATCCCTTAGTGATGAACTAAGTGGATTAAGCTTTTATCTCCCAACTCTCCAAGTTGTTGTCTAGCTCAACCAACTAGCTCAGGGATACCCAACACAGATTCTTGGGGAATGGGTGGTTTGGAGGAAAACCAACATGATCACGAACTCAACATAGCGGTCAGCTGACAACCTGGTAACACTTCCGAGAAGATATTCGGAACATCACGAACCACCGATATGTTACTAAGCTCGAGAACAATCTTGCTTTTCAGAGCAAGACGATAAGACCAAATAAGCAAGGGATTGAATAGTCCTAACTCATTGATTGAAGAGTGCACTAGAAATAAGGACTAGGTAGCACAATCTATCTTAGAATGATGATTCAATAACCAACACGCTAAGAATGAGAATATTGTCCATTTACTACCAAGCAACTAGTTGCTAGGAGTATTGATTTCACACGTCATGGTTCACTTGTCGGCATTCCGGTTGCAACAACACGGGACCCAGGAATGAACGATGATGGCGAGAGTATCACTGCATCAAGAATTCATAAGAGAAGATGCAATTCTCATGACAATCCTGACATAAGGAGGCAACACTCCAAGGTAGAACAAAACAAAAGCTGGATTGGCATTTTGATCTGCGGAATACAACTGCTTTGACCCAATCCTAGATATGGATGAGGTACTGGAGTTTGTTTCTGCTAGTCATTCCGGAATAGAATGGCTTGACAGACCACAAGAATAAAAGGCACTGATAAACACGAATGCACACATACTCTTGACTATCAACTGATAGGCTAAGGTCGGAATACAACTAAAGGGGGAAAACTCAAGGAACGTATAATTTTTGAGTTGTGGACGCGTGGATTAGTATGTCGAACAAGTTCAACATATTTCTTCCGGATAACCCATGCACAAGAAGAAGGACTGGCAGATTCACAATTATGGATGGAGAACTCCTCAAGAGTACTCTAATTGTGAGCCTTTGGTTCAAAGAACATCTGCCTTAATGGTTCATGATATTTGGAAGAAGGAAATACCACGGACCTCGAGGGCTAATGCAAAGGTTACTAATAACCTAAAGGAACTAGCAAACACTATCAACACGAGGTAAGTAGAGTGAATCTCGGGTTCAAGAACCCAGGAATAGAATACCTACTAACTAATAACATCACAGGATGCTTTCGAGAATGATGGCCAGAATCATCACGCTGGGAACACAAAATATGGCTAGATTACTAGGTGACTCCCTAAAACACCTAGGGTCATAATAAAAGCTCCAACATATATGTCGAGGCAACAGAGTACCTCAACTTACCGATTAGTGTGATTAATCTGGCCCAAATGGGCATCGTTAATGAGAGGAGAGAATTTGCAAATGCTTCAGACTGTTTAGAAACCTGGGATGACTCGGACAACATAACGGTTGTAATGCTCAAAATGATTTGAGACATCCTGCAAAATGGTGGCATAACCACTCAACATCACAATATCAATGTTTTGAGATCAAATAAGAACACATGGAAGTAGTAGAAACTGAACAGAGGCTTGAATACATCAATCCTATAAGTCTCTATCATAGTAACTCATCACCCTGATAGATAGATGAGAAGGCCTAGTTCTTAATCCCCGTAGAAGAGAAGAGGTTGATTCGGATCAGAAGGCATAAGGTAAAGGAGTAAAAAGAGCTTTACGTTCCCTTCCACAATCAATTCCCTTATGTAACTAAAGCATTTCTAGACTCAACTTCGACCAGTTTGGCTTGGTTATCCTACAGGCAGTCAGGCTCTAATACCAACGCTGTCAGGACCCCGATTCCAAGTCACATCGACCTAGCCGGTAACACCTCATATCACTTTGTGGCCTCACGCATGGTATTCCCATGGGTGTCGCCTTACCATGGCCCAGGACCATTTGCGCCTTTTGGCTCACGTATATGATAGTGTTGCTAGCATCAATATGATAGAGAACCCGGGCCGACATGGCTAGTCGTGATCCCAAAGCGGAACTAACCCATGGGGACAGGCATACATGAATCAACTTCGAGCATGTCGGTCAGCAGCGTGCGAATCCGGGCTGTAGCACTGGGCTAATAGGACTCCAGTAACCCGGGCTGTAGCAGGCTAGGCAGGACTCCGGATGTCACCGCGTGACATTTCCCCGAAGGGACAGACACATGAACAAAGTGAAACACATGCCGGCCAGTCAAGTGTCCTGAGTAGTAGTGCTGGGCTAGCAGGACTCCAGTGAACCGGGCTGTAGCGGACTACTATGGCTCATGGAAGCACTAGACTACATTTCCCCATAAGAGAGGCTGCCAAGGATAAACAACTAGATTGTCGGATCCCACACATACCAAGCATTTCAATCATACACACAATATGCTCGATATGTGTAAATGCAACATGGCACCAAAACATAACACTATGACTCAAAGTATTTATTCATTAGGCTCCATGGAGCGAGATATTACAAACATGGGTCTCATGAAAGCACAAGTGCTCCCTAGGTGGTTTTGATAATTGATGACAACATATCTCTTGTTGGACTAACACTTCTATCTAGCATGTTTCAGATAAGTTCAACAATGGAGTGGCATGGACTAAAGGTTGTGGGAACTCCTTAGATGCTAAGGACAAAGGATTGGCCAAAGCTTCAAGCTCAAGACTCTTGATTTTACATTTTAGTGATCCAAGATCACATTGAGTCCATAGGAAAAGCCAATACTATCAAGGAGGGATGAGGTGTTGCTTAATGAGCCTCTTGCTTCATGTACTTAATGATATGCTCCAAAATCCTCAACTACTTTCCCATATCCACATTTGACCTAAACCCTAAGCCAAACTCGGTCCCGCGGAGATATGCAATCGGTCCCACCGAGATTGCAATGTAAACTCAGTGTTTCCCCTTTGTAACTTTTCGGTCTCACCGAGTTCCACTCAGTCTCACCGAAAGAGCAAATCGGTCCCACTGAGTTTGCCTGACCAACTCTCTGGTTAGCTAATTACCAAATTCGGTCTCACCGAGTTTGTGTAATCGGTCTCACCGAGATTATGTTATGCCCAAACCCTAACCGAATCGGTCCTACCGAGTTGCATGTCAGTCCCACCGAAAATCTCTAACGGTCACTAGGTTTACATTTTCGGTCCGACCGAGTTTATTAATTCGGTCCCACCGAGATTGGAAAACTGTGTGTAACGGTTGGATTTTGTGTGGAGGCTATATATACCCCTCCACCTCCTTATCATTCGAAGAGAGAGCCATCAGAACACACACACCATTCCTACTCATATGTTCTAAGAGAAAACCACCTACTCATGTGTTGAGATCAAGACATTCCATTCCTACCATATGAATCTTGATCTCTAGCCTTCCCAAGTTGCTTTCCACTCAAATCTTCTTTCCACCAAATCCAAATCCTATGAGAGAGAGTTGAGTGTTGGGGATACTATCATTTGAAGCACAAGAGCAAGGAGTTCATTACCTACACACCATTTGTTACTTCTTGGAGAGTGGTGTCTCCTAGATTGGCTAGGTATCACTTGGGAGCCTCCGACAAGATTGTGGAGTTGAACCAAGGAGTTTGTAAGGGCAAGGAGATCGCCTACTTCGTGAAGATCTACCGCTAGTGAGGCAAGTCCTTCGTGGGCGATGGCCATGGTGGGATAGACAAGGTTGCTTCTTCGTGGACCCTTTGTGGGTGGTTGCTTCTTCGTGGACCCTTCGTGGGTGGAGCCCTGTGTGGACTCGCGCAACCATTGCCCTTGGGTGGAGCCCTGTGTGGACTCGCCAAACGTTACCCTTCGTGGGTTGAAGTCTCCATCAACGTGGATGTAGGATAGCACCACCTATCCGAACCACGGGAAAAACATCTGTGTCTCCAATTGCGTTTGAAATCTCCAAACCCTTTCCTTTACATTCTTGCAAGTTGCATGCTTCACATTCCGCTGCTCATATACTCTTTGCATGCGTGCTTGATATGTATTGTGTGTGTTGAAATTGTGCCTAAACTCCACTTAAACCGAAAAAGCTTAAAAATTGCAACTTTAGCACCAAGTGTCTAACCCCCCCTTTCTAGACACATCTACTTCTAGATCCTACAAGTGGTATCAGAGCTTTGGTCTCCATTGCTTTGGTTTAATCACCATTGGAGGAAGTTGGATGTGTCTACTCTAGGGAGTCTTAGACATAGAGTGCCTATTCTTGATGGAAAGTATTTTCATGAGTGGAAAAATGAGATGCTTGTAATCTTCAATCAATATCATTTGAACAAGTATATTACTAGCCCTTGTGCACCCCATATTGATCCCTTGCATCCTACCCTAGATGAAGATATTGACATGATTCGCAATCTTAGAACTATTGAGCTCATCATTAGAGGATTGCCCAAAAATCTGATTGCTAGTTTGCCTACTCAAAATTGTGCCTATACTATATGGAAATTTCTTGAGGAACAATTTCCCAATCATTCCTTGAAAACTTTGGATGAAATTCTCCATAAATCCATTGCCTTGAGTAAGATGAACTCTAATGATCCTAGTTTTGGTAAATGTCTTCTTGAACTTGCCAATCTTAAGCATGCTAAAGGAGATGTTGGAATCATTAATGATATCATACTCAAAGCCATAAGAATTCATAAAAGTGACCACTTTGATGATCATTTGTCTGATGAATTACCCTCTCTAGGAAATGATGAATCACAAGATCATGATGAACATGAGTATTATGATGATGATGATAGTGACTTCGATCTCGACGATGCAATGAGACATTTTGGTCTTATGGCAAATCTTCGGTGATATGAATCAGGAGGAAAGGAATGGGTTCTTGATAGTGGATGTACTGATCATATGACCGGAGATGAAGAGATGTTTCGTGAGCTTGCTGAAAACAACGACCCTCGAAAATATGTCACCTTTGGTGATAATTCAAAGGGTAAAGTGGTTGGCCTTGGTAAGGTGGCCATCTCACATGATAGTTCCATTCAAAATGTCATGCTCGTTGAATCTCTTGGCTACAACTTACTTTCAGTATCTAGACTTGCTGATTTCGGTTTGAATGTCCTATTTACTGAGGTAGATTGCCAAGTATTTCGTCGAGACAATCATAAAATGGTCTTTACTGGTATGCGTAGAGGTGATCTTTACATTGTCGATTTCTCTAAAAAGGCACAACCTAAAACTTGCTTTGTTGCTAAATCCTCAAAAGGTTGGTTGTGGCATAGACGACTAGGTCACGTTGGCATGAGAAACCTTGACAAGCTTATTAAAGGAAATCATATCCTTGGAATTAATGATGTCATATTTGATAAGGACAGACTTTGCAGTGCTTGTCAAGCAGGTAAACAGGTTGGAGGAAGACATCCCGTGAAGAACATCATGACCACAAGAAGGCCACTTGAGCTACTTCACATGGATCTTTTTGGTCCCAACGCCTACAAGAGTCTCGGTGGAAATTCTTTTGGTCTAGTTATAGTTGATGATTTTTCAAGATTTACGTGGGTGTTCTTTCTTAATGACAAGTCGCAGGTCCAGAAGATCTTCAGAAACTTCGCTAGGAAGGCCCAAAATCAGTTTGATGTGAAGATCAAGAAGGTTCGGAGTGACAACGGAACGGAGTTCAAGAACACAAATGTGGACACCTTTCTTGACGAAGAAGGGATTTCACACGAGTTCTCGGCCACGTACACACCTCAACAAAATGGAGTTGTTGAGAGGAAGAACCGGACGCTCATCGAAATGGCAAGAACGATGCTTGATGAATACAAGACGCCAAAGCACTTTTGGGCAGAAGTGGTCGAGACAGCTTGTCACGCAACAAATCATTTATATCTTCACAAGCTACTCGGCAAGACGGCATACGAGCTTCTCACCGGTAACAAACCCCAAGTTGGATACTTTCGAGTATTCGGCTCAAAGTGCTACATTCTTGATAAGCATCATCGTTCAAAGTTTGCTCCTAAATCTCATGAAGGTTTTCTACTTGGTTATGGATCAAACTCTCACACTTACCGTGTCTACAACAATTTCACCCGAAAGGTTGAAGAGACAGTAGATGTGAAGTTTGATGAATCTAATGGCTCGCAAGTAGAGCAATTGCCAATTGATGTAGGAGACAAAGATCCTTCAGAAGCATATCGAGACTTGTCCATTGGCAAAATTCGTCCAACGGAGGTGAAGGAGAGTACTTCATCCGTCCAAGTGGAAGCTTCTACTTCACGTCAAGGTGAACCAAGAATCGACACAGAAGCATCCACAAGTGGGACACATCAAGATGAAGAAAACGAGGAAATACGTCAAGACGAACATCAACAATCTCCTTCTCCACCACGACAAGATAACGACGACGTCAACAATGAAGAAGGCCAAGAAGAAGAACAAGATGAAGAAGATGTTCAACAAAGACCCAAGCAAAAGCTCTCACGAGTTCGAGCAAGAATTGCCAAAGATCATCCGTCGAGCAAATCCTCAATGATATACAAACCGGGAGAATCACTCGCTCAAAAACTCGTTTAGCTAACTTTTGTGAAAACTATTCATTCATCTCTAGCATTGAACCAATGAAGGTTGAAGAAGCATTGGAAGATCCGGATTGGATAAACGCTATGCATGAAGAGCTACATAATTTTGAGAGAAACCAAGTTTGGACATTGGTTGAGAAACCCGACAACAACCACAACATCATTGGTACCAAATGGGTGTTTCGCAACAAGCAAGATGAAGATGGACAAGTGGTCTGCAACAAAGCACGTCTCGTCGCCCAAGGATACACACAAGTCGAAGGTATGGACTATGGTGAGACGTATGCTCCCGTTGCTAGACTTGAGTCCATTCGCATCTTACTTGCCTATGCTAATCACCATAATATCACCTTGTACCAAATGGTTATTAAGAGTGCTTTTCTAAATGGAGAAATAGAGGAGGAGGTTTATGTCAAACAACCTCCCGGCTTTGTCAATCCTAAGAAACCAAATCATGTTTACAAACTTCACAAAGCTCTTTATGGTCTTAAACAAGCTCCTAGAGCATGGTATAAATGCTTGACCAAGTTCCTTACTACAAGTGGTTTTGAAATTGGTAAAATTGACTCTACTCTTTTTACTAAAAGGGTTAATGGAGAACTTTTTGTATGCCAAATTTATGTTGATGACATCATATTTGGTTCAACTAACCCTCTCTTTAGTGAAAAGTTTGGAAAGCTAATGTCAGAGAAGTTTGAGATGTCTATGATGAGTGAACTCAAATTCTTTCTTGGATTGCAAATCAAGCAAACTAAGGAAGGTACATTTGTCTCTCAAACAAAGTACACCAAGGACTTATTCAAGAAGTTCAATATGCAAGAATGCAAAGGTATGTCTACACCCATGCCTACTAGTGGACATAATGATTTAACCAAAGATGGTGAACCAGTTGATCAAAAGGTTTATCGCTCTATGATTGGTTCATTGTTATACCTATGTGCTTCACGTCCCGATATTATGCTAAGTGTATGCATGTGTGCACGATATCAAGCTGCTCCTAAAGATTGTCATCTTAAGGCTGTGAAAAGGATAGTGAGATATTTAATCCATACACCAAATTTTGGCATTTGGTATCCTAAGAGGTCTTCTTTTGATCTTGTTGGCTATTCCGACTCGGATTATGCCGGAGACAAAGTTGATAGAAAGTCCACTTCGGGTACTTGTCAATTTCTTGGTAGATCTCTTGTATCTTGGTCTTCCAAGAAACAAAACTCGGTATCTTTATCCACCACCGAAGCTGAATACATTGCCGCTGGTTCATGTTGTGCTCAATTACTTTGGATGACTCAAACTCTTAAAAATTATGGGATTTATGTGAAACATGTTCCCCTGCTTTGTGACAATGAAAGTGCTATCAAAATTGGTCATAATCCTGTACAACATTCTCGAACTAAGCATATTGAAGTTCGTCATCATTTCATTCGAGATCATGTTGCTAAGGGTGACATCAATCTTAAGCATGTTCGCACCGATAAGCAGTTGGCGGATATATTCACTAAACCGCTTGATGAGAAAGTGTTTTGCAGGTTGAGAGGAGAATTGAACATCATTGATGCTTCGAATTTTGAGTAGAAACTCCATTGGATACATGCAATACATGAGCTTATGACTAATCCATGATGTACCTCTTATGATAACTATCTTATGTCTTGGATATATTTGCACCTTGCATGTTGTCTAACCCATGTAGGTACTTGGTTGAATCTAATTCCATGAGATTGCGACTCACTCACATCTTGAGCAATCTCTACATCACCAAGACTCTACACAATGGTGGTTGAAGACAAGGAAGCACAAAACCATTCAAACATATCCTTTGACAAATTCTATGTTGAGCTTCATGATTGTCATTTCTGGATACGCAAGTGCTCTTCCTTGCAAGAACTAACCCATGTAGGCAGATGAACTCAAACTCCAAGTGGTGCTCCCAACTCTTGATGAGCTACATCAACCTTGAGAACCCACACAAGTTCAACTACATGAGCAAGAACCACACCACCACCCAAGGTATGTTGTTCCATCTTAGAGAAGCTTTACTCCAAGACATGAGTCAAAGCAACTCAACAAGATGTGAATACATCAAGATGCTTAAACGAAAAATGGTAACCCCATTTTGAGCTTAAACGATGAGTATGACCTATGATCAAGTGTCCTCACTTGACTCCTAAGTCAATATACTCTAACATAGGTGACTATGTCACCGCCCAATTCTAGATGAAGTTCTCTTATGTCCTTTTTTTGAGTTATTGCATTTGTTCCTTGCATATTTATTTCCTTCTCTCTCACACAAAAAAAGAAAAAAACTTCATCTAGAAACTTTCACTCTTTTCCTTTTTCTCTTGTTCTGCATATTTCTGCATCAAATTTCTTGCAAATCCTTCAGCTAATTCATTGCAAATCTTTGTGAGATCTTACTTGTCTAGTGAGCTGAGGTGACAAATGTTTTTCTCTGTGTAAACTCGGTTTCACTGACTTGAAATTTTCGGTCCAACCGAATCTTTTTGGTACCACTGAAATATGCCACTCGGTGCCACCGACTTTACAATCAGAAAAACAGTTTGCCACTTGTTCTACATTTCTTCGGATCCAGCTCCACTCAATGAATCTTGTCCTCCACAAGCATCACAATTTTATCCTCTGCTTTGTGCTGAATCTCAAGGACCAACCCTATTTGGCGGATTCCAGGAAAAACCTTCTTGGAAATTGATGTCAAAGGGGGAGAGAGAGATCACATCAAAGCTTGTAGGACAGAGAGAAAGTATTAAGGGGGAGAGAAAGTCTCGAGGATCCCAGACGCTTGATGTTCAAGAGGAGAGATGCCACATGTTTTTTTGGGGGGAAAGACATGTTCATATAACCTCATTTGAATTTAGTTCTATTCAGCTCTGATTTTCTGTTTCCTATCTTCTCCCAATATCCCATGTAAGATTCAGGGGGAGCAAGACACCTAAAGGAAAAGAAATCAGCCAAGAAATCAGCCAAATTCATTGCATATCTTTATTCGTGGGGACATGTTGAATCCAATGTGGTACCTTGTACTCACTCTCTACATGTCATCCCAGTCCTGGTATTCTTGTGGTTTTTTTGTTTGCTCTGGCTAGTGGACGTACCTGTGTTATCTAACCTTGTTTGTGCAGGTTCATTCCATCCTAAGCCAACTCGAGACCACAAGGTAAGTATATGCATCAAAATCATGAGTATGAGGAGTTCTTGCTTATGTACATACTGTTTGCAAGAAGGACTCATGAGCATGAAGGTATTTTTCTTGATAATCTTTTGCTCTGATGCATATGGCCAAGATACATGTAACACATTGCCTACTCTGTCATGTTTATGCTCTCACATGCCTCTATATTTCATATTTACATGAGTGCATACATGTAGGGGGAGCCTATGCTTGCTACATGTTCTTCCAAAGCTTTACTTGCTGTTCTTTATATCTTTATCTAAAGCTTTGATGTATGTTGCCATCAATTACCAAAAAGGGGGAGATTGAAAGCACAAGTGCTCCCTAGGTGGTTTTGATAATTGATGACAACATATCTCTTGTTGGACTAACACTTCTATCTAGCATGTTTCAGATAAGTTCAACAATGGAGTGGCATGGACTAAAGGTTGTGGGAACTCCTTAGATGCTAAGGACAAAGGATTGGCTAAAGCTCAAGCTCAAGACTCTTCATTTTACATTTTAGTGATCCAAGATCACATTGACTCCATAGGAAAAGCCAATACTATCAAGGAGGGATGAGGTGTTGCTTAATGAGCCTCTTGCTTCATGTGCTTAATGATATGCTCCAAAATCCTCAACTACTTTCCCATATCCACATTTGACCTAAACCCTAAGCCAAACTCGGTCCCACCGATTCTTCCCATCCGGCGCCACCGAGTTTCACTTGTCATTAGACACTACCAAACCCTAGCAATTCGGTTCTACCGATAAGGATCTCGGTCTCACCGAGATGGGCTTGCAAACTCTCTGTTACCCATGGCAATATTCTCGGTCCCACCGAGATATGCAATCGGTCCCACCGAGATTGCAATGTAAACTCAGTGTTTCCCCTTTGTAACTTTTCGGTCTCACCGAGTTCCACTCGGTCTCACCGAAAGAGCAAATCGGTCCCACCGAGTTTGCCTGACCAACTCTCTGGTTAGCTAATTACCAAATTCGGTCTCACCGAGTTTGTGTAATCGGTCTCACCGAGATTACGTTATGCCCAAACCCTAACTGAATCAGTCCTACCGAGTTGCATGTCAGTCCCACCGAAAATCTCTAACGGTCACTAGGTTTACATTTTCGGTCCGACCGGGTTTATTAATTCGGTCCCACCGAGATTGGAAAACTGTGTGTAACGGTTGGATTTTGTGTGGAGGCTATATATACCCCTCCACCTCCTTCTCATTCGAAGAGAGAGCCATTAGAACACACACACCATTCCTACTCATATGTTCTGAGAGAAAACCACCTACTCATGTGTTGAGATCAAGACATTCCATTCCTACCATATGAATCTTGATCTCTAGCCTTCCCAAGTTGCTTTCCACTCAAATCTTCTTTCCACCAAATCCAAATCCTATGAGAGAGAGTTGAGTGTTGGGGAGACTATCATTTGAAGCACAAGAGCAAGGAGTTCATTACCTACACACCATTTGTTACTTCTTGGAGAGTGGTGTCTCCTAGATTGTCTAGGTGTCACTTGGGAGCCTCCGACAAGATTGTGGAGTTGAACCAAGGAGTTTGTAAGGGCAAGGAGATCGCCTACTTCATGAAGATCTACCGCTAGTGAGGCAAGTCCTTCGTGGGCGATGGCCATGGTGGGATAGACAAGGTTGCTTCTTCGTGGACCCTTTGTGGGTGGTTGCTTCTTCGTGGACCCTCGTGGGTGGAGCCCTGTGTGGACTCGCGCAACCGTTGCCCTTGGGTGGAGCCCTGTGTGGACTCGCGCAACCGTTACCCTTCGTGGGTTGAAGTCTCCATCAACATGGATGTAGGATAGCACCACCTATCCGAACCACGGGAAAAACATCCGTGTCTCCAATTGCGTTTGAAATCTCCAAACCCTTTCCTTTACATTCTTGCAAGTTTTATGCTTTACATTCCGCTGCTCATATACTCTTTGCATGCGTGCTTGATATGTATTGTGTGTGTTGAAGTTGTGCCTAAACTCCACTTAAACCGAAAAAGCTGAAAAATTGCAACTTTAGCACCAAGTGTCTAACCCCCCCCTTTCTAGACACATCTACTTCTAGATCCTACATCTCATGACCCAACATTCAGAGCATACAAGTCAAAACACATGCGGAAGCTTAACATGTCTGAGTACAGACATCTACAAATGAAAAAGGCTGGGAAGATAGACTATCTACCAGATCCTGCCGAGGGCACAAGATCGTAGATGAGGTATCAAGCTAAATGTCGAAGTCCACACGGAACTACTAGCGAGACTGACGTCTCTCTACAAAAACATAAAATAGGCAAACATGAGTACAAATGTACCCAGCAAGACTTACATCAGAACTATCTACATATGCATCAGTATCAATAAAGGGGTGGTGGAGTTTAACTGCAGCAAGCCAGCTTTGACTCGGTGGCTATCCTGGACAACGACTGCAACTAACTCTTTGAGGTGGCGCACAGGAGTCCACATATTCACCATATCAATACACCACTGTGGATCCGCTCCCGTCTCCCCACGAGAAGGCCATCCATAGTACTCACGCTTATCTTGCGAGTTTTAGAGTATCCACTTTCACTTGTCTATGAACTGTTATAGGCAACCCAGAAGTCCATTACCGCGGACACGGCTATTCGAATAGATGATGTTAACCCTGCAGGGGTGTACTTCTTCACACACGCTCTCACCACTTACCGCCGTTTACACGACATGTACTCGGCAACCTTCAAGCGGAAGCCCAACGAGGGTGTTGGCCACGGCCTACCTAAACACTCAAGTCTCTAGTCCAGGTTTATCGCCTATTCAGGTTCCATCCGCAGGGAGTCCGGCCGAGGTTTCCACATACGGCCCCGAACAATGTGTACAGGGTTCGAAGACACAAGCGGGCGCCCAAAATGCCCGGCCACGTGCCTACCGCAACACAGCCCACCCCTCGGCCAGCGCTGCGCACGGCCCCTAGCATACTACAAACACCAGAATTTACTTGCAACTCCTGGACAGAGGACAAGGTGATTAAGAAGCCGAGAGAGTCAATTAAGGATCCCAATGTGTGGTAGTAACTGTTTCATGGATCACAAACACATAACTCAGTTCCTAAGGATGGCTTCAATGAGACAACCCACCATGTACTCCTACATGGCCTCTCACCGCTACCTTTACCAAATCGTGTTCACACACTTAGCTCACACACAGTAGGACATGTTTACACACCTCCAATTCATCCCCGATGAATCAGACCTGACTCAACTCTAAGCAGTAGCAGGCATGACAAACAAGCATGAATGATTAGGCACAACAGGGCTCAAACAACTCCTACTCATGCTAGTGGGTTTCATCTATTTACCGTGGCAATGATAGGTCATGCAGAGGAAAGGGGTTCAACTACCGCAGCATGTAACAGATGAATCGTTGTTGTCCTAATGCAGTAAAAGAGAGCAGGAGCGAGAGAGTGGGATTGTATTGGAATGAACAAGGGGGTTTTGCTTGCCTGGCACTTCTGAAGATAATATTGTTCTTCATCAGTGTCATCGAATAATCGTCGGAACCACGTCTATCGAGAGGGGAGAAATACCAGCAAACAAGGAAGAACACAATCAATGCAATGCAACAATATGATGCATGATCATGACATGGCAATATGTTCTGGTTTGAGTTAATGCAACTAACAACATGTTAAATGGAGTTGGTTTGAACCCTAGGTTCAAATTCAAACTCCATATGTTAATATTCAAATGCCATTCAATTGAATTGTCCTAAACATCAAGTTTAAGTTGTTCCAACATGCATGAAAATTCCATATTCAGATTCCTTGGATTTTTCTGATCAGTTTTCATATATAATTTATTTCATTCTGAGCTATAGATTAATTTCTATGATTTTTAGAAGTTTTGGTTATTTTCTTAAATAAATAAATCATTTAGGATTTATTTAAATTCTAGAAATAAATTACTACGTCAGCCTGACGTCAGGGTGATGTTAGCAGGCCAACGGGGCTGGTCCGGTCAAACCTGACAAGTGGGGTCCACTGGTCAGTGACCCAGTGCATCCTAGGTCAATGACAGGTGTGTCCGGTCAACACACATGTCAGCACAGTCAACTCCGACGCGTGGGTCCTGCTGGGTTACAAACTAAACAAAACAGAAAATAAACCCGGTGTTAATTAGTCATGGGGCTCCTGTGTCAGTGAGAGAGGGGGTTAATTAGTCGGGGTCATTAGCGGCTAATGACGTGCCATGTCATCCAAAACAGCGGTTAGCCGCCGGCGCTAATCAGGATATGGCGGGGCTGCCCATCCGGCCAACTCCAGTGACGGGTGCTCGCGCGGCTGGGCTCTACGAAAGCAGCGCGTCTAGGCGCGTCGGGTGGTGCAAGTGGCAGCTGCAGGGGAGGGCTGTAGCGTCGCCGGCGTCGAGGTGGGCGGCGGTGGCGCTCGGGTACACGCGGGCAGCGGTGCTACGGGGCACGGGCGAGCTAGCAAAAGGAATAGGTGGCCTCCTGGAAGCACCAGTAGCTCATTGCCATGCCCAGCATCGATGGGCGCAGGCTGCGGTGGCGGCGCACGGCAAGGCAGGCGGCAGCGAGCTTCGGCCGCGGTGGCTAGCGGGGTTAGAGGAAGAAATCGAGTGGGAGGAGAGAGGGGTTGGGAGCAGAAGCTCATGGCGATCATGTAGGGAAGGTCAGCGAGCTTGGGGAGGGGCCAGAGCAAGCGGGGTGGCGATGGCGATCTCGGCGGACCGAGGTTGAAGACGAGCTCGAGGGCGACACTGCAGGGCTTCCGGCGGGGCATGGCTCGGTGGGGAGGAAGAGGGGGTCGAGGCAAAGCATCTGATCGCATCAGCGAGGCGAGGCAGTGGCTCTGGGCGCGGTGGTGCTCGCCGTCGGCGGCGGGCGCATTCGGTGAGGTGGGGAACAATGAGGAAGAGAGCAGGGGAGAGTGAGAGAGGTCGGGCAGATCGGGACGGCATCGGGCATTCATCCACGCATCCAGGGACTCGGTGGCAAGAAGGAGGTGGCGTGCGGTGGCTGCGCGCGCGTCGGGCACGCACTGTGCATCCGACTGGCGGGAGGAAGAAGACCTCCCTGCCCCTGGTGGGCTGGGCCGGCCAGACGGGCTGCCAGGTGGGTTGCGCTAGGTAACTTCTCCCTCTGTCTTTTATTCATTTGTTTCTATTTTCTATTTATTTTCCTCTATTTTGAGCTTAGGAAAAATACCAAGGCATTTCCTAAAATCCTGAAAATATTCATGGACACTTGCTGAATTATTTCAGTGGCCCAAAAATAGTTCCAACATTATTTGAGCATTTAAATTATTTATAGTGTTTAAATTCCCAAAGCCAAATAGCTTAAGATTTAATTCAAAAATCCAGGAATAGCCTATAAATATGTTCATCATTTTTGGAAGAGGTTTTCACCTTTGACAGAAATCATGAACATTTCCAAAGGGCATTCTGGGTTATTGAAAATATTTTTATTGAACCTAGTTAAATTTCTTTTGGTGCTAGGGTTTACCAATCCCCATTTCAAATTTCTTGAATTTAAACATGATGACATGAATGCCTTCATGCAACTAGTTACAAGCAGATCTAGGGTCGTGACATAAAAGGGCAAGGAAAGATAGAAGTCGGCAAAGCAAAGCATAAAGCTGTGATAGAATATTTACATGGATAAAAGCCTTCTGGCCGGCATTCAAACAAAGTTTTGATATACACCCCGCGGGTGGAATTGTGCAAATTTAACAAAAGTGTTCAGAGTAGCAAGCAGAAAGCAGATAAAATCCTAAGGAGCAGCAGAAGACTCTGGCTGGGCGGTGTCGGTTGGCGCAGCAGAAGGCTCCGGCTGGGCGATGCCGGTTAGCGCAGCAAAAGGCTCCAGCTGGATGCTGGGGTCGGCTGCACTGCCTGACGCGGCAGGTGGCTCCGTCTGGGCAGAAGAATCGCCAGTAGCAGTCGGGGTGGTGGAGGGCTGGAGGACGGAGTCGGTGGCATCCGTCGGAGGAAAAGGGTGGCTGGTCGGTCCCCGCCTGGCCGTCTCCAGTAGCAGCCGACACCTTGGTGCGTGGCTCGTTGCTTGAGGCCCGGTCAGGTTGGGGCTGACCGTCCGCCCCGACCTCCAACAGGTCGACGTCACTCTCCTCATCCTCCTCCTCCTCCTCCTCTTCCTCCTCCCCGTCTTCCCCTTCATCGCTGGAGTCGATGACTGAGGGAGTCCTGGATTAGGGGGTATCCGGATAGCCGGACTATATACAACATCCGAACTATTGAAGCGTGAAGATACAAGACTCAAGACTTCGTCCCATGTCCGGATGGAACTTTCCTTGGTGTGGAAGGCAAGCTAGGCGATCTGGATATTGTATTTCCTTCCTTGTGACTGACTCTATGTAAACCCTAGCCCTCTCCGGTGCCTATATAAACCGGAGAGGTTGGTCCTTAGAAGGCCGATCACAATTACAATCATACCATCATAGGCTAGCTTCTAGGGTTTAGCCTCTATGATCTCGTGGTAGATCTACTCTTGTACTACTCATATCTTCAATATTAATCAAGCAGGAAGTAGGGTTTTACCTCCATCGAGAGGGCCCGAACCTGGGTAAACATCTGTGTCCCTTGCTTCCTATTACCATCAGCCTAGACGCACATATCGGGACCACCTACCCGAGATCCGCCGGTTTTGACACCGACATTGGTGCTTTCATTGAGAGTTCCTCTGTGCCGTCGCTACAAGGCTCGATGGCTCCTTCAACCATTGTCAGTAACACGGTCCTGGGCGAGACCTTTCTCTCCGGGCAGATCTTCGTGCTCGGCGGCTCCGCTTTGCGGGCCAATTCGCTTGGCCGTCTGGAGCAGATCGATAGCTACGCCCCTGCCCACCAGATTAGGTTCGGAAACCTGAACTACATAGCGGACGTCCGTGGAGACTTGATCTTTGATGGATTTGGGCCTATGCCAGGAGCACCGGACAGCCACGACGAGCATGGCTTAGACCTGTTGTCGGACGAAACTCGAGGTATCACCCCCGCAGTACACCCGGACCTAAATCCAGAAAAGGTTGCGCTGCATAAGGACGGAGGGATGGACCCTGCCCCGCAGGTCGCACACTCATCGGCGGTGGAGCCGAATACGGGTCTTACCTTTGTGGTGACCTGTGACTCCGGACCCCTGGATTTGTATCCAGACGTTGGTTCCAGTCCGCGCACTCCTGAGCCAGCTGAGCCAGGTTGGGCTCCGGTAATGGAGTTCACCGCTGCGGATATTTTCCAGCGCTCGCCCTTTGGCGATGTGCTGGACTCACTAAAATCTCTCTCTTTGTCAGGAGACTCTTGGCCGAACTATGTCCGGCTCAAGTGGGAAGCAGGTGATGAAGGAATTCGTTGCCCACCCACCACCCACTTAATTGCCACGGTCGATGATTTAACCGGCGTACTGGACTTCACATCTAAAGACATCGACGGTATGGGCGATGATGCAGGAGAAGAACATGAACCACCGCTCACTCGGCGGTGGACAACCACCTCTTCCTATGATGTATATAGGGCGGACACCCTAACGAAACTAACAGCGATGAGGTAGCAGAGGATAATCCCTCAGGGAAAAAAGCAAAGCGTGGGCGTCGTCGGCGCCGCTCCAAGCACAAACACAGGGCACAACCGGCCACCCCAACCTAAGAAGGAGAGCCCAAGGCACATGCCCCGACGTCAACATACCTCTACGGTCCAAAACAATTAGAAGGACACAAGAAGAAGCGTCCTCAAGCCTCGGCGCAATGGTCATAAGCGTCAAGTCAGGAAAATAGGTGCTAATTCCAGCAACTCCCAGTCCGGTCAGCGGACAAAGTACAGCTCAGACCTACCCGGCCCGAGCCACACACTCGATCAACCATGTGAAATTCATGGTACTCCTAGAAGGACGGCAAAGCATACCAATAGAGAATGTCGGATCCTCAAAACAAAGCGGCTGGTCGTGTGCCGGAAACAATGAAGGGAGGCGTCTGGTCAGGACACCCCCCCATAGCATAAAAGTACGACCGATCTCCCCCGACCGCATTTACCACAACAATTCAATTGCAGTACTTTCAGACATAGCAAACCGGGGGCTCCATTACACATAAAGCCCCCGCAGGTGTGAAGCCACAAACAACGTCTTCTAAAAGGTGCTAGGGGCAGAGGCCAAAATTTACTGGCCCACCACTCTAATGGTTGTCTTCGGATCACCAAAAAATGCTACGCCAAAGAATAAATCTTCGGCACCTTCCTGCCATGCGGTAATTTACCGTATGCTAACGGGATGAACCACGTCGATTAGATTTCGCGTGGTAAATCACCCAGGCCAACACCGTGTGATGCAATCACACTTATGGGCAAGGCCGAACCCCGCTGTCAGAGCGGAAATTATACAGCTGCCGGAGTAGCGAGTCGCGCATGCCTATCAAAATTTTGATATGGCAGCCAACTATCCAGACACCAACTGAGGAGTCCGCGCTATTTCATGGTATAACGGCTGGGTTTACTAGGGCCCGATCAGGAACCCTTAGACTAACTAAGAGAGGACGTTCAGCCGCCTCCAAGCATTTGCCTTTACAAACTAACTTTGACGCAGAACAAGATTGGTGGCGTGGAATCAGCCCGGACACACAATGGTGGGAACATGCAGTCAGAAGGCAATTCGGATTCACTCTTGATCCACTAACAACCCCCTCCAGTCCGGCCATCACAGGTTCCACCAAAAAACACCTCTTTTCATAATCATACATCGTACCCATATGCATAAACATATCATCTTACTACAATGCGCAGACCTAAAAAAACACTTACTAGCTGTCGCTTTTCATCGACACCTCGTGTTACGCCCGATTATGCCATGGGCTTCATAATACGGCAATAAAGTCCGACCACCTTCTCGGTCGCTCGGCACCCCGAACTTATAGCACTATATGCATCAGCTCCGAATCATGTCTTGGGTCATTGGTTGGGTTTGCCCGGCTCCCTTGTTTTGGTACCTTACGTTCCGTTATATAGGCTAAGGTAGCGTAGGGAGAACTACTGCGATTGTGTCCCGGATCTGCCGGATGAGCACCTCAGTAGAGAAAGCGGAAAACCGAGTGTCATGATATAGCGAGAGCTAGTCAGCTGTTCGAGTGGTTGTAAAATCCTTAAAAATTTATTCCGCAAAACGCCATTATAAATGCAGAGTGTGACGGATCAGTCTTCTGATCAGGCGCCAATAGAACCCCTAGTTCGGCCTTCCGAACACTAGGGGCTGCACCGACCATACTCGAATTCCTATGGCTAAGTGAGATTAATAAAGCCCTATAGTCTGATTGCCTGGTTCGCGGTGAGAAGCACTTCCTTAAAAGGACCCAACTATGGGATAAAGAGTGTTCAGATATATCCCGAACACCCCGTATTCTTTTTACGTGGGGCAGAAGCCGATGACTGGCCAACTTTTAAGATTTACATACAATAAACAGCCACACAGGAAGGACATATGTTCACACAAAACAGGCACTATATAATGAAAATGCCATTATTCCATATTACAAAAAGTGGCAGGAATGCCCTCAGGGAAATATAATGTCTTTCGCACACTTATCCGCCGCAAGGCGAGATCCCTTCAATACACCTTCATAGTACAGTTCGGGCTTGCGGTGCTCCTTACCCTCTTTTGGCCCCTCAGTCATCAGCTTCTCTGCGTCAAGCTTCCCCCAATGCACTTTTGCACGGTCAAATGCCATACGCGCACCCTCTATGCAGACCGATCGCTTAACAGCATCAAGGCGAGGACAGGCGCCCACAATCCGCTTCACGAGCCCGAAGTAACTGCTCGGAATTGGCTCCGCCGGCCACAGCCGGACAATCAAGTCCTTCATGGCTAGTTCGGCCGCCTGGTGTAGTTCGACCAGCTGCTTTAGCTGATCGATAAAGGCACCGGATAGTTTAGTGCCAAATACTGCGACCAGAAATCCCTCTCCGCAGACTTCTACTCCTCGGTTCGGTAGAATTGGGCGGCATCTGATATGCTGCGAGGAAGATCTGCAAACGCCCCTAGAAAAATAAGAATTCAGCTTGCTGCTTAGAATTTTTCCCATTGTAATGAACAAATGGCTAAGAATACAGAAGGTCTTACCAGCTGCAACTTTCCGGGCCTCTTGAATGTCCTGTACAGCACCTCGGGATTCTTCTCGAGCATCTTCGGCGGCTTGGAGAGCCTGGGCGAGTTCGGATTATTTCCCTATTAGACTCTGCTCCGAGCACTCGCTTTTCTTCACAGCCTCCTAGAGCCCCCGCTCAGTTGTGATAACCCTGGCCTCGTGTTTTTCACGAAGTGCCTGTTCGGCGGCAGCCTTCTCGTTGGCGTCAGCCACAGCCTTCTTCGGTGCCTCATGTTTGGCACTCGCTCCTAGGGCGCACAACAAAAATACTTTTCAATAAGCACAATTACTTATTCGTGCCTAATGCCAGACAACGTTTCAACATACCTTGCTTACCCTCTAATTGCTTCCTCACGCGGCCAAGCTCCTCCTCGGCCCGTCCCAGGCTCCGCTTCAGTTCAAACACTTCCGCATTATGAGCGGCCGTCTTCTCCGCAGACGCCTGTTTTTCACACAAAGAGGTACACGTCATTAACAAAAGTTCCTACGATAATAGAGGATTTGATCCCCTGCCCGGCTCTCTCCCTTTAGCCGGACAGTGTATCAGGGGCTACTACTCATATTATGGTGATTCCCCAAAGGTTTCTTAGGAAACATACCTCAAAGGCCTTTATAAGGCCAAGGCAGGACTCGTTCAGCCCGCACTGGGCGGACTGAATCTTTTCAACAACCGCACCCATAAGGGTCCGATGTTCATCGACGATAGACGTGTTCTTTAACATCATCGACAGACTGCCTGGCAACTCTGCTTGAACGGAGGTTGCCGGCGGAGTAGGCAAGCCTTCCACCATTGAAGGTGGCTGCTCGCTCGATCCGGGAGCCTTAGAGGTCTCCTGGACCTTGTCCGGCTGTGGGCCGAACCCTAGATTGCCCCGCTGTCGGCACACTCAGGGGCCATCGCTCCCGTGTGTCCAGCTCCAGTGATATGCCCCCTGGTCCGGACCCCGTTTAGACGACACCTCGGTGTTGCGCCGGGACCTGGGGAAGGGGCCTCTGGAGGCGTCTTGCTCGCCAAGGCGTCCGAGCTCAGCGAATCCTCTGATGAGGATTGTCCGGCGCGAGACCTTGCCGAACTGTGCAAAATACAGCAACAGTTAAAACTACTATACCCAAAAATAACCCTGGACGCACATGCGTGTTAGGATTTCATATACTTATGACTTCTCCAGGGGCTGGGCCCTAGGATCCCACTCCGGTCTGCTATCAGCAGCCGTGGCGGATGCCTCTGGGAGGGAACCTTTCCTCCTCTGGGGCGATTCGTCCTCCAGGGACGAGGAAGCTGCACGCTTCTTCCCACCTTCAGAGTGGGGCTCGTCCTCCTCTGCTTCTTCCTCTTTGTCTTTCGAAGAAGGAGCGTTGCTTGAGTCTTCGGATTTTGCGTCCGAAGCCTCGCGGCGATGCAGGCCACTCTGGGTCTTCTTGACCTTCTTGGAGGCCTCCTTCTTTGGCGCCTCGTAAGGCGCGGGGACCAGCATCTTCTTCAGAAGAGGTCCGGCCGGTTCCTCCGGCAGCGAGGCCGGACAATGTATCCGTTCCACCTTCTTTATCCACCCCTGAGGTCATGATGAAACACGATTAAGATGTCTCCCTCACGACATGCCAATGGAAGCATGAATGGACAGAGAGTGGCTGTAACTTACCGAGCTTGTAGAATGGGATAATTGATACCCACGGTCCTCGGCGGAGTTCGGCCACGATTTGCCGGACTTGAAGAGCACCTTCCAGATATCCTTGTGGGAGGAATCATAGAGTTCCTGAAGGGTTTGGTGCTCGGCTGGGTCGAACTCCCACAGAGTGCAGGCTCGGCGCTGACAAGGGTGAACCAGGCGGACTAGCATCACCTAGACTACGTCGACGAGTTTGACGTCCCTATCAACCACACTCTGAACACGCGTCTGGAGAAGTGACAACTCATCGGACGAAGACCAGTTCGGGCCCTTCTTCGGCCAGGACGTAAGCCGCAGTGGAGCTCCAGATCTGAACTCAGGAACCGCAGCCCACTTTTTGCCGTGTGGCTTGGTGATATAAAACCACTGCTGCTGCCACTCCTTGACGGAGTCGTTAAAGGCGCCCTTCGGCCAAACGGCCTTGGGCATCTTGCTCACCATGGCGCCTTTACCCACCGTATAAGAACTATGATGACTACATACACTGCGTACAATTATCGTAGGGTTCCCAATGTCAAGTCTTCGTAAATTTCTTCACACTTAGATGGTAAGTCTTCATTGATTGAAGAAATACGTTACTTTGTGTGTTGTGCATCAAAGTCATCAAAAATGCATAAGAGTTAGGATGTGTGTCCACTTAAGAGGACATTCAAAGATTCTAGAATGTTTAGCTCACACCACAACATGCAAAATCTCTTCTCATTCAAGGGCTTAGTGAAGAATCTACAAGTCGATCTTGAGTCTTCATGTGGTCGACGATGATGTCTCCCTTCATCACATGATCACAAAGAAAATGGTGATGAATCTGAATATGCTTCGCCCTTGAGTGTTGCACGAGGCTGTGGGTGATCTTGATAGCACTCTCATTGTCAGAGTAGAGAGGGACTTTCTTCATGTTGACGCCATAGTCCTTGAGGGTTTGCTTCATCCATAGCAGCTCAGAGCAGCAGGCACCGGTGGCAATGTACTCAGCCTCGGTTGTGGAAAGTGCAATGTTGCTCTGCTTCTTTCAGGACCAACATACAAGAGATCATTCGAGGAAATGGCATCTTCCTAATGTAGACTTGCGATCAACACGATCTCTAGTGTAATCAGAATCATAAAATCCAGCTAGATTAAAAGATGAGCCCTTGGGATACCATAATCGAAGCATTGGTGAGTGAGCTAAATATCAAAGAATTCACTTCACAGCCTGATGGTGTGACTCCTTCGGTGTCGCTTGAAATCGGGCACACATGCAAACACGAAGCATAATATCTGGCCTAGATGCGATCTTTTGTGTGCGCGTTTTGCGCTGCTTCTTTGTTTCAAGACCATGGATGTTTTCATCCAGTGTATATTACCCCACGTACAAATCCTCAGGTATGTCGAAAGCAGTGTGTTCCTCTTTTCTCTTGCCTCCCTTCTGAGGCCTCATTCCTTCAACCATTTTATTCAGCTGAGGGTTCAAAGAGATTTTTAATATAAAACCAGTTGAGGAAATTAACCCTTATCGTCATGAAGAATTTCATCAAGTGTTCTTGACTTAGGTTCTAGAGTTGTATAGATTGAGGCAATTTGCACAATTGAGGAATCTAATTGTTAAGCATAACTTTGATGAAATACACAAGACCGGCCAAAAGGAAGTGCTGAATAATTGAAAGAGTGAAAAAAACAACACTTGAAATTTTTTGTGTAAAGTGAAGATCAAAGTGGGGCAGTAAATAAGCATTTAATTACCCCGGTGGTGAAATCGATGAACTATACGACGAAACGATGGAAATCATCAGTTCAGATCTTTCATGCCATAACTTGGCGACGAAGGACAGTTATGGCTACGGCAGAGGTGAATAAATCCGTGTCTAGCGTGAGTACGACAACAAAGAAGTCGAGGCAGTGAAGCTCTTCTTCTCCGGCAGCGATGAAGTCCAGCGGCAGCGCTAGGGTTTGAGGTCTAAGTGCGAAGGGAGCAGAGAGGCGAAGTAAAATAGTGTTGACAGGGTCATGGCTATTTAAAGCCGTAGTGAAAATTGAGGTGTCTGGAAATTTTGGAGATAAGCCCCTGACTATTCGCATCTCATGCTATTTTGCAAAAAAAACTCCCTCATGTTACTGTTAATCAACCCGCAGTCCACTTTTAAATCAGTTTTTGTTTTTCCAGAAAACCCCCTGATATTTCTGGAAATCAACCCATAGGCCAGGTCTAAGTCAAATTTTCGCTTTTGCAGGAAACTCCCTGGTATTTGGGTTAATCAACCCGTAGTACATATCAAATGCTTTTAGAAAAATATCCATATCCATATGTTTTAAATTCCAACTCTAAATTTAACATGTTATATATGAAATTTGATTAGAAGAATATGTAGAATCTAAATATGATGTTATTTTACCCGTTAACCATTTTAAAATGCTATTTAGGGTGCAACATTAATCAATAGCGCATGATCCATCTTTTCTTGTGACTATTATGATCCATCTTTTTTCATACTGGTGCCGATACGAATTGAAAATGAATACCCCAGCAAAGTGGCATGGGAGACAAAAAACAGTACAATAATGATGCATTCACGCCTCATCAAAATCTCACAAAAAAGCATATTTTATCATGCTGAGGGAGACGTCTTAGAATTGACAACATTCAAACATTTTTTGATTGTTTGAACATTGAGGCCACCGTCAGCGAGAGTGGAAAGGAGGATAAGTGGCAATACAGATGGGATGCCATTTGTTGAAATAAAGGATGTAAACCTATTAGAATCCGGAGTCTTGGTTATTGGGTTAGGGGATTGTGGTATTTTTTTCATCCATCACAACGCATAGGATCTTTTGCTAGTATATATATAAACATAAACATGTTGGGAAACGTAGCATGAATTTCAAAAAAAATCCTACGCTCACGCAACATCTATCTACGAGATGCTTACCAATGATAGGGGGAGAGTGTGTCTACGTACCCTTGTAGACCGAAAGCAGAAGCGTTTGACAACGCGGTTGATGTAGTCGAACTTCTTCTCCTTCCGACCGATCAAGCACCGAACGTATGGCACCTCCGAGTTATGCACACGTTCAACTTGATGACGTCCCTCGAACTCTTCATCCAGCAAAGTGTCGAGTTCCATCAGCACGACGGCATGGTGACGGTGATGGTTAAGTGATCCACACAGGGCTTCGCCTAAGCACTACGAAGATATGACCGAGGGTGTAATCTGTGTAGGGAGGCACCGCACACGGCTAACAAATATTGTTGTGTGTTCTAGTGGTTCCCCCCCCCACATATATAGGTTGGAAGGGAGGATAGGCAGCCAAGGGGGAATCCTACTTGGGTGCCTCCCCAATTCAGCCTCCCCCCTTCCATAACTTCCAGAGGGGAAGGAAGGAGGAGGGAGGACGGGAGGAAGGGGGAGGCCGAATCTCTCCCCTTCCTTCTCTCTTACCCTCTTTCCTTCTCCTCCTGGGCGCACCAGCCCCTTAGGAGCTGGCATGTCCCCCTCTTGGCCCATTAGGCCCATATAGTTGCCAGGGGGTGCCCGGAACCCCTTTCGGTGACCCGATATGTACCCGATACCCCTAGAACACTTCCGGTATCCGAATATCATTGTCCTACATGTGAATCTCTACCTCTCCACCATTTTGAGACTCCTCGTCATGTCCATGATCTCATCCGGGACTCCGAACAACATTCAGTCACCAAATCACATAAATCATATAATACAAGATCGTCATCGAACATTAAGCGTGCGGACCCTACGGGTTCAAGAACTATGTCGACATGACCGGGACACTTCTCTTGTCAATAACCAACAGCAGAACCTAGATGCTCGTATTGGTTCCCACATATTCTACAAAGATCTTTATCGGTCGTACCATAATGACAACATATGTTATTCCCTTTGTCATCGGTATGTTACTTGCCCGAGAATCGATCATCGGTATCTTCATACCTAATTAAATCTCGTTACCAGCAATTCTCTTTACTCGTTCCATAATACATCATCCCGCAACTAACTCATTAGTCTCATTGCTTGCAAGGCTTATTATGATGTGCATTACCAAGAGGGCCTAGAGATACCTCTCCGATACTCAGAGTGACAAATCCTAATCTCGATCTATGCCAACCCTACAAACACCTTTGGAGATACCTGTAGAGCATCTTTATAATCACCCAGTTATGTTGTGACGTTTGATAGCACACAAGGTATTCCTCTGGTATCCGGGAGTCACATAATCTCATAGTCAAAGGAATATGTATATGACATGGAGAAATCAATAGCAATAAAACTTAACGATCAATATGCTAAGCTAACGGATGGGTCTTGTCCATGACATCCTTCTCCTATTATGTGATTCTGTTCATCAAATGACAACTCTTTGTCCATGGCTAGGAAACTTAACCATCTTTGATTAATGAGCTAGTCAAGTAGAGGCATACTAGTGACACTCTATTTGTCTATGTATTCACACATGTACTAAGTTTTCGGTTAATACAATTCTAGCATGAATAATAAACATTTATCATGATATAAGAAAATATAAATAACAACTTTATTATTGCCTCTAGGGCATATTTCCTTTAGTCTCCCACTTGCACTAGAGTCAATAATCTAGATTACATTGTAATGATTCTAACACCCATGGAGTCTTGGTGCTGATCATGTTTTGCTCGTGGAAAAGGCTTAGTCAATGGATCTGCCACATTCAGATCCAAAATTATTTTGCAAATCTCTATTTCTCCCTCCTTGACTTGATCACAGATGGAGTTGAAGCATCTCTTGATGTGTTTGGTTCTTTTGTGAAATCTGGATTCCTTCGCCAAGGCAATTGCTCCAGTATTGTCACAGAACATTTTCATTGGACCCGATACACTAGGTATTACACCTAGATCGGATATGAAGTCCTTCATCCAGACTCCTTCATTCGCTGCTTCCGAAGCAGCCATGTAGTCCGCTTCACACGTAGATCCTGCCACGATGCTCTGCTTGGAACTGCACCAACTGACAGCTCCATTATTCAATATAAATACGTATCCAGTTTGTGACGTAGAGTCATCCGGATTAGTGTCAAAGATAGCATCAACGTAACCATTTAGGATGAGTGCTTTATCACCTCCATAAACGAGAAACATATCATTAGTCCTTTTTAGGTATTTCAGGATGTTCTTGACCGGTGTCCAATGAGCCGCTCCTGGATTACTTTGGTACCTCCCTACTAGACTTATAGCAAGGTACACATCAGGTCTGGTACACAACATTGCATACATGATAGAACCTATGGATGAGGCATAGGGAATGACTTTCATTTTCTCTATATCTTCTGAAGTGGTCGGGCATTGAGTCCGCCTCAACTTCACACCTTGTAACACAGGCAAGAACCCTTTCTTTGACTGATCCATTTCGAGCTTTTTCAAATTTTTATCAAGGTATGTGCTTTGTGAAAGTCCAATTAAGCGTCTTCATCTATCTCTATAGATCTTGATGTCCAATATATAAGTAGCTTCACTGAGGTCTTTCATTGAAAAACTTTTATTCAAGTATCCTTTTATGCTATCCAGAAATTCTATATCATTTCCAATCAACAATATGTCATCCACACATAATATTAGCAATGCTACAGAGCTCCCACTCACTTTCTTGTAAATACAGGCTTCTCCAAAAGTCTGTATAAAACCATGTGCTTTGATCACCTCATCAAAGCGTATATTCCAACTCCGAGATGCTTGCACCAGTCCATAAATGCATCGCTGGAGATTGCACACTTTGTTAGCACCTTTAGGATCGACAAAACCTTCTAGTTGCATCATATACAACTCTTCTTTAAGAAATCCATTAATGAATGCAGTTTTGACGTCCATTTGCCAGATTTCATAATCATAAAATGTGGCAATTGCTAACATGATTCGGACAGAGGAAAGCATCATTACGGGTGAGAAAGTCTCATCGTAGTCAACTCCTTGAACTTGTCGAAAACCATTCGCAACAAGTCGAGCTTTCTAGACAGTAACATTACCATCAGTGCCAGTCTTCTTCTTGAAGATCCATTTATTCCCTATGGTTTGCCGATCATCGGGCAAGTCAACCAAAGTCCATACTTTGTTCTCATACATGGATCCTATCTCAGATTTCATGGCCTCAAGCCATTTTGCGGAATCTGGGCTCATCATTGCTTCCCCATAGTTCGTAGGTTCGTGATGGTCTAGTAACATGACCTCCAGAATAGGATTACTATACCACTCTGGTGCAGAACATGCTCTGGTTGACCTACGAGGTTCAGTAGTAACTTGATCTGAAGTTTCATGATGATTATCATTAGTTTCCTCTCTAGTTGGTATAGGAATCACGGGAACAGTTTTCTGTGATGAGCTACTTTCCAATTTGAGAGAAGGTACAGTTACCTCATCAAGTTCTACTTTCCTCCCACTCACTTCTTTTGAGAGAAACTCCTTCTCTAGAAAGGATCCATTGTTAGCAACAAAGATCTTGCCTTCGGATCTGTGATAGAAGGTGTACCCAACAATTTCTTTTGGGTATCCTATGAAGACGCACTTCTCCGATTTTGGTTCGAGCTTATCAGGCTGAAGCTTTTTCACATAACCATCGCAACCCCAAACTTTAAGAAATGACAACTTAGGTTTCTTGCCAAACCATAGTTCATACCGTGTCATCTCAATGGATTTAGACGGTGCCCTATTTAACGTGAATGCAGTTGTCTCTAATGCATAACCCCAAAACGATAGTGGTAAATCGGTAAGAGACATCATAGATTGCACCATATCTAATAAAGTATGGATACGATGTTTGGACACACCATTACACTGTGGTGTTCCAGGTGGCGTGAGTTGTGAAACTATTCCACATTGTTTTAAATGAAGGCCAAACTCGTAACTCAAATATTCGCCTCCGTGATTATATTGTAGAAACTTTATTTTCTTATTACAATGATTCTCCACTTTACTCTGAAATTCTTTGAAATTTTCAAATGTTTCAGACTTGTTTTTCATCAAGTAGATATACCCATATCTGCTCAAATCATCTGTGAGGTTAGAAAATAACGATACTCGCCGCGAGCCTCAACACTCATCTGATTGCATACATCGGTATGTATTACTTCCAATAAGTCAGTGGCTCACTCCACTGTTCCGGAGAATGGAGTTTTAATCATCTTGCCCATGAGGCATGGTTCGCAAGGATCAAATGATTCATAATCAAGTGATTCCAAAAGTCCATCCGCATGGAGTTTCTTCATGCGCTTTACGCCAATATGACCTAAACGGCAGTGCCACAAATATGGTGCACTATCATTATCAACTTTGCATCTTTTGGCATCAATTTTATGAATATGTGTATCACTACGATCGAGATTCAACAAAAATAGACACTTGATGCTCCTTCTTGATTTCTACCTCCGTAGCTTTGAGCATGACGAAGAGCTCGGGAATTGTCTTATCCATCCCTTGCATATTATAGTTCATCACGAAGCCTTTGTAGCTTGGTGGCAGTGATTGAAGAACTCTGTCAATAACACTATCATCTGGAAGATTAACTCCCAGCTGGTTCAAGTGGTTATGATATCCAGACATTCTGAGTATGTGTTCACTGACAGAACTGTTCTCCTCCATCTTGCAGCTATAGAACTTGTTGGAGACTTCATATCTCTCAACTCAGGCATTTGCTTGAAATGTTAACTTCAACTCCTGGAACATCTCACATGGTCCATGATGTTCAAAACGTCTTTGAAGTCCCAGTTCTAAGCCATAAAGCATGGCACACTAAACTATCGAGTAGTCATTAGATCGAGCTTGCCAGACGTTCATAACATCAACATCTGCTCCTGCAGCAGGGCTTTCGCCTAGCGGTGCATCAAGGACATAATTCTTCTGTGCAGTAATGAGGATAATCCTCAAGTTACGGACCCAGTCCGTATAGTTGCTACCATCATCTTTCAACTTAGCTTTCTCTAGTAATGCATTAAAATTCAAGGGAACGGTAGCACGGGACATTGATCTACAACATAGATATGCAAAAACTATCAGGACTAAGTTCATGACAAATTAAGCTCAATTAATCATATTACTTAAGAACTCCCACCTAGATAGGCATCCCTCGAGTCATCTAAATGATTACGTGATCCAAATAAACTAAACCATGTCTGATCATCACGTGAGATGGAGTAGTTATCAATGGCGAACATCTCTATGTTGATCATATCTACTATATGATTCACGTTCGACCTTTCGGTCTCTAGTGTTCTGAGGCCATGTCTGTACATGCTAAGCTCGTCAAGTTTAACCCGAGTAATCCGCATGTGCTAAACTGTCTTGCACCCGTTGTTTGTGAACGTATAGCTTATCACACCCGATCATCACATGGTGTCTCAGCACGATGAACTGTCGCAATAGTGCATACTCAGGGAGAACACTTATACCTTGAAATTTTAGTAAGGGATCATCTTATAATGCTACCGCTGTACTAAGAAAAATAAGATGCATAAAAGATAAACATCACATGCGATCAAAATATGTGACATGATATGGCCATCATCATCTTGTGCCTTTGATCTCCATCTCCAAAGCACCGTCATGATCTCCATCGTCACTGTCTTGACACCTTGATCTCCATAGTAGCGTCGTGGTCGTCTCGCCAACTATTGCTTCTACAACTATCACTAACGCATAGTGATAAAGTAAAGCAATTACATGGCTTTTGCATTTCATACAATAAAGCGACAACCATAAGGCTCCTGCCAGTTGCCGATAACTTTTACGAAACATCATCACCTCATACAATATCGTATATCACATCATCTTGACCATATCACATCACAACATGCCCTGCAAAAACAAGTCAGACATCCTCTACTTTGTTGTTGCAAGTTTTACGTGGATGCTACGGGCTTCTAGTAAGAATCGTCCTTATCTACGCATCAAAACCACAATGGTGATTTATCAAGTTTGTTGTTTTAACCTTCAATAAGGACCGGCTGCAGTCAAATTCGATTCAACTAAAGTTGGAGAAACAGACACCCGCCAGCCACCTTTAGGCAAAACTAGTTGCATGTCTATCGGTGGAACCGGTCTCATGAACGTGGTCATGTAAGGTTGGTCCGGGCCGCTTCATCCAACAATACCGCCGAATCAAAATAAGGCATTGGTGGTAAGAAGTATGAATATCACCACCCACAACTCTTTTTGTTCTACTCGTGCATATCATCTACGCATAGACCCGACTCACATGCCACTGTTGGGAAACGTAGCATGCAATTTCAAAAAATATCCTACGCTCACGCAAGATCTATCTTGGATATGCTTAGCAATGAAAGGCGGGGAGTGTGTTTACGTACCCTCATAGACCAAAAGCAGAAGCGTTTGACGCGGTTGATGTAGTTGAACTTCTTCTCGTTCCGACCGATTAAGCATCGAACGTACAACACCTCTGAATTCAGCACATGTTGAGCTCGATGACATCCCTCAAACTCTTGATCCGGAAAAGTGTCAAGGGAGAGTTCCATCAGCACGATGGTGCGGTGACAGTGATGGGGAAGTGATCCACACAGGGCTTCGCCTAAGCACTACAGAGATATGACCGAGGGTGTAATCTGTGGAGGGAGGCGCCACACAGGCTAACAGATGTTGTGTGTTCTAGCGGTGCCCCCCCCACATATATATCGGTTGGAGGGGAGGAGAGGCAGCCAAGGGGGTGCCACAAGTATGAGGAATCCTACTTGGGCGCCTCCCCAATTCGGCCTCCCCCCTTCCATAACTTCCGAAGGGGAAATGAAGGAGGAGGGAGGAGGGAAGGAAGGGGGAGGCCGAATCCCTCCCCTTCCTTTTCTCTTCCCCTCTTTCCTTCTCCTCCTATTTCGTCCTATATGGGGGCGCACCAGCCCCTTAGGGGCTGGTTCGTCCCCCCTCTTAGCCCATTAGGCCCATATAGTTGCCGGTGGGATGCCCGGAACCCCTTCTGATGACCTGATATGTACCCGGTACCCCCAGAACACTTCCGGTGTCCGAACATAATCCTCCTATATATGAATCTTTACCTCTTGACCATTTCGAGACGCCTCGTCATGTCCGTGATCTCATACGGGACTCCAAACAACATTCAGTCACCAAATTACACAACTCATATAATGCAAAATCGTCATCGGACGTTAAGAGTGCGGACCCTACAGGTTTGAGAACTGTGTAGAGATGACCGAGACACTTCTCTGGTCAATAACCAATAGTGAAACCTGGATGCTCATATTGGTTTCCACAAATTATACAAAGATCTTTATTGGTCGTACCGCAATGACAACATACATTATTCCCTTTGTCATCGGTATGTTACTTGTCCGAGATTCGATCGTCGGTATCTTCATACCTAGTTCAATCTCGTTACCGGCAAGTCTCTTTACTCGTTTCGTAATACATCATCCCGCAACTAACTCATCAGTCACATTGTTTGCAAGGCTTATTATGATGCCCATTACTGGGAGGGCCCAGAGATACCTCTCCGATACTTAGAGTGACAAATCCTAATCTCGATCTATGCCAACCCAACAAACACCATCGGAGATACCTCTAGAGCATCTTTATAATAACCTAGTTACATTGTGACGTTTCATAGTACACAAGGTATTCCTCCGATATCCGGGAGTTGCATAATCTCATAGTCAAAGGAATATGTATATGACATGAAGAAAGCAATGGCAATAAAACTTAACGATCATTATGCTAAGCTAACAGATAGGTCTTGTCCATCACATCATTCTCCTAATGATGTGATCCCGTTCATCAAATGACAAGACATGTCCATGGTTAGGAAACTTAACCATCTTTGATTAATGAGCTAGTCTAGTAGAGGCTTACTAGGGACACAATGTTTTGTCTATGTATCCACACATGTATCAGGTTTCCAGTTAATACAATTCTAGCATGAATAACAAACATTTATCATGATATAAAAATATAAAATAACAACTTTATTATTGCCTCTAGGGCTATTTCCTTCAAAACATTATTCTGATCACGAGATCAGAATATTATTCTGATCACAACCTAAACTTCCTGAGTTACACAACCTGAACTTCCGTCTCTAGGAAATGTTGGGGATATAAATACTAGGTATGACCTGCCCAGGAGGGGCCAGGTCATGCCATTGGCGACTTAAAGATGAAGAGGCCCAATAAGGTCCAAGAAGATATGAAGATGGCGGTTCATAGAGCAAGCCTATTGAAGGCCCAAGACCCAGAGGTGACTCAATGACTGGAGGTGTGAACCACCAGGCGATGACTTGTTCTGTAAGGCAAGCTTAGTTAGAAACCAAGCCGTTCACGTTTGTGTGAGCCCGCTAGGACTCTATAAGCCGCCGGGCATTATGATGATTATATAAAGGGGTGACCCGATGGCGGGTTAACTCAAGAAAAAATCAATTGAGAACTAGGTCAAGCAATACAACGAAAAGCAGGAGTAGGCTTTTACCTCATTGAGAGGGGCCGAACCTGGGTAAACCCTCATGTCACTTGTTTCACGTTCAACCCATTTAAGCTAACCTAGTTGCGATGGCTCCACACCTAAGTCCTTTCACTAGGGCATTTGCCGTGATAAAACCACGACAGTTGGCGCCCACCATGGGGCCAGTGCGTGGTGGTTTCGAGTTCTTGAAGTGCAGCTTCTCAGGTATCAAGGGATATGTCATGGGCCGGATGACCAAGAGTCGCCGCGGCAAAATCTACATCGACGACGCAGGTTGAGGTCCCGAGGCCGATTCAATCAAATACGGGTACCGGGTCCCCTTCGGCAGAATCCATGTCTTCATCGGCAAGATTGGGGAGTCGGAGCCTGAGCCGGACTCCTGGACCTACATCATCGAGATAGCTCAGCGAGCACGACCCGTCGAGGGTCAAACTGCCGTGAAGCATGCCTTTGTTGGTTTCGTTCACGGGGCGGATCTTGTGGAAGGATCTGTGTCCGGTGGTGAGACAACCATCTATTCTGATGATGAGTCCTCAACCGGCGAGACCGATTCAATGTATCAACTACAAGACGGCGGGCTTGGGGGCTACTTCGATGGCAACAGTATTTCGGACCCCTATGAGCCGCCAAATAGAGTCGCGATCTTCATGGCAGGCACGCAACCAGTGCAGAATTCATCAACTGCTGCAGCTATGACTTCCAGTTCAATAGCCGGGGCGAGCAACTCTGTGCGGCCGCTAGCTCAAGTCTTGTTCGAGCTCTTGGATGCTTTGGCAACCTTATTAGCTGCAGAGGTAACCCCGGCGACTCAAGCACAACATAAGGTGGACATCGCGAAACTGCGAGATGAGATAGCTCAGGCCAAGGAGCAACTCAATGCTAAAAAATGCTAGGATGGCGACAGAACGAGCCGCCCTGGACGCTGAGTCACAGTAGATTCAAGCAGAAAATTTCTGGTTAAGCTTGTATCAGAATGCATCCAACATCGTTCTGCGAAGGAGGCACCAGAGTCGTCTACCTTTGGAGTACGATGCAAGGAATCTTTTCAACACGCCTGGGGCCAGACCAAGTAACCAGCCTAAGGTAACCCGGGTTGTCGAGGTGCCCGTGACCGAGGCGACGGCTCAACCACGTGTTGCAGACCCTCCTCGTTTGAACTTAACCCTGCCTCAGCAGGTGCCATCACCGCTGGGTCCTTATTCTAACCCTCTGGATAACATGATTTTTGCGGCATCACAGCTGGCGTCTCTCCCGGTGCAAGGCGAGTCCCCCGCGGCGGTTGAGGCGCGGAAGGCCGTGGAACTTCTTCAAACCGCGGTAGCTCAACAAGCGGCGTGCCCATATAGCCGTGAGCGGTTCATTCAACCCCACACCATAGCCGAAGTTATAGCCAGCGCATTGAGTCGCCGTCAGTTTCGAGCAGTGAGCGGCACCATAACCAACCCCGTGGGCATGAACCACCACATGCTGATAACAATGCTCAGGTTTCGGTGGATCAAGCCAGGGCACATCGGGAGGCCGATCTAACGGCTCATCAGCAAGCTCAGTGTAACCCGTCGGTGTCCATAGAGGCTGGGGTGACTTCAAGGACCGTGGGTGTGCCGTGTTTAGTACCGGCTTTGCGTAATGAGCATTTGCCCAAGGATATTAAGGGCCCCCGCAAAATGCCCAATTACATAGCGGATCAACCCCCGGAGGCTTGGATCGGGAGCTATGAGTTGTCCATGGAGATGTTGGACATCAATGACGCTGTGTGCGCTAAGTATTTCACCATGATGTTGTGTGGTTCGGCTCATACCTGGTTAAAGGGACTGCCCCCCTAACTCAATCAGATCATGGGCTGAATTGAAGACGCGCTTTATTCAGAATTTCAAGGACACATGCAAGCAACCTCTGTCGATTCTTGATTTAGACACTTGTATCCAGAGCACGCCCGAGGGGCCTGGCTTTCCCTGGTGGGTTGTGCTCACCTGGAGGCCCATCTTTGCATGAAACCGACGCCAAAAATCCTATAAATAGAGAAACCATCAGAAGTAACCCTAGACCAGAAGTTCCGACGCCGCAATCCTATGTAGCCACGAAAAACCAATCTACACCCGTTCCGGCACTCTGTCGGAGGGGGAAATCATCACCGGTGGCCATCTTCATCATCCCGGCGGCCACCATGATGACGAGGGAGTAGTCCACCCTCGGAGCGGAGTGGTTGTACCAGTAGCTATGTATTTAATATATCTCTCTCTCTCTCTCGTGTTCTTGAGATGTCACGATCTTGATGTATCGTGGGCTTTGTTAATATAGTTGGATCATATGGTGTTTCTCCCTCTCTATCTTGTTGTGATGAATTGAGTTTTCCCTTTGAGATTTTGTTATGGATTGAATACTTTTATGGATTTGACAACACTTGATCTATGTCTTGCTATGAATACCCGTGGTGACAATGGGGTATCATATTGATTCACTTGATATGTGTTTTGGCACTCAACTCGCGGATTCCCGAGGTGACATTGGGGTAATCTATGCATAGCGGTTGATGCACGTTCTCGTCTTTTGTTTCTCCGGTAGAAATCTTGGGGCACTCTTTGAGGTTCTTTGTGTTGGATTGAGTATTATGAATCTCAATTTCCTTTGGTGTTATTTGAGTACCAACTCTTGATAGATCGATCGAAAAGAATAACTTGGTGTTATTTTAGTATGAACTCTTGATAGACGATCGGAAAGAATAACTTGGTGTTATTTTAGTACGAACTATTGGATAGATCAATCAGAAAGAATAGCTATAGACAATTTGTTCTTATGTTCTCCACTAGATAGGAACTTTGGAGTGATTCTTCATCGCACTTTGAGGGATGGTTGTATGACCCAATTAGATTAGCATTGTTGAGAGATTGCACAAGTGAAAATACAGACCCTATGCCTCATTTTCAAGCATTGCAATACCGTTTGTGCTCCGTTTTATCAATTGCTACCTTGCTTTTTTTTATTGTTCCTATCACAAAAATCAATATCTACTATCATTACCACGCTTTTATCACCATCTTTTCCCCGAACTAGTGTACCTATACAATTTACCATTGTATTCGGTGTGTTGGGGACACAAGAGACTTTTTATTATTTCGTTGCATGGTTGTTTGAGATAGACCACCTTCATCCTACACCTCCCACGGATTGATAAACCTTAGGTCATCCACTTGAGGGAAAATTGCTACTGTCCTACAAAACTCTACACTTGGAGGCCCAACACGAGTCTACAAGAACAAGTTGTGTAGTAGCCATCAAGCTCTTTTCTGGCGCCGTTGCCAGAGAGGTGAGTGCATGAAGGTTTATCTTTAGATCTTGCAATTGAATCTTTTAGTTTCTTGTTTTATCACTAGTTTGGTTTGTAAAAGAAAACTATAAAAAATGGAATTAAGGTTGCATCATATTATTCATCTTTACAGTTTCTTTCATGAAAATGATGGAAAGGAAAATTGAGCTCAATTCATAGAAGAAGAATTCTATAAAATGTTTGACAAAAAATCTTTGAATGATGAGCATGATTGCAATGTTGTTGGTATGAACTCTTTGAATATCCATGATGCTAATGATATGCAAAGCCAGAAGCTTGGGGATGCTATATATGTTTGATGAAGATGATATTTTTAACCCCCAAAGTTTTAATGAGAATATCCATTATGATGATTGCATGCCTCCTATTTATGATGATTATATTGATGAAAGTGGACTTGGAGAGGTCATGACTTTATTTAATGATGAATCCACTATTTTGGAGGAGGTTGCAATTGGTTATGACAACAAAGTTCCTATATATGATGATTATTGTGATGACATGTATGATATAAAGAATAATGATAACCATGAAACTTGTCAACATGATTTTAATTTTCAATCCCATGATAGTTATTTTGTTGAGTTTGCTCCCACTACTATTCATGAGAATAAATTTGCTTATGTGGAGAGTAACAAAATTTCTATGCTTATGTATCATGAAAAGAATGCTTTATGTGATAGATATGTTGTTGAATTCATTCATGATGCTATTGAAAATTACTATGAGAGAGTAACATATGCTTGTAGGTGTTGCAATAATATCAAGTTTCCTCTCTATGTGTTGAAAATTTTGAAGCTATGCTTGTTTTGCGTCCCTATGCTAGTTGACTCTTGTTCCCACAAATTGTTTGCTCACAAAATCCCTATGCATAGGTAGTGGGTTAGACTTAAATGTGCTAGTCATATGCTTCATGATGCTCTCTTTGTGTTTCAACTCTAATATTTGATGTGAGTATCATTGAAATCATCATGCCTAGCTAAAAAGGCATTAAAGAAAAGAACTCGTTGGGAGACAACCCAACACTTTTACCTACTATTTTTTTTGTGTTCACATGATTAGGATACTATAGTAATCATGTTTTATAGCTTTTGTTACAATAAAGTGCCAAGTAAAGCCTTTGGGATAGTATGGATGATTGTTGATTTGATCTTGTTGGAAAACAGAAACTATTGTGTCCAGTAAAACAATTTTCAAAAATCACAGAAGTGACCAAAGTTTCTGAATTTTTTTACACAAGATTGATATAAAATTACCTAAGTTTTCCTAATTTTTCAGAATTGTTGGAGTAGCAGAAGGATGGTTAAAGTACAGATTACTACAGATTGTTCTATTTTTGATAGATTCTGTTTTCAATGCATAGTTCGCTTGTTTTCTAGTTTTTGTGGCCTATATTGCTAAATATAAATTGTGGAAATGATAAGTTACAATAGGCATCGTGTGAGAACAATTATGAATCTTGTCTTTGACAGTACCAAAGTGAATGATTTGTCTTTATTATACTAACCTATCTCACGAAGTTCCGTTAAGTTTTGTGTGATTGAAGTTTTCAAGTTTTGGGTGAGATATTGTGACACCCCAAAAAATTTGACCTTGTTTTATTAATTAAAATTTTGCCACGAAATAAAAACTTTTATTTTCTGGATTTTCTTTTGATTTCAGAGCCTTTCTTTACCTTATTATTATGGAGTTTTTACCTCAAGTGAAAAACTTTCCAAATATATTATTGGACTTGGTTGCCCTTTCAAGAAAAACATTTCTATTGTCAGTAGAATTTATTTGCACAATTGTTTCTCTCTAAGCTTTATTCTTTAAAATGATTTTTCATTAGTTTTGGAGCTCTTTTTGAACTACAACCACTTGATAAATTTACTTGAAATTTCAAGAAAAATTTGGAGATGTCATGTGATGTTTTTAAATCACTTTTATGCAAAAATATATTTCATTCATTTAATATTTTGAGCTCTATGCCAATTTTTCAAATCTAGTCCAGTGGGCAATTTTACACTACAACCTATTTAAATATTGCTTTAAAGCTTCCACCAAAATTATGGGATGTTAATAGGAGTATATTATTCTACTTTATGCAAAAACCCAGTGATGTCCTACTTTATGCAACCCCAATTTATCTTGCTCTTTTACCCATGAGCTTTTTCCTACTTATAGACCACCCTGCCAAACCCTTAAGTCCAGGAGATTGGATGCATTGGAGGATTTTAAGTGCATGCAATGGTGCCTTTTCCTTTCTGTCCAGAATCAGTTTTCTCACAAACTTGAACTAACAAGTTTTTGCTTTTAACAAACTAACCATACCACCCTCTGTATCACCTAGAGAGACACTGGTCTGGAAATTTTGGCCACCCCAAGAGTTGCCTAGATGCCCTTAGCATTGTGTCAAACACCTGGTGTGCATGGCCAGTTTTGGCATGGTTTTTAGTTTGCACACTAGACTTGCTTGCCTTGCCTAACCAGCATGTCCCATGGCTTTACCCTAGCCTATAGCCCCTCCCTGCTTAACCTCTTGTGGATTGGAGCCCCTGGCATGACTTGGCATTTTGCCGAACACCTGTCGTGCATGCACTGGGCGTGCCCAGAGCGCATGTTTTGCACGCGCGCGCACCAAGCCGCAGCGTCGCACGGCCGCCTCCCCGCGCCCGCTCTAGCCTCTCCCCACTCGCAGCCAGCACACCCGCCCCCTCCCTCGTTGCAGAGCCGCCCCTGGCGCCCTACAGCGTCGCCGTCAGGTCTGCCACGGCGAGTAGCGGCCGCCCACAGTGGGCTCCTGCACCGGACGGCGCCGCCCGAGCCACTAGCGCTCGCCAGCTGCCCCCTTGAGTAGCTCAAGCTCATCCGCAAGCTTGTCTGCAAGCGCTCCTCGCCGCCATGTCCCCCTGCTGCTACAGAATGATGGTCGCCGGTGATCTTATCCACGGCCACCGTCAGAACTGACCCCGATCACCTATTTAAGGACCCCCGAGCTCGTCCAGGCCCTCAAGCAAACTCATACCACCTCTATCACTCCCTCACTGATCCTCCCGTAGCAGTAGAAAGACCAGAGATGGTCGTCTTCTTCTCCGGCAACCACAGCCACCGCCACTGTCTCGATTATTCCGGCGCCACCAGGGCCTCCCCCTCTCCACTCTCCAGTCCACGCTGGATAAGTGAAAGCGTAAAGTCTCGAGTAGGTATCCCCTACCCCGAAAGCGTATTCAGTATCGAAGCGTTTTCCTTTTTCTGTTTTATTTTAAAAACAGAATTTGACTAAACTTTGACTAGCTATAACTTTTTAAATATAAATCCAAATGACTTGATTCTTTTTCTGTTGTTTCCCAAATATGGTCTAGTTTATTTTTATAATTATTTCAAAATTTTCCAAACAACCTTTTTGTACTGTTTTTAAAGTATGTCTTATTTGAATATTTTCAAAAATAGGAGTTTGAAGAAGGAGAAAACTTTCAAAAGTTTTGGAATGCACCCTGCCTCTCCACAACTTGAAGGCAAGCATTTTTGAACTCTGGCATAATAGTACCGTGTGTTGTTTGATACAGTTACAACACCACCGTGACACGGAGTATTCGTTATTTTTTTGTGAGGATATGATCATACTTGCATACTAATGATCTCATGCTATTGAAGCTTGATATGTTTGCGATAGTAATCATTCTCACATGCCTTTTATGCCTACCGGGAGGAAGCCGAGAAAGTCTCTGTCTTGGGTAGACACGAGCTTATCTCTGGTTCCCCGTCGAGACGGTTGTGTCCAGTATGGCAAGATGAGGTATGAGGAGTGGTGATTCTGTCTGTTGGTTGTAACATGTTTGTTATACTAATCACGCAGGAAATACTTAAACCTCCTGAGTCGGCCGTAGATCGAGTCTTGTTCCAGTAACCCCCATACTTGTTTCGTGCTGCCACTTGTCCCTGCCGTAGGTAGGGTACGGTTCAGTAACTTGTCAACCCCTGTCCTAGCACACATCGTACAGAGAGGCCATGGTGGAAGATACCGGCTGCATCCGGTAGGCATGCCACCTGGCCCGGGGGGCATGGGTGTTTCCGGTTGGGACCGAGAGGGGGCCACCCCTTAGAGAGCGCGATAGAAATTTGATCCCATGCTACGCGAGGTTGTAGCCTCCCCACTTAGAGTTTTTCTTAACAGGTGTTGTGGGTGATTCCAGACACCGGTAGGTTGAGCTGGTGTGTGCGGTCAGGTGTCTTTTCAACTAAAAGACCGTAGGCGGAATTAGTTCCGATGGACTAAAGGAATCCGTTACTCGTGGGTAAAGAGTACACCCTCTGCAGAGATTAAACCTATTCAAATAGCCGTGTCCATGGTTAAGGACTACAGTCTGGGATGGGTCAAGTGTCGGTCTTAGTGTCGGTCTTCGGAGGAGAAACTACTAAACCAGAACATTGATTACGACCTGTGACATATGATGATTGTGATTATTATTATTGTGGACTAATAAATTGTATTATTTGAAATTAATGAGTATCCCTGGGACGGTTCCACCTCCTAGATATTCACTGTGATTATCTTTATATATAATCCCTTTATGTGGTGTCGCACAGACGCCCGACTGTGGCATGCTTGTTATTTCTTTTACTTATAAGCCCTTTATGTGGTGTCACACAGATGCCCGACTGTGGCATGCTTGTCATTTCATTTACTTATAAGCCCTTTATGTGGTGTCGCACAGACGCCCGACTGTGGCATGCTCGTTATTTCATTTACTTATAAGCCCTTTATGTGGTGTCGCACAAACGCCCGACTTATATCTATCCATTTACTTAACTACTCGCATGATCTTCACTTATATCTTTTTGGAGTAGTTTGTCTTTTACTCTTGTGCTTCACCTATATCCTATGAGTAAATTGTTGAATGAATTGAATATCATGAACTTGAAACTATATGTTCAGATCATGCCTAGTAGTATCTTCATGTTGGGTTTAGAAAGTGAAATCTTTTGAAGCTTGGCAATCACAATACTGGTCATACAAGCAATAAGGAAGAGAACTTTCACATGCAAATGTATTATCTTGGACATCTTCTATGATTGTGAATACCCATTAATTATTTTCAAACTTGATCAAATTAGTTGAAGTTGGACAAGGAAGACAACGTAATGAGTTATGTTTGTGTATATTTGCATAGAAGTTATATTGTTATGGATCCTCCAACATGTGGTGTTTTCCTAGGATCGTTTGCTAGCCAAAAATTCGTACCAAGTAGAGATACTACTTGTGCATCCAAAAACCCTTAAACCCAGTTTCTTTCCATGACTTTCCACCATACCTACCTATGGATTGAATAAGATCCCTCAAGTAAGTTGTCATCGGTGCATAGACAATAAAAAATGCTCCTAAATATGTTCGATCTTTTATTGTAAGGGAAAATTGAGCGTTGTACGAACTTGTGATGGCAAAGTAATAAAAGCTATGGACTGCATAATAAAGGTTCATATCATAAGGGGCAATATAACGTGAGGTTCCTTTGCATTAAGAGCTTGGACATCCAAATAAAAAGCGCATGACAACCTCTGCTTCCCTCTGCGAAGGGCCTATGTTTTACTTTTTAGTGTTTACTTTTATGCAAGAATCAATAGAATGCATTCTCATTTCAACCTCAATTATTCTCTAGTTGGCAAGAATCATGTGGTGGGGAAAGATCTAGGCACATATGCCCAGTCAAATATATTTGATCATGATTTATTATTGTGGACAATTATCTCTATGATAAATGTGTTGGGAGGCAAAATATTAAGCCCCTATCTTTCTCTGTGTTCGATGGATGCCATTTGTTCTAAGAATATGCTTTGAGTACCAGCAGTCATAGAAGACTATATGATGATTGAGTATGTGGAGCTCTTACTTAGATTTTGTTGAATAAGTTGAATTGCAATTGCTTGGTGACTGAGAACATAGTTATAGAGTTTCAAGGGAATTCATTGTTTGAACCTTAACATGTGAATTGGTTGCTACTTTAAAATGAGAAGTTTTATGAGAAAGAATTGTTCTTATGATGCTAGGAAAAGTAATTGAAATTATCATTGATCAAGCTTATGCACTATGCTAGCATTCACACTTCATAAATTATTTCTTTTATCATTTACCTACTCAAGGACGAGTAGGAATTAAGCTCGGGGATGCTGATACGTCTCCAACATATCTATAATTTATGAAGTATTCATGCCATGTTTACAACAATTTTATATAGTTTTGGTATGATTTGCATGGAACTAACCAGGACTGACGATGTTTTCAGCAGAACTACCGTGGTGTTGTTTTTTGTGCCAAAATGAAAGTTCTCCAAATGAGCTAAAACTTTTTGATGATTTTTTTGGAACAAAAGAGACCCCCAAAGCTTCGTGGGGGGGCCAGAAGAGCCACGAGGAGGGCACAACCCACTAGGGCACGCCTGAGGGGTCTGGCTTGCCCCAGTGGTTATGCTCACCTCGAGTCCCTTCGCGTGAAACCGACGCCAAAAAATCCTATAAATAGAGAAACCATCAGAAGTAACCATAGATCAGAAGTTCCGCTGCCACAAGCCTCTGTAGCCATAAAAACAATGTAGACACCGTTCCGGCACTCCGCCGAAGGGGGAAATCATCACCGGTGGCCATCGTCGTCATCCCGGCGGCCACCATGATGAGGAGGGAGTAGTCCACCCTCGGGGCTAAGGGTTTCTACAAGTAGCTATGTGTTTAATCTCTCTCTCTCTCGTGTTCTTGAGATGTCACGATCTTGATGTATCGTGGGCTTTGTTAATATAGTTGGATCATATGTCGCGAGTTTTCCCTTTGAGATTATGTTCTTATCGGATTGAATACTTTTATGGATTTGAGAACACTTGGTGTATGTCTTGCTATGAATACCCGTGATGACAATGGGGTGCCATATTGATTCACTTGATATGTGTTTTGGCACTCAACTCGTAGATTCCCGAGGTGACATTGGGGTAATCTATGCATAGGGGTTGATGCACGTTCTCGTCTTTTGTTTCTCCGGTAGAAATCTTGGGGCACTCTTTGAGGTTCTTTGTGTTGGATTGAGTATTATGAATCTGAATTTGCTTTGGTGTTATTTTAGTATGAACTTTTGATAGATCGATCGAAAAGAATAACTTGGTGTTATTTTAGTACAAATTCTTGATAGATCGATCGGAAAGAATAACTTGGTGTTATTTTAGTACGAACTCTTGGATAGGTCGATTGGAAAGAATAGCTACAAACAATTTCTTCTTATGTTCTCAGCTACATAGGAACTTTGTAGTGATTCTTCATTGCACTTTGAGGGATGGTTATATGATCCAATTAGATTACCATTGTTGAGAGATTGCACTAGTGAAAGTACATACCCTAGGCCTCACTTTCAAGCATTGCAATACCGTTTGTGCTCCATTTTATCAATTGCTACCTTGCTTTTTTTTATTGTTCCTATCACAAGAATCAATATCTACTATCATTACTATGCTTTTGTCACCTTCACTTCACCGAACTAGTGTACCTGTTGGGGATAATACCCTGAGGTGTAACCTGCCGAGGAGGTGCCGGGTAACACCATTGGCAACTCAATGTGAAGAATTCCCAAATAGGTCCAAGAAGATGAAACATGAAGACGGCGGCTTAGGAGGCGGGCCTGACAGTGGCCCAAGACCCGGAGGTGTGAGCCGCCCGATGGTGAGTTTCCTGGTAAGGCAAGGTGACTTAGAAACCCATGTGGTCACGTTGTGTGATCTGGCTCGGACTCTTGTAAGCCCATGGGCCTTGACCTATGTATACAAAGGCAAGACCCGGTGGCGGGTACTCAAGAAACAACTGATCGATAGCTAGGTCAAGCGTAATAGCTCCCTTGTAATCGAGACTCAAGCAATACAACTAGAAGCAGGACGTAGGATTTTACCTCGTTGTGAGGGGACGAACCTGGGTAAACCTTTGTGTCCTTTGTCCCGCTCAACCCCTTCGAGCTAACCTACATTGCGATGGCTCCACACCTAAGTCCTTTCACAAGGGCATCTGCCATGTTAAATCCATGACAGTTGGCGCCCACCGTGGGGCCAAAGCATGATGGTTTCGAGTTCTTGAAGGGCAACTTCTCAGGAATCGAAGGATACTACATGGGTCGGATGACTAAGAGTCGCCATAGCAAGATCTACATCGATGACGTTGGATGGGGCCCCGAGGATGACTCAATCGAGTACGGGTACCGGGTCCCCTTTGGCAAAATTCACGTCTTCATCAACAAGATCGATGAGTCAGAACCTGAGCCAAACGCCTGCATCGATATCATCGAGACGGCTCAGCACACGCGATCTACCAGGGATCAACCCGGCCGGAAGCACGTCCTTATTGGCTTTGTCCATGGGGCAAACCTTGAGGAAGGTTCTGGATCTGGTCGAGAGTCGGCCATCTATTCAGGTGATGAGTCATCGACCAGAAAAATCGAGTTAATCTATCATCTTTAGGATGGCGGTCTTGGCGGCTATTCTGATGGTGACCGTATTCTAGACCGTTATGAGCCGCCGAGCAGGGGTGCTATTTTTATGGCTAGTACGCAACCAATGGGAAACTCATCAACAGCTGCTGCCATGACATCCGGTTCAACTGCTGCTACGACAGCTGGGGCGAGCAGCTCTGTTCGGCCGCCGACTCAGGTTTTATGTAAGCTCTTGGGCACCCCTGACGACTCTGTTAGCCACGGAGGTGACTCCAGCGAATCAAGCACAGCATAATGCAAAAGTTGCAAAGGTGCGAGATGAGGTGGATAAAGCCCAAGAGGATCTTAATGCAGAGAACACCAGGATGGCGACGGAGTGAGCTTCAATGGATGCCGAGTCACAGCGTATAAGGGCAGAAGCTTTTCGTCTGAGTATGGAACAAAATGCGTCCAATGATGTCCTTCAAGGAGGCACCAGAGCCGCCTACCTTCACAGTTCGAGGGATGGAATCTTTTTAATACACCCGCGGCAGGGACGAGTAACCCGCCTGGTGTAACTCGGGCCGCTGAGGCGCCAGGGCCTGGAGCGACGCCCCAGCCTCATTTGCTAGACCCGCCTTGTAGGGATCTGACCTCGCCTCAACGGGTTCCAACACCCTCTGGCCATTATTCTAACCCGGTGGATAACATGATAGAAGCGGCTACACGGCTGGCGGCTATCCCGATCGAGGGCGAGTCCCCATCGGCGATAGAGACCCGGAAAGCGGTGGAGCTTCTTCAGACGGCTGTAGCGCAAAAGGCAGCTTATTCGTATAGTCGTGAGTTGGTTCACTCAACTCCCCGCCCAAGTCAAAGCTACAGCCGGTGTATTGAGCGCCCAGCGGTTTCCAGCAGTGAACAGCGTCGTAACCTGCCTCGTAATGATGACCTGCCCCGTGGACATAACCCGCCCTGTGATGATAATATGCTGATTTGTGGATCAGGCTAGAACCCATCGTGAGGCGGAATTGGCGGCTCAACTAGGGGCTCATCAGCTGTTTCGAGTAAACCCTTCGGCGTCTATTGAGGCTGGGATGATTTCCAGGACAGTTGGTGTGCCGTGTCTAGTACCGGCTCTACGCAATGAATGTTTGCCCAAGGATTTTAAGGGCCCTCGTAAAGTGCCTAATTATACAGATGATCTTCCACCCGAGGCTTGGATTGAGAGCTATGAGCTGGCTGTGGAGATGCTAGATGTTAATGATGTTGTATGTGCCAAGTACTTCACCATGATGTTAGATGGACCGGCTCGAACCTGGGTAAAGGTTTACCCACCAATTCCATCAATTCATTGGCCGAGTTAAAGGCACACTTCATTCGGAACTTCAAGGGAACGTGTAAGTAGCCTCTGATGATTATTGACTTAGATAACTGTGTGCAGCGGGAGGATGAGTCAGCTCACCATTGGGTCCGTCGGGTCTCAGCTATTATACATTCATCAAATAGCATTGTGGCGAGTTCAGCTGTTCTAGTCTTAGAGAAGATTACCCCTCTTAAGCAGAAGCTTTGGCGGCTTAAGCGTCACTGTAATGACATGGGAGAGCTCATGGCGGCTCTCATCAAGTATGCGGACTCTGATACCACCAAGGATCCTGGATCTGATGATGAAAAATCCAACAAGGGAAAGAAGAGTGGTAATGGTAAGGGTCAGTAGCAGAACATGACAGGGCATAATGGTCACAACCAGGGTAACGGTGGTAAGCGCAGACACCCCGATGGCGGGTCAGTACTTTTAGCTAACACCAACACTAGATATAAAAGCCAGCGCCGTAATGGCAATGGTAAGTAGGCTTTGGAGGGCCAAAATTTAATATTGAGGCAATGATGAATGAACCTTGCCCAAAACACGGTTTGCCCAATAAGCCGGCGGCTCATGCTTGGAAGGACTGTTTCATCATGGCAGAGTACAGGAATTCCAACTTCAGTCAGAATCATGGCAACGATAATGGCCCGCTTGGCAGGTCAGGATCCGGCTCACAGGGGCCCGGCTTTGGTGGTGGAAGCTCAAATTCTGGGTATCAAGGACAGGGCAACCAGGGTGGTAATAACCAACAGTCTGGTCTGGGTAACCAGCAGCATCAGTCAGGATAACAGAGCAATCCAAAGCAGCTTAACAGTGATCAGTATCATGTTTTTACCACAAGTATCTGCAAACGAGATCAGAAGATTCATAAACGGGCGGTCGATGTGATTGAGCCGGTGGTACCTCAATACTTGCGGTGGCCAGAGCAACCAATCACATGGATTCGAGAGGATCACCTGCCCCAGGTTGATAATCCGGGTCAACTAGAGTTGGTGGTAGCTACTACTTCTTGAGCTTGCGTTGGTTTTTCCATTGAAGAGGAAAGGGTGATTCAGCAAAGTAGAGTAAGTATTTCCCTCATTTTGAGAATCAAGGTACCAATCCATTAGGATACAACGAAGAAGTCACCAAATACCTGCACAAACAATCAACAACTTGCACCAAACGCGATAAAGGGGTTGTCACTCCCTTCATGGTTACTTGCAAAGGTGAGATATGATAGAGGTAGATAAACGATAAGTAAATATTTTTGGTATTTTTGGTTTATAGATCGGAAAGTAAAAGATTGTAAAGGAATTAAATCGGAAACTAAAATTGTAGATCGGAAACTTATATGATGAAAAATAGACCCCGGGGCCATAGGTTTCACTAGTGGCTTCTCTCAATATAGAAAATATTACGGTGGGTGAACAAATTACTGCCGAGCAATTGATAGAAAAGCGCAAAGTTGTGACGATATCTAAGGCAATGAGCATGAATATAAGCATCACGTCCATGTCAAGTAGACCGAAACGATTATGCATCTTACTCCACACATCAACCGCTATCTAGCATGCATCTAGAGTATTAAGTTCATAAAGAACGGAGTAACACATTAAGCAAGATGGCATGATGTAGAGGAATTATCCTCGATGGCAACAATACAATACGTGCCTTGCTGCCCCTACTGTCACTGGGAAAGGACACCGCAAAATTGAACCCAAAGCTAAGCACTTCTCCCATTGCAAGAAAAACCAATCTAGTTGGCCAAACCAAATCGATAGTTCAAAGAGAATTACAAAGATATCAAATAATGCATATAAGAATTCCAAGATTCAAATAATATGCATAAATAAGCTGATCATAAATCCACAATTCATCGGATCTCGGCAAACACACCGCAAAAGAGTATTACATCGAATAGATCTCTAAGAATATCGAGGAGAACATGGTATTGAGAATCAAAGAGAGAGAAGAAGCCATCTAGCTACTAGCTATGGATCCGTAGATCTATGGTAAACTACTCATGCTTCATCAGAAGGGCAATAGTGTTGATGTAGAAGCCCTCCATGATCGAATCCCCCTCCGACAGGATGCCAGAAAAGGCCCCTAGATGGGATCTAGCAGGTACAGAAGGTTGCGGCGGTGGAAAAGTGTTTTTGTGGATCTCTCTGTTGGTTTGGGGATATATGGGAATATATAGGTGAAAGAAATAGGTCGGTGGAGTCACAAGGGGCCCACAAGGGTGCGGAGCACACCTTACCCCCCCCCCCCCTAGGCGCGCCCTCCGTCCCTGTGGCTGCCTCGTGGCTCTTTTGACTTCATCTCCAATTCTTCTGGATGTCTTTGGGTCCAAGAAAAATCATTGTGAAAGTTTTATTCCGTTAGGTACTCCTTTTCTGTGAAACACAAAAACAAGGAAAAAACAGGAACGGGCACTAGGCTCTAGGTTAATAGGTTAGTCCCAAAATTAATATAAAATAGCATATAAATGCATATAAAACATCCAAAACAGATAATATAATAGCATGGAAAAATAATAATTATAGATGCGTTGGAGACGTATCAAGTATCGCCAAGCTTAATTCCTGCTCGTCCTCGAGTAGGTAAATGATAAAAGCCGAATTTTTGATGCGGAATGCTACCTAACATATTTGTCCATGTAATTTCTTTATTCTGGCATGAATGTTCAGATCCGTATGATTCAAAAAAAAAGTTTAATATTGACATAAAAACAATAATACCTCAAGCATACTAACAAGGCAATTATGTCTTCTCAAGATAACATGGCCAAAGAAAGCTTATCCCTACAAAATCATATAGTCTGGCTATACTCCATCTTCATCACACAAAATATTTAAATCATGCACAACCCCGATGACAAGCCAAGCAATTGTTTCATACTTTTGATGTTCTCAAACCTTTTCAACTTTCACGCAATACATGAGCGTGAGCCATGGGCATAGCACTATAGGTGGAATAGACGGTGGTTGTGGAGAAGACAAAAAGAAGGAGATAATCTCACATCAACTAGGCGTATCAACGGGCTATGGAGATGCCCATCAATAGATATCAATGTGAATGAGTAGGGATTGCCATGCAACGGATGCAGTGAAGCTATAAGTTTATGAAAGATCAAAAAGAAACTAAGTGGGTGTGCATCCAACTTGGTTTCTCATGAAGACCTAGGGAAATTTGAGGAAGCCCATCATTGGAATATACAAGACAAGTTCTATAATTAAAAATTCCCACTAGTATATGAAAGTGACAATATAGGAGACTCTCTATCATGAAGATCATGGTCCTACTTTGAAGCACAAGTGTGGTAAAAGGATAGTAGCATTGCCCTTCTCTCTTTTCTCTCCTTTTTTATTTGGGCCTTGTCTCATTTTTGGGCCTCTTTTTTCGTCCGGAGTCTCATTCCGACTTATGGGGGAATCATTGCCTCCATCATCCTTTCCTCACATGGGACAATGCTCTAATAATGAAGATCATCACACTTTTATTTAATTACAACTCAAGAATTACAACTCGATACTTAGAACAAAATATGACTCTGCCTCCGGCGGTGTACCGGGATGTGCAATGAATCAAGAGTGACATGTATGAAAGAATTATGACCGGTGGCTTTGCCACAAATACGATGTCAACTACATGATCATGCAAAGCAATATGACAATGATGAAGCATGTCATAATAAATGGAACTATGGAAAGTTGCATGGAAATATATCTCAGAATGGATATGGAAATGCCATAATAGTTAGGTCTGGTGTCTGTTTTGAGGAAGGTATATGGTGGGTTTATGGTACCGGCGAAAGTTGTGTGGTACTAGAGAGGCTAGCAATGGTGGAAGGGTGAGAGTGCGTATAATCCATGGACTCAACATTAGCCATAAAGAGCTCACATACTTATTGCAAAAATCTATTAGTTATCGAAAGGAAGTACTACACACATGCTCCTAGGGGGATAGATTGGTAGGAAAAGACCATCGCTCGTCCCTGACAGCCACTCATAAGGAAGACAATCAATAAATAAATCATGCTCCGACTTCATCACATAACGGTTCACGATACATGCATGCTACGGGAATCAGAAACTTTAACACAAGTATTTCTCAAATTCACAATTACTCACTAGCATGACTCTACTATCACCATCTTCATATCTCAAAACAATCATAAGGAATAAAACTTCTCATAGCATTCAATGCACTTTATATGAAAGTTTTTATTATATCCCTCTTGGATGCCTATCATATTAGGACTAAATTTATAACCAAAGCAAATTACCATGTTGTTTAGAGACCCTCACAATAATATGAGTGAAGCATGAGAGTTCATCAATTTCTATAAAATAAAACCACCGTCGTGCTCTAAAAAGATATAAGTGAAGCACTAGAGCAAAATTGCCTAGCTCCAAAGATATAAGTGAAACACATAGAATATTCTAATAAATCACGATTAATGCGTGTCTCTCTCAAAAGGTGTGTACAACAAGGATGATTGTGTCAAACTAAAAAGCAAATACTCAAATCATACAAGACGCTCCAAGCAAAACACGTATCATGTGGTGAATACAAATATAGCCTCAAGTAAAGTCACCGATAGACAAAGACAAAAGAAGGCATCCCCAAGCTTAGGCTCTTGGTTGTCCTTGAATATTACCTTGGGGTGCCTTGGGAATCCCCAAGGTTAGGCTCTTTCCACTCCTTATTCCATAGTCCATCAAATCCTTACCCTAAACTTGAAAACTTCATAACACAAAACTCAACAGAAAATCTCATAAGATCCGTTAGTATAAGAAAATAAATCACCACTTTTGGTAATGTTGCGAAATCATTCTTTATTATATTGGTGTAATATCTATTGTATTCCAACTTTTCTATGGTTCATAACCCCCGATACTAGCCATGGATTCATCAAAATAAGCAAACAACACATAGAAAACAAAAGTTGTCAAAAACAGAACAGTATGTAGCAATCTGGATAGTTCGATCTGTAACTCCAAAAATTCTGAAAAATTAGGAAAATAGGGGCAATTTGTTTATCAATCTTGTGTTAAAAAATAAGAATTTTAACATGCTTCTGTGATTTTTAAAAATTCTGGAACTAGGCGCAAAAGTTTCTGTTTTTCAGCAAGATCAAATCAACTATCACCGTAAGCTATCCCAAAGGTCTTACTTGGCACAAAAACTAACTAAAACACAAAACCACATCTAACAAGAGGCTATATGAATTATTTATTGCAATACAGAAGCTAAAGAGGAAAAAGAAAAATAAAATTTGGTTGCCTCCCAACAAGCACTATTGTTTAATGCCCTTAGCTAGGCATAAAACACGAATAGATCTAGGTATTCTCATCTTTGGCATGCAATCCATAAGTGGCTCTCATAATAGATTCATAAGGCAATTTAATTTTCTTTCTTGGAAAGTGTTCCATGCCCTTCCATAACGGAAATTGAATCTAATGTTTCCTTCTTTCATATCAATAATTGCACCAATCGTTCTATGGAAAGGTCTACCAAGAATAATAGGACATATAACATTGCAATCTATATCAAGAACAATGAAATCTACGGGCACATAATTCCTATTTGCAACAATAAGTACATCATTAATCCTTCCCATGGGTTTCTTAATAGTGGAATCCACAAGATGCAAATTTAAAGAACAATCATCAAATTCACGGAAACCTAACACATCACATAAAGTTTTTGGAATCGTGGAAACACTAGCACCCAAAACACACAAAGCATGGCACTTATAATCTTTGATTTTAATCTTAATAGTAGGTTCCCACTCATCATAAAGTTTTCTAGGGATATGTCGGGGATATACCCCGCGGTATGACCCGGCCGGAATTATAACCCGGCTGGGACTTGGTAAACCGGAAGAGAGTTAAGAGAGATGGTTAAGGCAGACAGTTAAGATAGATGGTAAACCGGCAGGTGGTAACTCGACAGACAGTTAAACAAGGTGGTAAACCGACAGACAGTTAAACCAAGTGGTAAACTGGCAGACAGTCCTAACCCGGCAGACAGTCATAACCCGGCAGACAGTCATAACTCAGCAGACAGAGTTGCCTGGGGTTAATAAGCCCGAGACGTTAAGAAGCCCATGAAGAGAAGTCAGAATAGTTTAAGTCTTAATCCGAGTTGGACTCTACATGTAATCTGCCCCTTCAACTTATATAAGGAGGGGCAGGGCACCCCAAGGAAGAGGGGGAATAATCTTAGGGCTAGACATAACTAGGAGAGCCGGTTTACGGCGACTCTCTCGTGATGATAATGAGACCTAGCCACAAACAGCATGTAGGGTTATTACCGGATGATGTTTCCCTGGGCCCGAAGTTGTCTAAACCCTTGTGTTGTGTGTTGATCCGTCTCGCATCTCTCATCCCGATCAACCCCTCTCAAGCTACCACATAGATGTGTTGGCCTCACGACTAATTCCTCACACTAGGACATCTACCGTGACAAATCCACGATAGTTGGCGCCCACTATGGGGCAACAAAGGCGCACGGTGGTGTTGAGTTCTTGGAGGAATCTCTTTCAGGGATCGGGAAGCTCGTGATTTGGTCGGATGAGAAAAAGTCAGGACAAAACAATCCTGCGGGATAAACCGGCATGAGATAATTTTGGGCGAGACTGGCAAATTCGTAGTTTATGATCAAAATTGTGATGGAGATAGGCATGCTACACGAGATCGCAAGGATATCAACTGAGGTCAGGTGTTACTGTATCAGCGTGGGTACCTATGCGTCGTTCTGTGTGCCGACGCTGCTGCTGCTTCTATTCCAAACTGGAACACGTGGAGTCGCGTCAAGTCTAATGCAACTATTTGATTCTTCGGCATCAACTCTAGATTTGACCGGTCATTGATTTCTTCTCAGGAGACCAAAAATAAGTCATCCACTATGACGTGTGGAGGCACTAGTACAGAGTATTAACCCAGCCTTTGTTTTTTACCATCAAATGCCACGAGGCGTATTACTGGTTGCAAAAGGTTACTATACATAGCAGAATAAACCGATCTAAGCCGGGTTACTCAACGTATTTAGAAAAAAAAGGAAGGCCCGGAGGCCATGACCCGGAAACGGATAAGGTAGCGATCCAGACTCCTCCGCCGTCCACGCCTTGAGGCCACGGCCCAGAGTCATCCATCGAGGCCAGCTGTCTCGCCTCCGCCTGCTTGCGGCATCTCCTCACCACCTGTTCGCCGAAATGTCGGCCACCGCGTTGAGCCACTGACCGCCGAGCCCTGCGAGCTACTGTCCGCCTCAGCCTCCATTGTCGGAGGCTGCTTCTTCGTCCTCAAGTTGGCCTTGTGCCTTTTCTGCCGCTTCAAGCCGCCGCCGGGCCGCCTCGGACCACTGCGGCCTCCACCTCCGTCGCCTTGCCACGCCAGGTCACTATCGTCACACCCGAGGCTGCATCCGAGCCGCCGCTGCACGGCCTCGCCGCTCTTTTACTGCAAGTCGCCGACACCTGCTGTTGCTTATGCTTCAAACCGCTGCTGGGCGGTCGCGGGTCCGCCGAGTCGTCTGCCATTTGCAAGCCGCTGGCCACCTCGTCACCACAGCCTCTGAGCCGCCTCTGCCGCTACCAGTGAAACATCGTTGAGCCTCCGCCTTGGCCTGCCTCCAAGTCGCCGCTACCGGCCGGCTGTGTTTGAGCCAGCGCCGGGTCACCATCACCGCTGTGAACCGCCGCGGCTTTGCTCCCTTAAGCATCACACTACTAGCAAAAGGGCTATAGATGATATGACCACTAATGGCACACCAGACATGTGGTGCGATATTAGTATATACTAATGGTGCACCATGTGTTAGTGCGCCATTAGTGTCCAAATACTAATGGCGCACCACATCCACGGTGCACCATTAGTAACAATTTTTTTTCATTTTTTTTCTAAAACTAGTAATGGCGCACCAATGGATAGTGCGCCATTACTAGTTAAACTAGTAATGGCGCACCACATCCACGGTGCGCCACTAGTAAAAAAAATTCAATTTTTTTTCAAATTTTTTTATTTATTTTTTCAAAACTAGTAATGGTGCACCTGTGGACAATGCGCCATTACTAGTTAAAACCAGTAATGGTGCACTTTCCACTGGTGCGCCATTACTAAGTTTTTTTCCATAAAAAATTCAGAATTTGTTTTATTTTTTTCAAAATTAGTAATGGCGCACCGTGCGTGTGGTGCGCCATTACTAGTTTAACTAGTAATGGCGCACCACTCCCACGATGCGCCATTACTAACTTGGCCCAAAAATTCCACCGAATGCAACCCCCCTGTGGACCGCCTTTTCAGTTAAAAAAACAAAAGAAAATGATGAAAATGTCAAAAAAAATAAAAGAAAATAAGTTTCCCATGTGATATGTGGTCTAGTTGTTGGAAAATTTACAAATATGAATTTCGACTTTATTTGCAAAATCTCGCTGGAATTTGTAAAATGGGCATAACTTTTGCATACGAACTCGGATTAAAAGGTTTTCTATATGAAAAATCATCTACTCGAAAAGTTACATCCGAATTTAACTGGGGGATCCCCGTTAAACATTTTCAAAATCCTCAAAAACCTAACAGAAAAAAGTTACGGGGCTTTTAAGATCTGGAGGCAAAAAAATTCAAAAAATTTCAAACTTACTAGTGGCGCACCATGTGCTAGGTGCGCCACTAGTAATAGAAAAAAATAGTTTCAATTTTTTTCGGGAATTGTTTTTCAAAATATGATACGTAATATGAACGGAAGTTTGAAATATTTTTTCAAAATTTCATCACACTCATGAACATGAACAAAGTCCTAAACATCAACAAGGTTTAATAGGATTGATATGCTAGATATATCAACAAGTGCCTGTGAAGTGAGCTGGTCCTGGGGTTGGATAGAACTCTGAAGTTAAGCGTGCTTGGGCTGGAGTAGTGTGAGGATGGGTGACCTTTCAGGAAGTTTGCCCACGGAGTGTGATTTGACCTGAGATTAAGCGTATTGACCCAAGATTAAGCCATATATAGTGACCCGAGATTAAGAAAAAAATAAAAAAAATTGAAAACAAAAATAAAAAAATTGAAAAAAGTTTTGATTTATTTTTGAAAACACTAATGGCGCACTGTGATAATCACACTAATGGCGCATCACCCACTAGTGTGCCATTAGTATGCCAAAGCACATGGGTACATATGGCCCCCTAGAAAGCATTCTAATGGCGCACTACGTGGTACGCCATTAGAACACCAGATACTAATGGCGCACCAGTGGTGCGCCATTAGAATTTAATTCTAATGGCGTGATGCTGGTGGCGCACCAGTAGTGCGCCATTAGTAGGCAAAACTAGTGCGCCACTAGCATGCCTTTTCCCAGTAGTGTCAACTGCGCCATGCCTAGCTCACACCTACTCCACGCCTGCAACCCTGACTGTTTCCTGCGCCGCCTCTGCTGCTTACCGGCTCCGCTTCCCGCGCGTCAGTTGACCCGTCGAGCGCCTCGAGGCTCCGCTTCTAGTCACTGCTGTGACGAACCGCCTCCATCTCGGTTTTCTGACCTGCGCGTCTTCACCTCCATTGGCATCGAGCCGCCTCGAGTCACCGTAGCTCACCCGTTTTTCACCACCGAGCCGCCAGAGCTAAGATGCTGTGATGTTGTGAAACCACCGCGCCGCCAGAGCCCCGCCTTCATTACCACGCCTTTGAGCTGGCGTTCTGAGTCGCCGGTCCCGCTTCTGTGGCTGTCTCAAACTGCTGCACGACGAGCTACTGCCCCTGCCGCTGTACGTCAACCCGCCTGGCCTTGAGTCGCCCCTATCGGGATACCTCCGAATCGCCCATGGCTGTGATCTGCCTCTGCCATCGGGATGTCTACATCGAGCCACCGGAAACCGTGGATTATTTTGCTCATGAAGGAGAGCCTGTATATGGCCGTTGCATCATATTCAATGGGCAGGCTGAAGTTTTCTGTTCCTGCAAACACAGAAGAAGCAAATCATCCATACTATGTATTAAATGGGACTAATAGTTCTGTACATCAAGTAAATGTTGTTCGGTGACAAAGCTATCCTGCTTTGTACTGGAAAGTCAATATGGATATCTGCTGCAAATCAAGGCAATTTGGAATGCAGAAGAAACACCTGGAAGCCATTCATTGATGGAACAAATTTTACACTTCAGAAATTAGAATGGTTTGTACGTCTGCAGATAGGAACATTTCCAACCCCAACACTTGGATTGTACGTGGTCAAGGCGATGGAAATTTGAGTCTGCCAAGGACTAGGGGCTATGGATAATTTCGGCCGGATTGACGGGAGCAGTGAAAAAACCATTACTCGCTTCAAGTACTGAGGAGAAGATATTATGAGGCTCTCGTGTTGCTCCTCATACATTGCATCAACCCAACAAATAAGTATTAATGGTTCATTCTCATATCAAGACAAAGAAAGATCACATGGATGTTAATACTGCATCAGATCATGCGAGATGGACATGCACCAGTATACATCCAGCATTACACAACACCGGCATCCTTGTTCATCCGATAAAAATATCAGGTGCTATTTGCCCTATCTATTTTTTTCCAGTACATATTAATTCATCCAAGAACAATTGCTCTAGCTTGCGATGTTTTTTTATGCAGGACGACTGTTTACTGCAAGAGCAATGGTCATGCTATGGATATAAAGCTCGCATCAATATTGTCATGTGCCAGTATCCTCTTGTACTTCATTGTTCAACAAATGTGTGTGCAAGTCACCGCCCCATGGCTCGGTCCGTTCCTACAACTCTAAAGCAAGTCATGATATATTATTAGCCTTTGCCTCCACTGGATGGCTCAATGGATAGGCGTATAAGTCGCCGCCACTTCGTTTTGTTTAATTTCAACAGCCGGCTGGGATGAATCATTGTCCGGATTACTGATACAAATCATACGGGGTCATTTATAACCCGTCGAGATTCAACATATTTCAGCAATCCACTGTTCAACTATATGCCGATTCATATGACAGTTAATTATGGAGAGTCTCAAGCCAACTCCTCGAGTAGTCTTAAGACTCGGGGGCTACGATGACATGACTTAGTAAACATTGTGAGATGCAAGACCCCGGATCATTGGAGGGAAGATAACCCGGTCCCGGAGGCTGCTGTTATATTGATGAAAATTTAAAGGCCGTTATAACATTTCCGGCTGAAAATGAAGATTCCGGTTTAAAATCCGGCTCAATAGAAATATCTCTCCTATAAAGCTTTGAAGCTCTCAATATCCGGTTTAAACATCCGGTTCAAAAAGAATTCATCTCTCGCAAGTTCGAATTAAGGTTGCCAAAGAGAACTTGCTGCCCTGATGTGCAGTTCAAACATGGGTATCCTGCCTTATTGGCTTATCTTATTATGGTCACATGGGGGCTTCTGCTTTATAAAGCAAAGTTATGATTACCCTTTGATTCCGCTTATAGGCTACATAAAAAACTTGGGGGCTTGCTACCCAGGTTAAAGGGACCAAAGAGAGTCTGTTGCAAAAGTACAACTCAAACATAGGTGCCCATTGAGCATAGCTCAGAAATGTTGCTTGGGGGCTCTTTTGTTCTAAAGAACAAGAGTTGCTATAACCCTTGTGATAGGCTTAAAAGCCAGGCTTGGAAGCCAGGTGTATTCACCTAAAAACCCCGGGTTATCCTGCTTTTTTAAGTAAGCCACTCCGCCCAGGTATTCCTGGAATGACCCGCCGTACGCTTGACAAGTCAACCTTATGCAGACCATGAACTTGTCAAAGTTAAAACAACGATTGGTCATGTGAGGTCCATCTTATAAGGTTTGTAAAACGGTTTAACTCAATGGCCTATGCAGCCCGTGAAAGCACTCGATTTTCGGCCTGGCAGCCCATTGAAAGCCTCGTTTATTCGTTTGTTTTTATTCAACAGATCTTTTGAGGTTTATTTGATGAGATTTATAATGCTTTATGATTCATCGGTGTTTATTAACCTGGTCTGGTTTTTGACTATAAGTCGCCAGTATAAGATAAGATAATGTCCGGTGTTTATCAACCCGACCCGGCTTTGTTCTCAAGCCAGCAATATATGATAATTACCAGTGCTGAAATTTTGGGTTATCACCCTTGCTACACTAGTTTGGTAAACCAACAGTGTGATCAAATATCACAGGAACCGGTTTTCAAACCGCCTTATATTATTCAAATCTTTAATAGCCAACATGGCTGGATTTTTATTATGGTTATCAATAACCAGTATTATGATTGAGGTTTTCAAAGTCGCTTTAGCGCAATGGCTATTATTTTATCAATGGATATGATTTATTCTACAATGGAAGGAATAGTCCCGAGTCACTACAGGCTTACAACCCGGCACTTTGAGGCTACATTATTTAAGTTGAGATCACATCACATATTGTAACACCCTCGATGCGACTATATCTCCCACGTGTCGAGGCACGACTTAGCGGCATAATCACATTGAAGGCATATGTCGCAAGTTAGGCAATCTTCACAACATCCCATGTAATATATAGGTAATAAAAGGGGAGATAACATAGTTGGCTTACACTCGCCACATCAATCAAGTACATAAATAACATTACATCAACCAAACACTCATGGCCCGACTACGGCGCCAAAATAAAAGATAACCCAACATGTGACACGGTCCCGATCACCCCCAACTGGGCACCACTACTGATCATCAGGAAAAGAAACATAGTATCGTTGAGAGTCTTCGTCGAACTCCCACTTGAGCTCAAGCGTGTCACCTGGAGCGGAATCATCAGGCCCTGCATCTGGTGTAATAGTAATCTGTGAGCCACAGGGACTCAGCAATCTCGCACCCTCACGATCAAGACTATTTAAGCTTAATAGGTATGGCAAGGTAAAAATATGTGGATCTGCAGCAAGCGACTAGCAAATATGGTGGCTATCCTGTTCGCAAAAGAGAGCGAGAAGAGGAGGCAAAGCACGAACGCATAACTAGAGGGCAAATCCTGCGGCAAACATTACTCCAACATCGTGTCCACTTCCCGGACTCCGCCGAGAAGAGGCCATCACGGTAACACACTCAGTTGATTCATTTTAGTTAAGTTAAGGTTCAAGTTATCTACAACCGGACATTAACAAATTCCCATCTGCCCATAACCGCGGACACGGCTTTCGAAAGTTCAAATCCCTGCAGGGGAGTCCCAACTTAGCCCATGACAAGCTCTCACGGTCAATGATGGAATAGACCTCCTCCCGAGACGTTCTGATCAGACTCGGTATCTCGGTTCTTCAAGACACTTCGACAGGTTAAAACAAGACCAGCAACACCGCCCGAATGTGCCGACAAATCCCGATAGGAGCTGCACATATCTCGTTCTTAGGGCACACTCAGATGAGCTCTCGATACAACTAAAACCAAACCTCAAGTTTCCCTGAGGGGGCGCTGCACAGGACTCTAGTTTGGACCAACACTCAGAGGAGCACTGGCCCAGGGGGGCTAAAATAAGATGACCCTTGGACTCCGAAAAACTCAAGGGAAAAAGAGGCTAGGTGGCAAATGGTAAAACCAAGGTTGGGCATTGCTGGAAAAGCTTTAATCAAGGCGAACTATCAAGGGGTTCCCATTATAACCCAACCGCGTAAGGAACGCAAAATCCGGGAACATAACACCGATATGACGGAAACTAGGGCGGCAAGAGTGGAACAAAACACTAGGCGAGAGGCTGAGTCTTCCACCCTTTACCAAGTATATAGATGCATTAAGATAACATGGCAATATAATGATATCCCAACAAGTAAATAATTTTCCAACAAGGAACGGACTCCAATCTTCACCTGCAACTAGCAACGCTATAAGAGGGACTGAGCAAAGCGGTAACATAGCCAATCAATGGTTTGCTAGGACATGGTGGGTTAGAGGTTTGACATGGAAATTTAGGAGGCTTGAAAGCAAATGGTAGGCATCGTAGCATTGGCATAGCAAAAGAGCGAGCATCTAGCATAGCAAAGATAGTAGTGATTTCGAGGGTATGATCATCTTGCCCGCAAAGTGGTCAGAGTTGACTGGATCCTCGAAAGCAAACTTGACAGGCTCCTCGTTAGCGAACTTGTCTCCTGGCTCTACCCAAACAAGACAAACAAGCAAACGGAACACAATCAACCACGTGCAAAGCTCAAACAATATGATGCAAAGATGGTATGCTATGCGGGATGTGATGCGGAATGCATATGCAAGATTTGACAAGGAAAGCATGAGCCTGGCCTCAACTTGGAAATCCAAGTGTGCCACTGGAAAGATGAGATGAAATCGCTTGAAAACGATATAAAGAACGTCGGAATCGGAGTTACGGTTTGGAAATGGCAAGCAATTCAAATATGACCATGTTCTGCAATTTACAGCAAGTAGCCATCTAAATGCAAAGATATGAACATGCTACAGCACTTAAACATGGCATAAAAATACATGGCAGGGATTCATTCAAGATGCTTAACAAAAGTCCAGCACTGAGCTACGGCCAATTCATCCATTAACAGGTTCAAACAAGCATGACAAAAATGCATATGGTAAACAGATTTCAGACTTAGTGAAATTCACACTTGTCTGGAATTTCAGATCAGGTAGCACACTTCGGAGCAACAAAACTACATTCTACAGGACCTGAACATGGCAAAGTAAAGCATGGCATGGAGCTACTCAAAGAGCTTAACAAAAGTCCCTTAGTGACCTTGAGCCAAAAGGGATCAGAAAATACAATTGCAAGCATGTGAACATGGCAAAAACATAATCAGTTCTCAGACTTTGTGAAAACTGGAGCATGCTGAAAACAGATATCAAGTAGGCATGTTTACGAGCTCGATGCACTCACTACGGAGCAAGTCATTACAATCTAAGCATAGACCCATCAATAATACACAAAATGCAAGCTAGACATGGTAAGAACAATAGCATAGCATGCACGGATCAACTACAACATCATCGACAAAATCGCTAACAAGTAGACAATCTGCCCAGGTTCACGAAGTAGCAAAATTAGAGCTCAATTGACTCAAGCTATGGTGCTCCATAATTGCAAACAAAGACATGGATGGATAGAGCACTACAAGATTAACAAAAAATCCTTACTGATCATCCTCAAAAGAGCCATGGATCACTAGGAAACAACATGAACATATGGCCATATGAGATAAACAGGTCAAGGACTTAGTGGAAATGCTAAGTCCCTGAAATCAGCATTACCAAGTGCCTCACTTTGCAAGCTTGTGCTAGTCACCACACACATCACAAAAATACATGGGTTGCACCTCTGGAAAGATGGCAAAACCCTTAACAAAACATATGTAGAGCTCATGGGCATATCATGCACACGATAATCATGTCAAAAATGACAAATATCTAAAAGGAGTAGCAGATCTGACAATTATCTCAAGTAGCACTCTTCTAATAGCATTTCGGGCATCAAGATGAACTCAAATGAAAATGATGCAATGTAATGAAATTATGTACTCTCTGAGATGAACATTTTGATATGCTATATGCCCAAAACGGAGCTACGGATGCGGAGTTACAATGCGATGAACAAGAGCATATGAACTAGGGTTTCGGGCAAAAAGTCAACCCGAGACAAATCTCAGATCTAGATCTGGTGGCACGCGGACCAAGGTTGACCGGACTCCACTGTACCTCGCCGGAGGAGGATGCTCGCCGGAGTGAATGAGGGGGGCCGAGGAGCTGCGCCGGCGAGGTAGGGAGAGGCGGCGGCGGCGTGCTCCCCCACGGCCGCGTGGGCGCGCAGGGTTCCGGTGGCCGCCCCG